>NC_089845.1:98005346-98315346 GCF_035609145.1 Eleutherodactylus coqui | reverse complement strand
AAGAAGAAAATTTAGGCTCTCTTAATCCTATTGCCCTCCCTAAATTCCAACAGCAGTTGAGCTCGGGGTGCAGATTATATTGACAATCACGGGTCTTTTTGTTGGATGACCTAAAGATATTTTTGGCAACATGTAAAATGCTATTAACTCGCTTTAAAAAAATGGGTATTTTTATTTAAATTTCTAGTGCAGAAAATAGAGTTTTACCCACGACACTCGCTCAATGCATAACACAGAATTTTTTAACTGAATTTTAAAAAAATCAACTGAAATTTGAAGATCCGTAATAGACTACAGACCTGAAGGAGATCAGTAGAGAAGTTGGAAATTGTAAGTCCGGCTAGATGAGTAAATTTTCTTAGAATGCTATAACCTCATAATTGATTTCTTCCAACTAGAATGTGTCTTTTTTTATTTAATAATGTATACCAAAATCCGGATTTAAAAAGAAAAATAAACTTTTTTTAATGTTCTTTTTAAATGAAGTGACTTCATTTTCTTTTGTTGAGCTGGTGTGAATATGAAAATCCTGTACATTCTTTAACCATTCATTAGCATAAAGATAACACATTTGTTTATTGTCTTTCCGGAATCAGCTGTTGGTATCTATGCCACAGGTAACAATTGACTTTTCAGGCTTTAAGTTAATAGCCTTGTCTCTTTCTTGTATGGATCAATATTAGTATTAATTAATCACCGTTATCAGCACTAAGATCTGGTTCTATTTGTTGTTACATCAGCAAAATATCAATAGGGAAAGTGGACTCTGAGATCGTCATGGCAACTTCATCTCTTGGGTCAAAGAAAGTTTATCTTATCTGTTCATGGAGAGTAGCAAACTGTTTAGGGATCTAGTTTGAACTCTAACTGCATTGATTTCGTTTTTTGTTTTTTTTTTGTTTGCAAATAGAAACCGAATTCCAATCACAAGGGAAAGGCAAGATTTAAATATTAATGTCCGGAAGCATGTCCGTAAGGCGGATACTTTATTTCTGTCGGAATGACAAAAGTTGACAGGAAGTAACTCAACTGCCGAATTTAAAGTGGCATTTATGTTGCTTTTTAATCAAAAAAAACTAAAATATTTTGAATATTTTTGCTTTGACCGTAACAGTTCACATCTCTAAATTACCTACTGCTCTTGTATAAATTTCATAGTTTTTACTAAATTTCAAAAAGTCTTACCGTAACACCTATTTCCCCGGTTATTTAGATTTTTTTTGCGTGCTAAGGATCAGTAGTCGTGTTATTTTTTTTAATAACGAATCCCTGCTTATCATTTTATACATTAGCGGTACCTTTTATTGGTGTTAAATATTTGGAAGCCTTTTACCTCAGTTTCAGTGTTTGATGTGGTTTTAATCTTTGATAGGCCTGAATATGATAATCCAACGAGTCTTTTTGATTTTGTTAGGGTCTACATAAACCTGGAATGCATTCAAATCCACTGTTCACACACAGAAGTGGAAATCAGAACTTGAAATAATGATTTTTTTATTTTGGTTATAGAGAGGGATATGGTAATTGGCGTGTAAATGCTTTACAGTCTTGGCACGTGTAGTGATTGCTCAATAATGGCGAGTTAAACAAGTAATTCATACAAAAATGTAAATTGGCAAATTATCCAATGTAACTTAAAGAAACCCCAAAAAATCATCATGACTAAGTAACGTCATTGGGATACGTAGCTATGTATAAGATTTGACTATTAGACAATTTCTCAGCATCGTTTCGTTGATTTGTCTTATTTTTGGTAAACAATTACACCCTTGATATTTTTGAGTGCCGTCATCTTTCGAGTCTTTAGGGGTAACATACTTTTGGATATAGTTTATTTGTCATAGGAGCAGTGTTGTTGAAGATCCGGTCGTACTTCCATCGCATTATTACCGAACTTGGCAGTGTCCTTCCTATACGACTATTATGGTGCAGTTGTAGGAAATGTCCTCAATTAGTACGTTGGCTCCTTTTCAGTTCTATGTTATAGACTTTTTGTGAGATTTTATTGCCATAGTCAATCATTTCATTTGGATTATACGTTTTTCTTGTCTTGTTTTTATCCTAGATATTAATGGTGCGTTTGGTGTTAGTAAGATATTTGTTGCTTTCATTACTTTGTGCTGCTATTACAATTGTGTAACTCGTTGGATGTTTTTGAATGTTCATAGCTGCAGATGGACATATTTTGTGGATGTTGCTGGTCATGTATGAAAGAATGTCCTGACATCTTTTCAGCTTTCCAATTGCTTGACTTTGTCTAGTGATCAGTGCCTGAAATGATGATATGCTGTGCTCCCGTGGGAGTTTTATCAGCTCATTTTGGTATGTGTTAAAAAGTCATGCCTCAAGGCTGCTTTACGGCATGTTATTGCCCAATGAAATGTTCCAAATTAAATGGCTTCAGATTGGGACACTATTGCTGATTTGACAAACATACTAAGTATTATTATAATCATATCACAAAGGGTCTTGAGGCGAACATGCACCATGAGATGTACAGATAGATGACTCCAGTGGGGCTCACAATCTAATTTCCCTATCTCACTCATGCATTGGTGCCAAAAAGGGCCGATTGCAAAGGCAATTAATTAACTTAGGAGTGTGGAAGTAAACCATACTCTCTAAAGAAAACTGGGAACATGGGAAGATTGTGTAGATAGTTTGCTTTTGGTGCCAAACCAACTGTATTGCATTGTGTGTCATATTACGTAGCATTCTAGTGAAATTACTATTTTAAAGTCAAGATATATTTTTTGTGAGCAGTTTTGGATGAGTTCATCAGGTCTCTACTTTTGGAACATTTGCCAGCTGGACACGTGCAAACGTATGAGTTATTTATACATCAGCTCCTGGTCACATGTTTTATTGGATGCCTATACAATGTGCTTAGATGTGTAAATTATGGAACATTATGAATTTATCATTTTTTACGGTTTTGGGCTCCACTACCATTCAAAAACTGCAGTGTAGTTTTTTTAATTACATTTCAGTATAAATATACCTTGTATGTATTACTGATTGTATTGTTTGGTGGAATGATTAGCAAATACTTTATTGCATAGTTTGTGTACTTTCTTGCCACATTCATGTTCTACTCTGTTGGTCTGAAAGCGCTGGTCCTTTAATTGGCGTTTATCAAAGAAGCCGATAAGTCTTTAAAAAGTAGGTCTAGGAAAAACAAAAATACATCTTGCCAAAAATTACCCATTTAATCACCCCTATCACTGAGTAAGAATTCAGCAACGTAGGGGCAGAACAACAAGCATGCCTGATGTTAGAAATCTTTCGATATCTCACACAAAGATTTTTCCACATATTGGAACATATCTATTTTGCATACCTGACCCGTCTGTTACGGTATATTATTGTAAAGTAGTGGCCTGGACCCCTATGCACCAATAGCTGTTGGAATCTAAGGTCTGGCATGATTCGCCATTCAATGTATTTTGGTGAGGTTTCTGCCTATCACCCCTGTATGTCAAGAAGAGTGGTCTTCTCTACTAGTAGATCCCAAATATTGTTTTAAAAGCTGAAATCTTTGAGTTAGCATACCCCTGTCCCATATGTACTGTACCAAGGATCTACGTAGCAGCAATGGACCTAAACATTTTCTGGTAGGACCTAACCTTTTTAGCTGTTTCTGCTAATGTTTTTGATATAGTCATTACATTTGTTTTTTAGTATAGTAGGAGAAGGTTTGAATCATAAGAATCTAGTCACATGGAAGTTGACTCTTTTTCTTAGGGGATATTAGTCGAAAGATACAGTAGTACTATTGCAGAAATGCCCAACCGTTTTTGAAACATCTACATTAATCACTTGTTCCATACAACCTGGTTCTTCACTACAGTTCACTGTTAATTTTGTGTAAGTTTACGTTGCACTTTCTATCAAATTTTAGGTCATGTTCACATGTCAATATTTTGGTATTTTGCATCAGTATCTGTAACCCAAAACCAGGAGCGGAACCTACAGAGAACAAAGCTACAGTGGAAAGATTTTGTACCTTTTCTACATTTGGACTAACTCCAGGTTTTGACTTACAAATACTGATACTAAATTTGGCCGTGCTGAAGTGTCTTAACCAGAGGTTCCTTCTTAGTTTGGGCTACTGAACTATTTGGCTTTCAGACCTCTAGACTGCGAGCTCTTAAAAATGCCATGAAACGTTTAATGAATGGCGATGAACATGTTGCACGTCTGCTAATCGTTTAATGTAAATTGATGTCTATTTATTTTGCTATTTTTATAAAAAAAGGAGCTTTAACACTTTTAGCTTTTCTGTTTTCTTCGTTATCTACTTAATAATGGATATTTTTGAATAATACTTTGCCCAGTTAATTGTAACTTAACATAATTGTTATAATGTAATGCTTTATTAAAGAACTAGTATATCCGTTCTGTTTAACGACTGGCTCTATTCCGTGTCTGATGTAAAACCGAGCAAAAACCAGAAAGACATCTAGTGATTTGGAAAATTGGAAGTACTCAACATTTTTCTACATTTTGGAAAATTTTGATGCCTTATCCCCAATGTTTCTCTTTTCTCATGGACAACGGAATAAAACTCTATTTTGAGGATAAGCCAATGGCCTCTAGTCATCTTTCTATGGTGGTCAAAAACATATTGTTTTAAGGACATAGATTCTTGAGATTGCATTGTGAATAGGTTTTTGCTGTTAGACAGCAGCAACAAGTCAACTAATGGTAGTATGCCCTAAATGGGGGCAATAAACAAGGATGATGCACAAGTTTTGTTTGCTTTGTAAGAACATCAAAAATATGCCTTACTAGTTCATTTCCTGATGTTTTCTCCTTTTACCTCCACATTCTTGTCTCTGTCTTCGGACACAAAGAAAATTACACATAGAATGTTTTAGTATGATGTCAACTTTCGAGTCTTTAGAGGTAACATACTTTTGTATATCCTTTATTTGCCATAGGAGCAGTGTTGTTGAAGATCTGGTCATACTTCCATCGCATTATTACTAAACTTGGCAGAGTGCTATATGACTATTACAGTTGTAGGAAATGTCCTCAATTAGTACGTTGGCTTTTTTTCAGTTGTATGTTGCAGATTTTTTGTGAAACTTAATTGTCATAGTCAGTCATTTCATTTGAATTATACGTTTTGTCTTATCTTGTTTTTATTCAGGATATTAATGGTACATTTTGTGCTTTAATTGCTTTGTACTGTTATTGCAGTTGTGTAACTTTTTGGATGTCTTTAATGTTTGTAGCTATACATGGATATATTTTATGGATGTCGTTGGTCTTGTATGAAAGAAAATAGGAAATACGTTTATCACTTCTGGTTTACTTTGTAATTAAAAACATATATATTAGAAAAAAACAGTCACAGACTGCTTAAATGGATCAATGAAGGTTTTTTTTCCACCTTTGCTTAAATATGGTATGTTGCAAAAAGCAATGGAGCTATACACTTTTTGATGTGTCAAAGGCATCCATCAAACGAACTATATAGTTGGTGTACAGTAGGCATCTGATTGATGGATCTGTTTGTTTTTTTTAAGGGGAAGTGATGAATTTTTAGTTTTTTTTTCTGTAGACGGATCCAAATATACTCTCCAACCATGTGCAAATATAGAGTCATATGTTTTGATCTATTGCCATTGGTTACCATTCTAAAGAAAAACTTAATGTATATGTAAAAAACCTACCTTAACATATATATTTTTTTGTGGTTTCCTGTAGTTTTGACTAGTATAAGGACTCAGATTTTTCCCTACAGTTAAAAAAAATATCCAGACATAAACCTACCCCATAAGAAGTGTATGGATTTTGTGTAGTATTTTTTGACAACGGTATGAAGCAATGTGGTATGAATTGATCTTTAGGCAGATGTGAAGTTCAGATTGCCATAACTGCCTACAGATCCATATAACATACTGTTGCATGCAATCATCATCTAGCCATTTGAGGATGTATATGATGAATTGTTTGAGCCATTATGGAACATGACATCGTGTTGTCCTTTAGAGCTCATAATCATCCAAGTAAATGTTATTTTCAGGGTAGCTTCGCGGCATAGATAGAATGATACAGAATATATTAGACCAATGTCTACCATTGAATGGATAATGCAAGCAGAGCCCACAACCTGAACTAAAGCTGTTTTACATGGTAGCTCAATCTTAATTGTACAGTACATGTCTCATTGGAGACGGATACAACACCTCAACACAAATAGGTGGTTTGTATGTGCGTAAAAAATGGAAGCGATTGCGGATTAATTGTAGCTAAATTTTTTGTCTATCCCTCTGGAGGTGCATTGTTTGTGTACCTGCAATCCTGTGGTATGTAAAACTGTAAGTAGAACATGGCCATATCACTATGGGTTCTACTAATGAACACACTGAGCTCTGCAGTATCTGACAAGTACAGCTTTGCTACCATACATATTAAAGGGGTTGTCTCGCGGCAGCAAGTGGGGTTATACACTTCTGTATGGCCATATTAATGCACTTTGTAATATACATCGTGCATTAAATATGAGCCATACAGAAGTTATTCACTTACCTGCTCCGTTGCTAGCGTCCCCGTCGCCATGGTTCCGTCTAATTTCGGTGTCTTCTTGCTTTTTTAGACGCGCTTGCGCAGACCCGTCTTCTCCCTTCGGCTCCGCTCGGCAGCATCGGCGTTTTGGCTCCGCCCCCTTGTACGCATCATCGCGTAGCTCCGCCCCCATCACGTGCCGATTCCAGCCAATCAGGAGGCTGGAACCGGCACACATCATGGGGCGGAGCTACGCGATTACACGTACAAGGGGGCGGAGCCAAAACGCAGATGCTGCCGAGCGGAGCCGAAGGGAGAAGACGGATCTGCGCAATCGCGTCTAAAAAAGCAAGAAGACACCGAAATTAGACGGAACCATGGCGACGGGGACGCTAGCAACGGAGCAGGTAAGTGAATAACTTCTGTATGGCTCATATTTAATGCACGATGTATATTACTACAAAGTGCATTAATATGGCCATACAGAAGTGTATAACCCCACTTGATTTCGCGAGACAACCCCTTTAAGCTGTTATAAGATCTGTGCCAGGCTGTATTTTAAGAACCGACTATAGTACATTAAGGCATCATGCATATGACTGTATTGTGGTAACCATAGTGGTGCATTCATGGAACCCTAAAGCCACCCTCCAGTTGTGGAGCAAAACTCTGTCCCAGGACTGAAGAGAATATATTACCTGTAGTTCTTCTCTGTTATCCCATCGATCTGCTGGTTCCAGGTCCCATTTTCAATAGTTCAAGATGGCCGACTCCATCTACCTAATCACTATAGTGCATCGGTACTACCAATACACTATACCTGCTCTTACATTAGCTAGAGCTAGTCATGTGATTAGTACTGGCCAATCAGAGATCAGTGGACAAAGGGCCTTTACTGTTGCTTTTTTTCTTCTAGAGTAGAATATTTCCTACAGATTACACCTGATGCTGCATAGAATGGCAGCACTGGAATTCCTTTTGGCACCATATAGAGGGTCAGATTATAAGAATGCAAATACCTGGGGCCTCCACCACCTGAGGGACCTAGGGGGCTTCCACCGCCAACCCTCGCTAATGGCTGTAATTCTATACAACTGAGATGAGGTAGAGAGGTGACTACACTTGCCTATGACCAAGTGCAAGTGTGACCAACTCTCCTGGATGCTTGGGTCTAGGTCCCATGGATGGAAAAGAGTCTACCCACTAAATATTATTGTTTTCCATGTGGCTGCCTACTAAATATTTTTGTCATTGGGGCACTCACAAAATTTTTTGCCAACCTGATAGAACCATTGGGACTCCTTGTGTCACTCTTCACCATCCTACTTGTGTCTGTGCCATATGTATAAGGCTTTACTCTACTTCGTTCCAACATCTCATTGTCCTGTACACGATTTTCTATTTCTATTTTCGGTGGGCGAATGTCTGCATATAGATAAAGTTTCCAATGGCTTCAGGTGATAAATGTAATTCTGTAAACGGTAACCTCTCTATCATATGAGTGGAGATGATTTACATGTAATATCGAATGTAATACAAAGAAATCCATTGCGTATGTAGAGCTAAAATCCAAGCGTGTACGAGAAAACTGAATGATAAAACAAACATTTATCTTTCCGCATTTGAGAAGGATATGGCTTTATAATTAAGGCATAATAAGATGTATATTCTTCTGTATACAACTGTGAATAACATAATTATATTTATACATTTCCTGCTGTGTCATTTTCTTAGTTTATTGATGTTCATGGTTTTTAGACTTCCTGTAAGCGAATACCCACTATGGAGGTACGGTTAGGATATAGGTACCATAGAGACAGCCCTACTATGGGACCCTGGACAGAAGGACCCATTCAAAGTTGTTTTTCAGCCTGTACATAGATGTGGCCTCTGTAGGTGTTACAATATTTCTAAACTAGGAGGAAACATTTGTACTCCAGCCATGAAACTAGGATGTGGGTCACAAAGACTTCCATAGTTAGGAGCGTTGTAGTGTCAAGTAGCTCCTGAAAGGGGCCTAATTTGGCTTACGATCCTTCATTTAAACCACTGAGGCTCTGTTCACATCTGTGTTGGAGACTTCATTAGGAACCTTAGTCGCAAACTTCATCAAAAATGCTGGAAAATGTAGTGCTGCAAGGAGCGAATGACAGACAACATGATGGAAACTTGATGGACGCCATTATAGTCAATGATGTTGGTCATGCACCATTGATGTCTATCATGTAACACATCTACCACTATGGCGGAGCAGAACATTGATTGTTGGTCTCTCTACATGGCCCGATTGTCAGGTGAGCAAGCGTTCGGAGGAAATTTGAAACCTAATAATTGGCCCATGTAAAAGGACCTTGAGGCACCCCTCCATCCAACATTAAAGGGATGGTCTGTAGAAAAATCACTTTTCAAATTTAGAGCCATACCATTAGAACAATAAAACAAACAGTACTTACCCTCCTCAATCCCAGTGATACAGCGCTGTAGCCCATGATTTACCTGGTCTCTGTTGACAGTGGAAGTCAGGTGATCGCAGCCTGCAAATCAGAAGCCACAGCATTACCACTTGTTCTCCTGCCATCCACGGTTACATCCTGGGCATCATGATGCCACAAATTTGGAACAGTAACGCTGCTTCCTCTGATTGACAGTTGGCGGTCACTTGGCTTACTTTTTCAACAGAGACCGGGAGAATTACGGGGCTGCAGTGCTACATAACTGGGGCTTAGGAGGGTAATTACCCATTTGTTTTATTGTTTGAAGTCATTTGGCTCTAACTTTTAAATGTGATTTTCTAACTGGACTACCCCTTTAACTATGCTTTACTTGTAATTTGAGTGGCACACAAGAATAGGGGATGGGGGGGGGGGGACTTGTGCAGGTTATGATGATTATAGTTAGCACTGTGCAGTTCACAGTAAATGCTTCTAATGTGTTCATATTACGGTCTGACCTACAGACATGCTGATTCTCTATATTTCATCTATCTGTGATTTTTATCTTAATCCTCCATAAAACAAAAATCAAAAGGCAAAAACTAAAAACATCGTGCTCTCATCAGCATCCACCCCTGATACCTCTGATCCATAATGCTACGTTGGAACAAATCTAATAACAGTTTATTAATGTTTCAAAATACCATTAAAAATAATATGGGTGTACACAATATTTTTTAGAACATTTCTCCATAAATCTTCATTTGTGTAAAAAAAACAAACTTCGCTTTAAAGGGGTTAAGGAGTTGTCCTGTTTTGTAAAGCATTGATGCCTTATCTGCAGGACAGGCCATCAATAGTAGATCGATGGGAGTCTGTTGTCTGAGAGTCCCTCTGATCAGGCAATTGGGCTTATACACCTAGCTGATTTTTGCAGGAAGCTGACAGCTCTGTTTCCACTGCAGTGGTCAGGCTTGGTATTGCAGAACATTCACGTCAATGGGAACTTGTCCTGTAATATCAAGCCTGGCCACTTCGTGCAGAAATCAGCTCAGTGGGTAAGTACACCAGCTTGGTGCATAGCTAATCAGACAGGGTTGCGGGAAGAGAGGGTTACTATAGATGGACTGTCCTAAGGATAGGCCATAAATAGTTTACAACTGGACAACCCCTTTAAAAAATTTAAAAACTGGCTTTTACAATGTGTTCCACTTACTCTACAGATTTTTGTACTAATGCAGATTAGGATAATTTAACCCATGCGCAGACTGTTAAAGGTTCAAGTTCCACTTAAAATCACTGTATGTTGCGGTGATAAGCTCCGACAAAGATGAAAATATTGAAATGTGAAGTTCTTAGCCGTATATATCGTGTATATATAAGTGAATATTATTTGGCTAAAAATGTCACGTTTCAATATTTTCATTTTTTTAAATTATGCAGCATATACACGTTATTCTTTGCAAGCTACACCCCCCATAAAAATTATATACTGAGGTATTTGGAGTGGAAACAAATTCTTTTGAATGAGGGGAAGAATATTCCATCTGTTAAGATCCGTGAATACATTTTTGCACTTTGCTTTTTGACCAGCCACATGTTAAAGATCTGTTCCTTTAAAAGGCCAGCCTGTCCTGCATACTGCATATTATTATATAGCGCACAGTACAAAATGATCCTTTTCTAAGTTGACTTTATTTATTTACTAGCAATCTCCATTGGGATGGAGCCAGTGCATGCCTTCTCTGTCTACTCATGCACAATGCTATGTGTCCAGATGCTCTTTGTGTGTGTTGTTGCCTTCTGTTCAGCGCTGCTCTCATAGGACAGCTGCTTCTTCATTGCACCATGCTCCAAATATCTATCTATCTATCTATCTATCTCATATCTATCTATCTATCTATCTATCTATCTATCTATCTATCTATCTATCTATCTATCTCATATCCATCTATCTATATTCTATCTATCTATTTCATATCTATCTATCTCATATCCATCTATCTATATTCTATCTATCTATTTCATATCTATCTATCTCATATCTATCTATCTATCTATCTATCTATCTATCTATCTATCTATCTATCTCATATATAGCTCTATCTATCTATCTATCTATCTATCTATCTATCTATCTATCTATCTCATATCTATCTATCTCATATCTATCTAATTTCTATCCATCTTCTATCTCATATCTATCTATCTATCTATCTATCTATCTATCTATCTATCTATCTCATATATATCTCCTATCTATCTATCTATCTATCTATCTATCTATCTATCTATCTATCTATCTATCTATCTATCTATCTATCTATCTATCTCATTTCTATCTAATATCATCACTCTATTTATTATAATTAGTATTGACAGAACTTTTGAAAAGTTCGGTTGGTTCTCTGAACTTCGTCAAAAAAATCTGATTTGGTACGAATTAGTTTAAACCAAACCTGCATTTCCATGTATAACATGGGGGCTTAGCAGTTACAACTTGAAAAACTCTCGAATCCGCAATCGCCCGCAAGCATTTTAAGTTAATTTCCGCAATCAATCACAGGTCTTCCATGACAGAAATCCACATGCGGAATCCAGACGTGCCTTGTGCAGGCAGCCTTCTATGCTGAAATCGCACTAAGGACAACATCTGCATGGAGTTTGTATGTTCTCCCTATGCTTGTATGGGTTTCCTCCCGCACTCCAAAAACACAGTAATAGGAGTGGCCCGGGGTGTGGTGCGTAACGCAGCTTTCAGGATGCGATGGAGCCACAGAGTTAATAAAATATACAAAGTTTTATTTCAGAATACAGAAATGCTGATTATACGGGTATGAGCGGAAGTAGAAACAAGAGTAACTGGTAGTAAACAAACAATCTGAGTCTCACTCTATAGTTACATAATACTATGCGCACTAAGAGTTAGGCTGGGCTCACACGAGCGTATTTGCATTGCACATTATGCTCGCAATGTATGCGCGCATAATACGTGGTAAATGGCGTCAACTGAAGTACATTGATTTTCATTGTTCCACTCACTTACGTGACTATTGCATATGTTACACGTGGAAAAAAGAACGCATATTCTATTTTTCCATGTATTACATGCATAAGAATCCTATTGTTTTCTATGGGTGCGATCGGAACGCAGTGCATAGGCAATTACATTATTTTACGCATGTTGCTAGGAGACATGAGAAGGAAATGGAAGAAAAAAAAACAAAAAACAGGAAGCCGGTGCAAGACAGCGCACTTAAAATACGCTGTTCATATGCAGGCATATGCGAGCAAAAGCACGACAATACGCAGGAATACGCAATTCCATACGCAGGTAAATTGCTGCAATTTTTATGCTGCGTATTATGATATGGTCATGTGAGCCCGGCCGAAGATTGGTAACTGGAACGCAAACACGAGGTTGAGGAAGACGCATAACACCCAGAGGGGTGAGAAAAGGAATTATTATATAATATATATATAAACACACACTCTTTATAGCAAAAAGAAAAAATCCCACCCCCAGAAGAAGTTGTTGTTTGTCTGCAAAACCCAGCATGCAGTTCCATCTCAGGCAGATATACAAATGATAAGACTTGTGGTGTGATTAGATGGACAGTCTTGTCACCTGAGGCCCTAGAAGTGGTTCCCCCCTTGGCCTATAAGAGGCTCTCAGAGGCTCCTTGTGTGTAGTGACCTCTTCTTCTGCTTGTGTAGAGCTTGTTGACCACTAGACGCCTCTAAGAGAAGAGATGTCACCCGTTACCAGAGTCTGAGAGGGGCGCATTATTGGGATGTGAGAAGCTGGAGGGTCGTATTGATGAATTGTTCCCCACCAGGCCGTTCTGACCAGACTGGTACGAGGTGTTGGGACTCAGGACGCCCCCAACAGACCACCAGTAGAGAGGAGCGTCTTATTGTCTGACAAGCACCAGCAGCTCCAACTGTTTTGCTATTCGCTATCCAGAGACTGGTGGCGCCATCGTTACAGGCCCCTGTGTCTGATTCATTTCCGTGTGCTTGTCTGAATGACATTTGGTCTCACAGCCCCCATTACATGTAATGCCTTTGACACGCACCATCCTCTCCATTTGCAGTGGTGTCTTGAGAAACGACACTGGCACGCTATGGAGTGGAACCAGGTTGTTTTCAGCAATGAATCCAGGATTAGTTTGGGCGCTGACGATGGTCGTGTTCGTGATGGGAGACCTAGGAGTGAGCACATCAATCCTGCCTTTGCTGTGGTGCAACACACTGCTCCCCCAGCTGGTGAGACCAACAACAGTTGGTCACCTCTAGTAGTGCTATGAGGGACAATTATAAATATATATATATATATATATATATATATATATATATATATATATATATATAACTTTTATTTATTTATTTTTTTCTAGAGTATGTAACATCATATTACTGCATGCGTACACTCAATTCAGAGTCTATGATTCGGAATTGTTCTGGATATTTGTGGACTTTGGTTATTATAGGCATCGGGGCCAAGTTGTATTTGATGCTTTTGATACACTAGGTTCAATGTCTGAAATTTGCCAGGCTGGAGAAAAGCTGTGTCCTTTCCAATCCCCATCCCTGCACCATCAGAGATCTCATGTCAAGACATTAGTTGTGTCCTGAATTCACCTCTTTAGATACAAGTCATGCATATTGCACTAAAATATAATGACGTATGTACAGTTTTCTTATAGGAGTTGGTTCCTTATTGTGTTTCACTGAATGTACTTTTAATTCTTCCTCCTCCTTGCAACAAGTCATAAATCTCTTCTGCCATAAATATTGTCTGTTTTCAAAGGATCAGGAAAAACGGCTCCCTTCATTTGATTAAAAGCCTGATGATTGATTGATGGGCTATATGGTGCTAATTTAATTATTGCCATACATAGAGGGATCCTGCTGTATTTTATATTAAGAGAATGTGAGGACATTACCGCTCGGCTGAAGGAGTAACAATAAAGAGTACTGTCAATAATACTACTTTAAAGGGCTTTTCTCACAGTTGGCTTGTATCACCTATCCATACGTGCGATCGCCCCTCAACTCAATCTGCTCCTCACTGCAGGGGTGCAGTGACCCACCAGTGAAGAGGAGGCGGGACATGGGACGGTCCCTGTTCTTGGGATTGGTGGGGATCTCAGCAGTAAGACCCCCACCGATCAGACTTTTATAGACTATGCAACTAGTGTGAACAAGCAGAGCTGAAGTGTAAAGCATGGGAACTGGCCAGTAATCCAGCATGAGTCTTTGATGAGACACCATGTAGATTTTAAACTATACCATAATCCCATTGGATAATTCAGTCATTGTGCAGGTAGGGGGAGGAGAGAGGAGGAGCTGCTCCTGTCAACTATCATCAATGGCATTTTTTGATGGTGTTAGGTTGTTATGCTGGGACCTGCAGTGATATGGGTTTCCAGGAGCACACTGCCACAGGTGTGGAATAATAGGGATGGCTGTGTGTGGAGTTCTCTAGCCAGCCAATCACCACCGGTCTGCTGCACATAAATACCAGCCCTCTGGCTAGAGGATGCTGGTTCCCAATGCCTTGGTGTTTGCATCAATGGATGTTTTTGTGTAGGTGTGAACAGTGATGTGTTCTGTGCAGATGGCCAGACATGGGAGGTAAACAGTCCTGTTCAGGGTGTATTGGGTGTGAACAGCGACGCGTTCTGTGTGTCTGTGCAAGGGGGCCGGTATGAGATGAACAGTCATGTTCCGTGTGGTATGCATTCTCTTGTGTGTTGGTGTGAACTGTGTCCTGTTTGCTTGGATCATTTACCAAGCAGGGCGATTTAATTCCTTAGGTTCCAGCATGGGGCCATCCCTATTGTGACGATCGCCCTGTTTGCATGCAGAATTCATGGGGTAAGTTGTCTCATGAGAATAGGGATGACCACATGCTGGAACCTAAGGAACTGGCTCACCATAGATGGTAAACTATCCAAGCAGACTGGACACCGTTCACACCAACATACAAGGGAATGCATACCACACTGAACAGGACTGTTGACGCCACATGTGCAGCCACCCACACAGAACACATCGCTGTTCACACCACATGTGGGGATTTAGTTACAAACAAGCTACAAAAGACGGGTACACAATCTACACATCACTGAAAAAAGGAAGGCTCAAAGTTTTTTATGACATTACAGTAAGTTCCATTTTCTGCCACATCGCAGCGCTGTTTCTTGTTGTTTACAGGAAAATGGCGACACCCCAGGAGAAATCGTTTTGTGTGCTTGAGTTTGCTAAGTGTGAATCCATTGTTCAAATACAACGTGATTCCGATATTGATTCCAAAAGCAGCCGCATCGTCACACGTAAATTGTGGCACACAAAATTTGTTGAACTTTGTTGTATATGCAAACAGAAATGTACTGGTTACCCACACACATCTCATGAAAATATGCCACATGGTCCCAATCTGGCGTTAACAGCATAAAGCCATATCCCATGGATGCATCATTGGGATTCAATAGGCCAGAGATGATGGTGTCATGGTCTGGGGAGCACGGCCTATGACCGCTTGTCATCATACCACAATCCTTGAATGGTGAATGCTACAGGGATCTGTTAGTTGACCATCTACACCCATATCTTCAGGAAGTCTTCCCCAACCACAGTTCCATCTTTCAACAGGACAATGCTCCATATCATTGAGCTCTGATTACTAGGGAGTGGTTTAAGGAGCATGACAATGAATTCTCCACATTGCCTTGGCTCCAAACTCACCGGGCTGTAATCCCAATGAACATATTTGGGATATGCTGGAAAGGCCTGAGAGATCTGCTAATACTTCTTCTCAAAATGTGCACCAACTGACAGAGTTGCTGGAGCGGGCAGGGGGAAAATTGAGTATGGAGGATGTTTGCATCTTGTGGAATCTGTTCTCCAATGTCTAAAAGCCGTAATCACACAGAAAGGTGGACCAACCCATTAGTGAGCAGGTGTTCCTAATGCAGTGATTGTTCAGTGTAGCTCCCCTTACAAGCAAAAACCCTGTTAGCAGAATGCAGGTCCAGCTTAGGGCAGTCTACATTCTGTCAATGTGGTGGTGACACAGCATCTTTAAAGGGTTTGTCTGCTTAGACAACACATTCCCATACCCCTGCTAGGGACCCCCCTCAACTATTCAAGGCAGAGAGTTAGGGTTCTTTTACATGGGACGACCTATTGGGCTCAGATGCCCAACAGGTTAGCGAAGCGATAATCGTTCCTGTGCTTTGTAAGGAACAAGCATTGCTAGTAAATGGAGGAGGAGGGAGGCTGGGGGTCATTGCGGCCCACCCGCCTCCATTCACAAGTGAACGACTGCCTGTTCACTCAGGCCAATCCGTTGTTTTCTACATGCATAAACTTAATGATGAACAAGAAGTGAACAAATTCTCTGTTGTCGTCCATGAGGGCATTCATTTACACTGAACGATAGTCATTCAGATTCTCGCTGGATCATGGGAATCCAAACAGTGAGCGGCCCGTGTAAAAGGGCCTTTACTTCAAAGAGCAATACCTCGTCTGGATAACCTGATTTGGCTACCACTACTGCTTACAATGGAGTTGCCTTCTGCTTTCTAACACTTGAACAGCAGATCAGCCTATTGACATATAAAGAGGAATATTTACATTCATTTATATTGTTTCCTTATTTGATATTTTGTATCTATTTGCACTGGTTGTTATGAGGCTCTGATCACATCTGCATTGTGGTTTATGTTAGAAACTACCAGGTTTCAGTGCCGGATCCATTATTTGTTCCATCAATTGACTTATAAATGGGTCTGTCAAGTTCCCCCAAGGTGTCTATTGTTTTAATAGGAAATCTACTGCTGCATGCTGCACTACTTCTTCTGCCAATCTGCAGCAGAGATGTGAACGCAGCCTTAGGTTATGTTCCCATGGCACATTCTTGCTGTGAAATTTGAATTCACACAGAATCTGCACCAGTTCTGCATCAAATCCGCATCCCGGTACATTCAGTAGGAATCTGTGCTGTAGTCTATAGACTATGTATTTTTTTCTGCAGGCGGATTTCAAATCTGCGTAGGGAAAAAAAGAAGCAACAAGTCACGTCTTGACGCAGATTCCGTGCCATTTCATAGTGGAATCAACATTAACCCCTTCCAATCCACTGTCTGACGTCTGAAGACATTATGATTTAAGGCTGTACAGCTCCGATGTTAGAAGACATCTGTCGGGGTTCTCTTACTGTATATTGCCAGCCTCTCTGCTGTTGGAGCCTATCCAATGTGTCACCTCATGCAGTACTGGGTTTAGCCAGCATATAGCGCCGTTGTATAACGGCAGAAAAAGAGTAAGCCCTCTAGGAAAACCAGGATACAAATTGGATTGGAAAGGGTTAAGAATTCCGCACACAGATTTGTCCATTGAAAAGGGGTAAAACTGCGGGAAGATCCATGGCCAAATATATGCATCGCCGCTGTGGTTTTGAGAGGTGGAATCCATGCAGAAAAACCTGCATCCAATTCTGCCATGTGAGCATACCCTTATGAGAATATTTTGATGCTCTATAAACAGGGATGTAATTATAGGGGGTGTAGAGGTTGTGGTCTTACTCAGGCATTAAAGCGAGGGGGCCCCATAGGTCTCGGCCCCATGTGGGGAAACCCATTATTATAAATGACACATGGTAGGTGGTGGAGGGGGATGGTTCTGGATTTGCATTGGTACTGAGGAGCTTAAGTCTCTGTTTATGAATAGGGGGTCATGAACGTGACAAAGTGGTCCTTATATGAAGCTGCAAGTCAGTGTATGGAGGCTTATGGCTTCTGTTAACTATGGGTTAACGTTTGTATGAAGATATTCTCCCCTCAAAGCAATGCTTCAATGCAGAATGCCTAAATACATAAGGCATACGACAACTAAGAAGAAGTGTCTTCCAAAGAAAGTTCCTTTTGGATAGTTCAGTGATGATATTTTTAGGATAAAATCTCCTCATAAGACGTGTTTTGTGGCACTGCTCCTCTTCATCAGTTAAGCTGGGGTGCAAACAACATATGCTGCAATAGATTTGTTTCGGAAATTTGCATGGCGTTCTAAATCAGGTACCAATCACCATATCAGGGCTCTACTAGTTAAGGTACCAGATGAGGTACTAATAGCTATATCAGGGATGTATACAAAATATGTGAATGAGCCCTTAATATGTATCATTCAGGAGTCTGGAAAAGCTGGATGACAATCTCTGCAAAAGATGAGATGAAGGTCATATTGGTCGCCAGCTTTCCGATAAACATATATAATGAATAGAATCGCTCACAAGTTGAGGACTCGAGGACTTCTAATTACTGGTGATCTTGTTTTTTAAATTTCATCCATTGATTTAATAAAAGTCAGTTGGATATATTTAATAAATGTAGTTATTGCACGGCTTCTTTGCAGAGGTCTCTATAAGACAATCTCTTAGGAAGCTCCGGCTGATACAGACAGCCACATATTTTGTGAGTAAGTTTGTGAAGCTGAAGAGAAGTCAGGGCTACAACTGGGTCAGGTGATAAGATGAGCACAAGAGAAAAGAGAAGGGCGCCTCTGATAAAAACTGATTGATTGATGTCTTGCTTTGCCACCATCACAAGCAGTTGACAGTTAGTTTGGGATCAGATGATTTGGCTTTTGCGATAGAAGAGGGCTCTGATAGGCAAAACCTGAAGGACAAAGAGGTCAGTCCCTGCGCAGTCTCCGGCTCCAGGTTGGAATGCAAGGATTTCTTGTACCAAGTTATTAAAGAAACAGGACAGAGCTATATAACCTCGTGCCTATTTTTTTTATATATAATTTATATATATATATATATATATATATATATATATATATATATATATATACACACACACACACTTACAGTGGGTCCGGAAAGTCTTCTGACCGTTTCACTTTTTCTGCATTGTTATTTTCACGAATTAAAAAAAAGTTACAGTTTTTTTCTCCATTATTCTGCACAAAATTCCCATAATGACAAAGTCAGAAAAGAATGTTAAAAATCTTTATAAATTTAGAAAAAAAAAAGAAAAACTACTATTTTGCATTGATAAGTATTTACTCCCTGTACTCAGTACTTAGTTGAAGCATCTTTGGCAGTGATTACAGCCTTCAGTCTTCTTGGGTATGATGCCACAAGGTTTGCACACCTGGATTTGGGGATTTTCTGCCATTCTTCTCTGCAGATCCTCTCGAGCTCTGTCAGGTTGGATGGGGCCGTCTGTGGACAGCCATTTTCAGGTCTCTCCAGAGATGTTCGATTCAGTTTAGGTCAGGGTTCTGGCTGGGCCACTCAAAGACCTTCACAGAATTGTCCATAAGGCCCTCCTGTGTTGTCTTGGCTGTGTGATTAGAGACATTCTTTTGTGGGAGGGTAAACCTTCTGCCCAGTCTGAGATTTGCTCTATTCAACTTTCCATCAACCCTGAGCAGTCTTCCTGCTCCAGCCTCTGAATAACAGCCCCACAGCATTATAAATAATAATGATCGGCAGCATAAGCGGATGTGCAAAAATAGAAAACTCCTTTATTGCCCCATTACAAAGATGTAGCGACGTTTCGGCCTACATGGCCATCCTCATGCTACATCTTTGTAATGGGACAATAAAGGAGTTTTCTATTTTTGCACATCCGCTTATGCTTCCGGTCATTATTCTTTATGGACATATTTGGAGCATTTCTGGTTTTTTGCTCTGACCTGGCCCTGCATCTATTGGCCTGACCCTAGTGAGGGTTGAATTTGTGCTGCTGGTGAAACTTGCTTTTGTACCCCCAAAGCATTATGCCGCCACCACCAGGCTTCACTGTAGGAATGGGATTGGCCAGGTGATGAGCAGTGCCTGGTTGCCTTCATACATAATGCTTAGAACCGAGGCCAAAAAGTTCAATCTTGGTTTCATTAGATCAGAGAATCTTGTTTCTCACAGTCTAATGGTCCTTTAGGTGCTTTTTCGTAACCTCCAGGCAGGATTTCATGTGTTTTTTGCTGAGGAGAGGCTTCTTTCTAGCCGCTCTGCCATAAAGCTCAGATTGGTGGAGTGCTGCAGTGATGGTTGACCTTCTGAAAGTTTCTCCCATCTGCACACAGGATCTTTAGAGCTTAGCCAGAATGACCATTGGGTTCTTCATCATCTCTCTTACCAAGATGCTTCTCCCCCACTTGGTTTGGTGGGTCGGTTGGCTCAAGGAAGAGTCCTGGTTGTTCCAAGCTTCTGACATGTAAGAATTATGAAACTCACTGTGCTCTTGGGGGCTTTCAGTGCTGCAGAAATGTTTTGTAGCCTTGTAGCCTTCTCTTGGTCTGTGCTTCCACACATTCCTATCTTTAAGCTCTACAGGCTGCTCTTTCCTTCTTATGGCTTGGTTTTGGCTCTGATATGCATTGTGAGCTGTGAAACAGGGGGGTGTCTTTTAAAATGTACAATCAACTGAATTTATCACAGGCGACTCCTATCAAAGTGTAGAAACATCTCAAAGATGATCAAGAGAAATGAGAGGCACCAGAGCTAAATTGTAAGTGTCATACCAAAGAGTGTGAATACTTATGTCAATTCAAAATGTTAATTTTTAATTTTTACAAAATTGAAAAGGATTTCTAACATTCTGTTTCCACTTTGTCATTATGGCGTATTGAGTGCAGAATGATACAAGAATAAATGTATAGCGCACATTTATTCCAGCTCCTCCTCATGGAGGACGCCAGTTATACTTCTAGTCTGAAGGTGTTTCTGTCTTGTTCTTCTGTCAGATAAGTCTCTTTGTTGTTAAGGGTATTTCGGCTGTTGTAACATCTGTCTCCTGACTTATTGTTGTTTCGGGATTAGTATTTCATCTGGTTCATTGCTTGTTGTTTAGCATCTTTACCGTTTTGTTATTTATTGTAGCAAATATTATCCAACTAGGGAGAGTCAGGTCATCCCAGGTTCCTGATGGGGGTCTCTCTAATCAGGGGGGAAGTGCTACACTTTTAGGTAGGATCTCATTGCATTAGTAGGTTTTAGTAGGTTAGAGTCAGATTTCCCCGTTCCCACACATTGTGGTTTCATTATAAATATGTTGTGTTCTCCGCGTTCGTATACTGTGTGTATATATATCCTTTTAGGACACTAAATTGCATCTTATCTGGACAAGGTGTTTTCGCATCCAGCTAAGACGTAACAATAAAATAAGGTGCTCTACCATCTTTTGGCTATGCTGCACATCCTGCACAGGTGTGAACATGATAGCCGAGGCCCCATGTGCAAGAACGGTATTTAGGCCTGCAGCGAGTACGGATTGTGTGATCAGTTAGGGTACATATACACGATACTTTCAGAACTGTCTGGTCAATACAGCATGCTGTTTTAGTGCAAATTGGGGCAGATTTGTGAAGCTGTTTTCAACTCTGCAGCTTTTACTGGTAAAACATTTATTCTTCACTTGTAAAAGCTGCAGAGTCTAAACTATGTCGAAAAACCATCTCATTTCATGGCAATATCGCTTGCAGTTTTTTGATGTGGTCTCGATTGTGCAGTCAGTAAAGTCTCATGTTAAGGAACCCTAAGGCTAACTTGCTTACCCAGTCCATCAGCTTAAAGGAGATGTCCCGCGCCGAAACGGGTTTTTTTTTTTTTAAACCCCCCCCCCCCCGTTCGGCGCGAGACAACCCCGATGCAGGGGTTAAAAAAACAAACAGCACAGCGCTTACCTGAATCCCGGCGGTCCGGCGTCTTCATACTCACCTGCTGAAGATGGCCGCCGGGATCCTCTGCATCCGTGGACCGCAGCTCTTCTGTGCGGTCCACTGCCGATTCCAGCCTCCTGATTGGCTGGAATCGGCACGTGACGGGGCGGAGCTACACGGAGCTACACGGAGCCCCATAGAGAAGAGGAGAAGACCCGGACTGCGCAAGCGCGGCTAATTTGGCCATCGGAGGGCGAAAATTAGTCGGCACCATGGAGACGAGGACGCCAGCAACGGAGCAGGTAAGTATAAAACTTTTTATAACTTCTGTATGGCTCATAATTAATGCACAATGTACATTACAAAGTGCATTATTATGGCCATACAGAAGTGTATAGACCCACTTGCTGCCTCGGGACATCTCCTTTAACAGCAAAAAAGAGATGTTTCTCCCTTGGCATTCAGCGCTGGATGCCACTGCGCATGTGCCGACAAACGTATCACGTTGAGCAGTGCTAATACCACACTGCATTATTGTTTGCTTGTATTCTGCATTTTCTACTTCTTATTTCTTATAAACTACTTTTTTGTCATTATAAATTTAATTTTATGTAATTACCCCCCTATTTGTCAACATATTGCCCATTATATGTACAGTCTGTCCCTAGCTAAAATACTCAGGAAGGGGCGCAATGGCCTCAAAACACATCTATTATATATTGCATTAATTCTTAATAAAAACAAAGGAGTCAAGCTTAAAAACACGTCTCCTGCCTCTTTGAGAAAATGGATTGCACCTACAGCCCCTTTTTTCCTACAAAATTTTTCCATGTGATGCCACACTGGACCCACACATGCACCCCGTTCCCAATGGCACCATGACAAATGGCCTGACAGCTTCTCTTCTGAAAGAGGCACGGGATCTGATCTGGAATTGTAAACCTACAAGCTCATTGCAAAATTTACCTCTGCTACATCTGTATATAGCATTGGACACTGTAGGACTGTACTGGAGATGATGTATGTCGGGGAAGGCAGAAAATTCTCTTAATGGCAAAAACAAATGAACTCTGAGCATTCTAAAACTCCTCTGATGGTAAAATCTGCTGCCTTATACGTTGTGCTGCCTTCAATGGATTTTGCTCTGGAAAACATAGAATTTATAGCAAACACTGAGTTGGTGGAGCAGGACATTTACTTACCGGCTCTAAATAATATTTTGGTTGCCCCTCCACATTATTAGATATATAATACATCTATCCCATTTCGATACTACTTCACCGAGTTGTCCACGCAGCTATGTTCACATCTGCTCCGTTGGTACTTGCATCACATTTTGCATGCTTATTCCTGCAGTAATGGAAAAACCATGATGAAACCCAGGCGGCCCAATGTAAGTCAAGTAAGTCCTTCAGTCATGTCTGGGATCCATTGGACAACAGAACCTGCATTGCATCGTGGATTCTGTTTTGTATGTAAGTCGCAGTGCAGATGTGAACTGGAGTAAAAAGTAATAGTCTACAATCTACAGCTGATCCACTGTGACTGTTTCTAAGTCAACAGCATGGTCTCTGTTGGCTGCACTCTGTAGAGATAGCCCCATAGGAACTAGGCGATTTTACATAGCCATACATCCATATTTTAGGGTTCACATCATTCAGTTATCTCGTGGTTCGACTGAATTAAACCGTAAAGGGAAGGGAAGGGGGCTCATTGGATTAGCACAATGTCTTAATTGAGCCGATTGGCAGGGTTGCCAGGAATCAGACTCCCACCAATGAAATATTGCTGGTCTTAAGAATGGACTGTCAATATTAAAACAGTTTTAGAGAATTACATGTTATCCCTTATGCACAGGATAGGGAATAACTTGCCTATAGGTGCGGGCCTTACTCCTGAAAACAAGGGTTCCCTGTCCTCCATCCTACTTACTGCACCCCTTGTATTGAGAAGGAGACTGGATGGAGCAATGGTCATGCAAGTGCACTCCTCCATTTATTTTCAATGGGACTGCTGGAGATAGCTGAATGGCAAGTACTTGGGTATTTCCGTCAGCCCCGTTGAAATGAACTGGGCGCCAACTGTGCGTGCTCAACCAGTGCTCCATGCAGTGTGACGTTACTGCGGGTGATAGAGGCATCCCACAGTGATGAGAACAGGAGGACATGGGACCCGCGTTCTCAGGATTGGTCGGAATCTCAACAGTGAAGCCCCCACTGATCAGTACGCTATCCCCTATTCATTGGATAGGGGATGACTTGTAATTCTGGTGCAAAACCTATAAAGTATTAAAAACGCCTTCAAAATAGAAGACACAATCTAATTTGGTGGATATGTATACACCACACGATCCCACTGGAAGTCGTTTTTGGTGACCACCCAACTGTGATGATCAGAATTCAATGAAGAGATATAATGACTATTCTGCTTCCAGTTTGCAGTTTTCCTGATAGAGAAAATGTTTTTTCTTCCATGTACTTGATTTCCATGCATTCCGCATCCTTATCTGAAGTTCACTGTGTTCTTGGACAGCTCTGCAACTTAAACCTTGGTTGAAAGAACCTACAAATATCTGAAGGGCTGTCACAGTACAGAGGGATCAGCCCTATTCTCATCTGTACAAGGAAAGACTAGAAGCAATGGGATGAAACTGAAAGGGAGGAGACACAAATTAGATATTAGAAAAACCTTTCTGACAGTGAGGGTGATCAATGAGTGGAACAGGTTACCACGGGAGGTGGTGAGTTCTCCTTCAATGGATGTCTTCAAACAGAGGCTGGACAGACATCTGTCTGGGATGATTTAATGATCCTGCACTGAGCAGGGGGTTGGACCCGATGACCCTGAAGGTCCCTTCCAACTCTACCATTCTATGATATGTATGATATCACATGTTTCAGGACTATCTGGAGAATATAGAAGCCCATTTGGAACCCTATATTGAAAATTCCAACCCTACACACCCTGTATGTCTCTGAATGGATCTTCTTTAGATGCAGAATAAAGGTCTTGAATATGATTTTGCACCTGAGAACCCTGCAATATTTTACTTCTACGTTGGACCAGTCTTATTAAAAAATAGCAACATGCTGCTAAATGTAGCATCTAATAATAGTCCTAAGTAATTATCTATTTTAAGGTCCACAACGTCCACTTCACTTATAGCTCGAGAAATAGCCTTTTGATTAATCTGAAAAATAAGCTTTCCCCCAAAAGGAGACAATTTTTTTCTGTGACGATAAAAATAAAACAAATGAGAATGTAAATGAATGTGGCCAAATATGACATATCTGGGGCAACGCACAAGACTGAGCAGTCGGGCCTGCTGAACATGGCACGCCGGCGTTAAAGGAGATGCATTCAATGATGTAATGACTGCTACTGTATGAGCTGTGGAGATAAAGCACAAGTACAGACTTGGTGTATTACATTTAACCATTAAGGACTAATAGCCATAAATATACGGCACTTGGTCCCTGGGCTTTAATACTGGCCGATAGTAAATATACAGCGTGGGATTAAAGCTCCTGCAATCTAGCAGGAGCAGGTTGGGTTCTCAGCTGTCAGACACAGCAGAGGACCCGGAGGAGAAGGGAGAAGCAGTTTTTAACCACTTTTGTTTAAACATCCGATACAAAATGAAGAACCCATTCCTCTACTTTGAGTTAATGTAAACATACTAGTTTTAAGACAATAGAACTATAAATAAAAAAATATCTAATTTTGGGCCCATGTGAAGGATCCCTTAGGCTGGTGTCACATGGGTGTAAGCGCATCTACATGCACATTTGTGCGCTTTTGTGCCCGCCTGTGCGTATTCTGCGAACACAAGCAGACTCCCATTGATTGCAGTGGGCAATTAGTGCAATCAGTTCAATATCTGTTATTTTTTGCAGGAAAATAGAGCCTGGGATTTATTTATTTGCAAGACCGAAATGCTCAATCATGATGCCCTTATGTGAACGAATCCATTGAAATGGGCTCTATTCACTGCGTAAACGGCAGTGCAAATACGCCTATGTGACATGGGTAGTTGCGCTCTAATATCTGGCTGTGGCTTTTTCGCCACCAAAAATGTAGTGTTTTTCTTGCAAATGTTCTATATGAAATCATCTGCACGCCGGGTGAAACTCCCAGCATAATCAGATCTGCCGTCCCCATCTGGACTGTGTCAATCTATGCTGCAGACTTTCACTACATATTTCACCTATTGCAACGCAGAGTGAATTTCACAGCGAATCGACACGGAATACATGCAAATTGTGCTTCAGATTCATCGCAGATTCTTCACTGTAGAATATACGGCCCGTATGGACGTCTCCTACGGCTTATAACACTGTCAGTATGGGGGGGGGGGGGGGGGGGTGATATCTGCTACCCACTGGGATATCTCGTCAGACACGTAATACATGACATGCTAAAATGACAAAGCTGCTTACTGTACTATTCTGACTATAAAGCCGGCTTCACACTGGCGTATTTGCAGAGCGTTTTGCGTGCACACGTACTTGTGCACGCAATATGTATAGAATAGAACCCATAGATTTCAATGGGATCATTCACATACACATTTTTTTTCTGTGCATTTCGGTCGCACAAAAACAAACACCGCATGAAAAACACATCTTGAACTCAGATTAATTAGCTATTACAATGGCTGAGAGCATTGATGCTTTTTTTTTTTGGCATGTGCAAACGCACATGCCTTGCGTGCGGAAAAAGTACAGTAAAATATGCTGATGCGCACGCAAAAAAAATCAACAGTCATTCCGCAAAACTGTGGCCCTCATGTGCGCGCAAATACAAATACGCTCGCGTGAAGCCAGCCTAAGACATAGCTTTCTGCAAGATCAAATCTTGCTGAGAAGCATCTGCACCTGATCTTCCAGTGTTAGGGGGGTTTGACAGATCCAGAGAGCCCTGACCGCTGCCTCAATGATCCAGTGGTGCACTGATCGATCATCGGGAGAACTCTGCAGTCATACATACCGCGGCTGCACAGTCCTCCCTCTCCCTGCCCGATCAGTCCCCTCCATTAAGTAACATTGGAGGTCACTCACATATCTCCCACCCGGCGTACAGGTCCTCATCTGTACACACAGGGACAGACAGATCAAAAAGAACAAAGATCTTGCAGTAGTAGCAGGACCGTAGATGATGTAAGCAGGAAGGAGCTGGAGGGGGTCATCCATTACTACACTTGTATGCGGGGATGTGGTGTGAATAAAATCAGTGTTTAACATGCCAGCTGCAGATGTGTGTGTGTGCATGTAGCAGAGCTGGGTGTGTGTGTGCATGTAGCAGATGTTACGGCACTCCGCCCCCCAAGCGCCAGGTGGGGTGCCCTGAACTTCCCGCACCCCACTGTCCCTGCCTACTTGCCTCGGCCCTGGCTAACCCCAGGCGGACAACTGGGCGGCGGTCCCTGCTCTGGCTAGGGACCTGGCGACTACCTAGATGGAACTAAACTAACAGGGGACAGAGTGCCGACAGAAAAGGCAGGTGGAACAGACCAACAGAACTACAAGGCAGAATAAGGCTGGAGATGGAGCTCACAGGCAAACTGGAAGGACACTGACTAGCAACTAGAGCAGACTGAGCCAGACCTGACTAGAGGCTAACAGAACCAATAACTGGCAGGGATCGCAGGTCACTGCCAGCCTTATAAATGAAATACTCCGCCCCGGGGCGGAGAGTGGGAGGAGCCAGCTCCCCCACTACTGCACAAGAGAGATGGAGGAGTGTGGGCGGCGCCCTACGGGCAGACACGCCCACGCCGCCGCACACCAGCCATTCCACGTCACTGGTTGAGCCCCGACGCCGGGCTGGCGCGCGCTGACCGCGGGACCCTGCGCTGCCCTGCATGGTAACAGCAGAGCTGTATAAGCTCTCTGTGTGTGTATATATACAGTGCTGTATATGTAGCAGAGTTGTGAATGTTGTGTGCATGTACAAAGTGTTAACTATTAACCCCCTTTTCTATACTAGACCACCAAAGGTAATAACAGCAGCCCCTCCACTCTGTGAGACCCCCAGAGGTGTTTAAATTACTATGAAATATTTTTTCCTGTTCTCTGTTGTCTAAACCTGGTGCGTCTTATGCTGGATTCCTACGGGACTGTTTCACTGCGGAAATCTTACAGTTTTGCCGCAATGAAAAAATGCGAGATTTCCGCGGGATAAGTAAACCTTCAAAACCCACGGCACTTAGCCGACGGTTTTGCAGCGGCTTTGCCGCATGTTTTTCCATTGCGGCCGTCTCTCCCATAGAGAGGAGCAAAGCTGCAATTAAAAAAAAAAGGAATTGACATGCTGTGTCCCGGGAATCCGCGCCGCAGCGCCAGCTAATGCCGATTTTGCCCCCACGGATTGTCCGCCCCTTGTGGACGAGATTTTTGATAAATCTCGTCCACATGGCTGGCTAATCCCGGGATTAGCGGCCGCAGTGAAAATCCGCGGCAAATCTGCCCTGTGTGAACCCAACCAAATAGTCTGAAAAATACGGTAAATCCTAAATAATAACACTGACCCCTTCATAATGGCCGCGGTCTTCAGTACGGGGCGAACCATACATTAAATAAACCATAAATCACTTAACCATCATATGTAATCACATTCCATGAGGAATAATAACATCATACATACAGCTTAGACCACGTCCGTCCCGCAATCCCATGGCGACTAACTCCCCACTTACAAAGATTTACGTGTAAAGGCGGGCAGGCATGGCAGAGCTCCAGCCACTGTGCACAGGGTGGGCACCAGACCCCCTTTACCTCAGCTTTTACAGGCAGAAGGTATCCCGCTGAAAATGGCACTATCCAATGAGAATCCAGGCGGGAATACACAGAGAAGACTCCGGAAGGTCCCGGAACAGTCCAGAAGGCCTTGGTGAGTACAGACGAAGTGACACAGAAAGAAGGGGCAGAATGGAGGATACCACTACAAAACACAACACTTGGCACTGTGGTACCACGGGGGCGCCCGCAAGTTCCTCTTTTTGACGCCCTTTTTCGTAACTGGCAGATTTATGAAGGTGTCTGACAGAAAACCTGACCCTGTTACCCCTAGCAACCAGTCACAGCTTTCATTTTACCACAGCAAAGTGGAAGCGGCTCTCTGATTGGTTGCTAGTGGCGCCAGATTTTTAGTCATAAATCTCCATGTTTGCGCTTGGACCTCAATGACCATCATATACCGCCATACTGATACGTCTTCTCACTGTGTAGTTGATACTGAGAGGTCGCATTAATGTTCATTACAAATTGTCAAATCTGCTATAATTTCACCAGAATTGTGAGGGCTGTTCTAAAATGTAAATATCTGCGGAGGACTGAATAAACCCTTCTAGATGACTTCATGTCAGAGTAGAATCCCAGCGAGGCTGTTTCCCGACAATGGGCCAATTTACAGCGTTTGATTTCGTGTCTTTGCACCACGCAGACTTCCTCCGTCCGTAGTCTCATCTGTATCACACAATCAAACTCTCACAATTACAACAACCTATTTTCCTATTGAGTTTCCTTCCCTTCCTGACGTTCACACAAACATAGTATAACCGCGGCCGCCACACGGGGGGACTTACCTGCTGGAAGGAGGGGGAGGGGGAGTTTTTAACTAATTAGAACCCAATTGTGCAAACAAATTTTCCAATTCGATTAATCTAATATTTTACGAAAAATGAAAGCATTTTAACCCCTTAGTGATGCGGACGGCTTTTTGTTTTTTGCAGGACGAGTTGTATTTTTCAATGCGACCATTTAATACTTAAAACTTTGAAAAATTTGTAAGTGGAGTGAAATGGGAAAAAAACTGAAATGTCGCCATCTTGGGGGTCTTGTTTTTATGGCGTACATACTAAGACAAAAATGACATGATAACTTTTTTCTACGGGTTAGTATGATTACAATTTACAACAATACCCAATTTATATAGTTTTTTTTTTGCTGTACTACTTTTAAAAACTATACTATCTTTGGAAAAGAATAAACTTATTTTCTGCCGCCATCTCTTTTATTTTCTGCCGACACAGCTGTGTGAGGGCTCATTTTTTTGCGCAACGTCCTGTAGTACCATTTTGGAGTACATATCACTTTTTGATCGCTTTTTATTAAATTTTTTTCTTGAGATGGGGGTGACCAAAAAAAGCGCAATTGTGAAGTTGTGTATTTTGTTCTTCTGACATCGTTCACTATGCTGGATAATTAATGCGTTACTTTGATAGATCTAACTTTTATGGA
Organism: Eleutherodactylus coqui; assembly: GCF_035609145.1. NCBI lineage: Eukaryota > Metazoa > Chordata > Amphibia > Anura > Eleutherodactylidae > Eleutherodactylus > Eleutherodactylus coqui. The sequence continues at coordinate 98,285,480 of NC_089845.1, read as the reverse complement.
CGCAGCAAGATCAATGATGCTTTTCGTTTGTTTTGATTTTGCTTTATTATAAATATGGGAAAGGTGTTTTTTTTTTTTTTACTTTTGCTATCTTTTAGTTTTTCCAATAATTAAGAAAACTTTTTAAACTTTTTTATTTTTTGTCCCCATAGGGGAATTCAACTTGCAATGTTTTGATCGCTCATGGACTATGATGCAATACTACATTATTGCATTTTACCATGTTCTGACAGACAGCCTATTAGTCTACCACTTTCTGATAGGCAAACAGTCATGGCAGAGCAGCCCTGGGGGCCTTCAGAAGGCCCCAGACTGCCATGACAACCAAACAATCTGATTCAGGGTAACAGCTGCGATCACATCTGTTGTGGGTGGGTGCCAGTCGTCAAAGAGCGCCAACAACTGCATTATATGGAGCGGGATCGGCTCCCAATCCTGCTTCATAGAAATCCCGATCCTCCAAGACGTAACTGTACGTCCTATGGTGTTAAGGGGTTAATAAATCAAATAATGGGTTAACAGAGCAAGTGTTTGCTGTATAGTATCCAGACTTTGTAATGTAAACAGTCCCAAGTGCCTATGATGAGATTGTGACAGCGAGAGCTGTTTGTTTACATGTAAGCCATTAGGACAAGATGGATAGGCTTAACCTTTTGCAAGGAGCTGTATGGAATTAGAAGAACAAGGCTGCTTTTTCCCCCCATTGGCCGTGTATAGCTCGTCTTGATTCAATTGAATGGTGCTGAGCTGCAGTACCAAACACAACCTATGAACAGGAGTGGCGCTTTTTTTTGTAAGACGGTAGCCATGTTTCTCTCCCCTCCTGCCTGTTGTCATTTATTGTATATTTTGTACCCTAAAAGCCGCAAATGTATAACCTAATGCTTAACACAATGTTTCCCAAACTCCCGCCCTCAGCGCCCCCAAACAGGTCATGTTTTCAGGATTTCCTACAGTAAGAACACCTGTGGCAATGTCTGAGGAAATCCTGAAAACATGACCTGTTGGGAGTCCCAGAGGGAAGGAGTTTGGGAAACACTGGCTTAAAGGGAATGTATCTCATATATATTTTTTTACTAATTAAAGCCAGAAAGTGACGCATTTTCCATTTTTCTAATCAGTTTTTTATTTCCTGATTGTAGTTTTTCATTCTATTGTCAGTACATGGCTATGGCGGCGGCCATCTTGCCTGAGCAGCTTTTAACAGCATTTAGTTTTATGCTTTACCGCAGGATCATGGGACATTCATACAATAAACTGGAGGGGAGCTAATGACTTTTATGGGAGAGTGTTGTTGGCATGCTCTATAACCAATGCAGGGAGAGGGAGGAGGTGAGCTGTCACCATAACATATTGTAAATGGTGGATCCGGTGTTATCTATGTAATCCTGCCTGTGATGATAATGAGATGACTGCTGAGAAGTTTTCTCTACGAAACAGAAAGTGTCAGACAATTATTAGGCTCTGTGGTCAGTGGAAAAACTGCAGGATTTCAGGATTTTATAAATGTAAATCATGACATCAAAAATTAAAAAAAACAAACTTTAAAAATTAGTTAAAAAATGTTTAAAGAGGTATTCTGGGCATTTACTATTGATGACCTATCCTAAGCATGAGGGCTCTTTCCCACGAGCCAATATCGGCCACCGTTTTCACGGGCAGCCAATATACGCTACGATCTGATTAATTGGTTTCCAATGCATCAGATCACATGGCCGTATTCCCGCGGCATAAAAGCGCTCAGCCGGCCAATATAGCATCGGGCGCTTTCACGCTGGGCCGAAAAGATAATCCTGGAACTATCTTTCTGTCCAGAATACGTCGGCCGCTGCATAGATTCCTATGGGAGCCAATGACAGCTCTCGGAGAAGGGAGGTGGGAGGGAGTTTAGCAACGTGACTGTTAAACTCCTTCTCTCTTCTCTTCTCCTCTGTTCTCCCCTCCGTCTGTGTGCAATGAGAGGGGGCGGGGCGGTGGCGGAGCTTAGCTCCATCATGTCCCGCCCCCTCCCATTGCAAACAGATGGAGGGGAAGAGAGAGTAGAAGAGAGAGGGAGTTTAGCAGTCATGTTGCTAAACTCCCTCCCACCTCCCTTCTCCGGCAGCTGTCATTGGCTCCCATAGGTGAGCCGGCGAAGGGGAGGGAATGGGAGGCAAACACATTGTGCCCTCGGCGTATATGTGCAGCGGCCCGTTCCGTCTAAACTGGCTTACGAACGTTAGATTTGTGCATCTATTCATGCATTTTTATGGCGCCAGTGGCTGCGCGTTAAAAAAGTGCCTACAGCTGTATAAAGGACCCTTAAGTAATCAATAGTTGATCAGCTAATTGAAGTGACAGAAGAGGTTAGGTGAGCACTGCTAGAATCTCAGTACATACCAGGCACAGCGCCATACATTGTATAGTGGCTGTGCCTGGTATTGCAGCTAGGTCCCTTTCACTTGAATGGGAGTCAGCTGCTCTCAGGCCATGTGACCAATATACATGATGTCACATGAAGAAGCCACAGCGCCCTCACCTAAGTGCCACGGCCTCTTAAGTCAGCTGATCGGCAGGGATCCTGAATGGCTGACCTCGCCAAATGACCTATCCGAAGGATAAATCATCAATAGAATAGTTCCGGAAAACCCCTGTAAGGATATAGTGGTATGCGCCTGCAGACGGATCCAGCTTGTGGTAACTGTCATGGATCAGCTAGTAACAAAACCCATGGTGCCACGATTTGCCCTGTCAGTGGGCAAAATCGCATGTGGAATTCTGATGAGGAAAATTGGGTTTCTGCGAGTTCCCGCATCAAGAAGTGACATGTGATGCGTCAGTATTCAGCACTTGGATTTTGCCCACTGACAAATTGGCAAATTCCCCGAGTGTATCCATGCCAAAAACCACCGCAGAAAGACGCAGATTTTGATGCTATTTTTAAAGGCGGAAATCACCACAGAAAATTCTTCGACTGTTTTGCCGTGTGAACAAAACCGTAGGAACCTTTTACACGGGACAGAATCGTTGTAGATGTGGATTTTGTCAATTAGTGCAAATTTTGTTGTGTTTTAAACTGCAGAACATCTTGCGGAATTTCTTGTTCTTTTAGGCCTCATGTCCACGGGGAAAATCAGATCCGCTGCGGATTTGTAACGCGGATTTGGGCTGCGGATGCACTGTAATTGTCTTTTATTTTTCATGCAGGAGATCAATTGAGCTATGTGCTCTATGAGCTCCTGCATGCTTGATCCGCACTAAAATGGAGCATGTCCATTTTTTTTCATGCTCCAGAAATTTTTAAATTACCATCCACGGGTATTTATGTACCCGCCGGTGGTCAATGCATTTCTATGGGGCGCAGATCCGCGTGCGGGAAAAACGCTGCGGATTTTAATTCTTATTTTCCCCGTGGACATGAGGCCTTAGCCATTTTCAAATCTGCATCAAAATCCGCATGTTAAAGGCTTCTTCACACGGCCGTGTTCCCGCCGGTACTTGCGCATGCAAAATCTGCACGTGCAAAACACAGAGAGTAGAACCAACGGCCCATCCGCAATGTTAATTGCAAATGGTCTGCGGCTCCATTGACTTCAATGGTGTTATTTTTCCTCCACTCGCGGAATACATTTCTGCGAGTGTGAAGGAAAAAGCAAAAGTACATACCTTTCACTGCATGCGATTTGCTGCGGGTCTTCCATGCGGACGCCGACCACGAGTTCCGCAATAGTAATCCGGTCATGTGAAGCCGGCCTATGTCTATATTGTGTGTAGTTTCCCGAGGACTGCAGGTTTCCTCAGCATATTACTTGAATGCCTTCTTGCCACCACATGACTCACTGCGCTCTGCTACACCTGCATTACCCTCTGTGTTCTGCTACATCTGCATTACCCTCTGTGTTCTGCTACATCTGCACAACTCTCTGCGCTCTGCTATATCTGCACAACCCTCTGCACTCTGCTATATCTGCACGACTCTTTGCGCTCTGCTACATCTACACGACCAGGGGCGTAACTATAGAGAATGCAGGGGATGCGGTTGCACCCGGGCCCAGGAGCCTTAGGGGGCCCATAAGGCCTCTCTTCTCCATATAGGGAGCCCAGTACTATGAATAAAGCATTATAGTTGAGGGCCCCATTACAGGTTTTGCATTGGGGCCCAGAAGCTTCACGTTATGCCTCTGTACACGACCCTCTGCACTCTGCTATATCTGCACGACTCTTTGAGCTCTGCTACATCTGCACGACCCACTGAGCTCTGATACATCTGCACGACCCTCTGCGCAATGCTACATCTGCATGACCCTCTGTGCTCTGCTATATCTGCATGCCCACTGAGCTCTGCTACATCTGCACAACCCACTGAGCTCTGCTACATCTGCACAACCCACTGAGCTCTGATACATCATGCACGACCCTCTGCGCAATGCTACATCTGCACAACCCACTGAGCTCTGATACATCATGCACGACCCTCTGCGCAATGCTACATCTGCACAACCCACTGAGCTCTGCTACATCTGCACAACCCACTGAGCTCTGCTACATCTGCACGTGTGATGTAACATTAAGCTCGCCATGCATCAGTAACAGAGGGACTCTTGTGTTCTACAAGGCTTGTGTCTGATTAGTAGCCCAGTTACCAAGACTTTTAAATCCTCTGAAGTTGTTTTCCCAAGTTCTGACACGGCGCTCCGCCTGCCAGAGACAGTTCATCTTTCATCTTAATCAGATGTTTTACATTCTGAGTGATTTTAAGATTCCTGCCATTTTTTTCCTGACTGCTTTCCAAACGCGTTTTTAGGGGGGATGAAATGCAGCTCATTTTTGCACCTTTCTAAGAATGTGTGACTTCTTGAATGCCGTCCAAAAATAATATTTATTCACTGTGTGCTATAGGCAGATGCAGACTGTAAGCCTGGCAGATGTAGCAGAGCTGAGTATGTCTCCTGGCACAACTCCTCATCATACAGTGATGAATTTGTGGGATTTGACATGCAGGTGACTTTACTGTGTTGTCTAAACTCAAAATATAGTGCACAATTAAACGATTTACTCCTCATAGGATCTGCCATAAAGGAACTCAAAACGTCCGCAAAATTTCTGCAAGTGCCGTTAGTGCAGATTTTGATGCTGGGGGAAGCATTCTGCGGAATTTCTTGCCTTTTCTTACGTGGACTTTAATTGCGGAATGCCATCTCCAGTATGTTAGAAATCCGTGGTAGCAATTCCGTAAGATGCCCTTAATTCCGCAGAATTAATTTCGGAATTTAATCTTGCAGTTTTGAACTAAAGCGGCGCAGATTTTAACAGGGGCGGAATTCAAGCCCCATTGGGGTAACATTGGGCAGAAATGTCTGTGCAGACTGATTGTGTCCCGTGTGAAAGGTCCCTGAATGATTGATTGGTGGGATCTGTCCTCTGATCCTGAGAGTGGGGGATCTATGTGAAACAGGTGCGAGATATGACGGCTTTATGCAGATTTACCAAGTAAGCAATACTTTACTGAGAATCGGCTAATGAAATTGCTTTAACCCTTACATGACCATGGGTCATTGACTCGCCTGCATGCGGCTCACGACCTGGAGCTCTTATATTCCAACTTTCAAAAAAAATCCTAAGTTATTTATTTTTTTCGGGTGACACATCCACATGAGCGCCGAGTTGTATTTTTCAATGATGCCATTTAATCCGCCATACGATGTATTGGGTTTTTTTTAAAAATTTCTAAGTGGAGCGAAATGTAAAAAAGAAAATACAATTGAATCGTGGAGGGAGGGGCTATTTTTACGGCGTTCTTGAAGCAGTACAAGTGACATGTTGTCTTTACTCTGTGGGTCAGTACACTTACAGCAAAACCACAGTTATAATTTGGGGAACGTGTGACTTTTTTATTGCTTTTTATTCCATTTTTTCTTAAAGACAGAGTGACCATAAAGTGCACTTCTGCCATTACGTATTTCATTTTTCTGATGGAGTTAACCATGCAGGATTAATAATGTGATATGTTAATAAACTGGACTTTCACAGATGTAGTAATAGTATGTAATACCAATTTTTAGATTCAATTTTTTTTTTTTATTTAGTTTTGATGTGATGACTGAGAAAATGTGTTTTTTTTTAACTTTTAATATTTGTTATAATAAAAAATATTTATTTTATTTATTTTTACTTGTTTATTTTTTAATCCCCTTAGGGGACTTGAACTTGCAATTGCTTGATCTCTTATAAGGTATAATTCAATACTATGGTACTGTATTATGCTATATTTTAACTGGGTGCTTATAAAAGGTAGGCCTAATAGGCAAATGATCATGGCAGGCCAGGGGCATTCAGAAGGACCCAGGCCACCATAGTACTCATAGGGCACCCCTGCGATCCTATCGTGGGTGTCGGTTCGGGACATTTAAATCTTGATTGTTTGGGAGATTTAAATGCTGCTGACAGAATTGACAGCCAATAGCCGCTATGTATGCAGTGGGTTCGGCACCCGAGCCCAATCCATATACAACATATGCTGTGCTATAGATGTCCTAACTGCACAAGCTATGTGTAGTTAGGACTTATTTATCCGTATGTATGATGGGAAGGGGTTAAGGATAGTTCACATACAATTTTCTATTACAGGAAAAACAAGACATATATTTATAGGTCTATATGGCAAATAGTCTTGAACCGGTACCGGAAGTAATAGGTGTATACCCAATGGTAATCACAAGCAATTATACAGTCTACTGTGGTCGGGAGTAGCGCTAAATCTGCTAAAGAGTGAAGAACTTCTCTGAGGTGCTATAGAGGTATTCTTAAGCTCCAGTACACACTTAACCAATGTGAAGTGCTGCAATTTTCTACATATTGGCAGGTATCGGCTGGCTACCTTGGTAATAATCCATATCCACAACCTGCTAGACAATCCTGGTACCTTTGGTTGCAAACTGTCTTTCAAGGGTCATCTTCTGGGTGGGAGGTTGGGGGTGTTGAGAGTCAACGTTACTCATGAAAATTGTCACTAAGGTTCGTTTCTGGAAGCTTCCTCAGTTGATATCTTTGGTCTCTCAACTCTTGTCACACTCAAGATAGGTGTTCTCTGTGGGTCTCTGAGTCTCAGGCAATAGTGCATGTTGCCTGTACATGCAGTTTCAGTCCACTCACAGCGCACCGACATCAGCCACACCAACCACTTTTACCAGCTCAGGTCTCTGCCGTTCAGTTTGCTGATGCTGAGTTGTTCACCTGAGGTTCTCCCAGTTGGGTACACAAGTCCATCTGCAGGTCAGCTCTGCTCAGCTCCAACTAGCTGAGGCACTCTCTTCCCTGGACTCTCTGAAAACTGCTGAGAGTAGGGGAACAAGACCTCTCTTTTATACCCAACCCTTCAGCCAATCTATGTTCAGCTCAGGTCCTGTAAGTCCATACCAACAAAAACAGAGTGAACAAAGTCATGTGGCATGGCCATAACTAAAGTCACATCCGGTCCGGACCAGGAAAAAAACAGGAAGTGATGTAGCAGCATGGCACTCGTATTGATTTCAATGGGAGTAAAGCCTGTGCTCGCACTTCTTCCCTGCGCCTGCACTGGACAGTGGGCCAGACAATCAGCTGATGAATGGGGGACCTGAGCGATGGACCGTATCGTTCAGCTACGGTTGGCCTATTCAGAGGATAGCTCATATGTGGGCAGACAACCCCTTTAAAATCCATTAAAGGGGTTGTCCCGCGCCGAAACGGGTTTTTTTTTTTCCAACCCCCCCCCCCCCCCGTTCGGCGCGAGACAACCCCGATGCAGGGACCTAAAGAAAAATCCGCACAGCGCTTACCTGAATCCCCGCGCTCCGGTGACTCCTTACTTACCGGCTGAAGATGGCCGCCGGCATCTTCTCCCACGGTGGACCGCAGGGCTTCTGTGCGGTCCATTGCCGTTTCCAGCCTCCTGATTGGCTGGAATCGGCACGTGACGGGGCGGAGCTACACGGAGCTACACGGAGCCCCATTGAGATAAGAAGAAGACCCGGACTGCGCAAGCGCGGCTAATTTGGCCATTAGACGGCGAAAATTAGTCGGCTCCATGGAAACGAGGACGCTAGCAACGGAGCAGGTAAGTGAAAAACTTCTTATAACTTCTGTATGGCTCATAATTAATGCACAATGTACATTACAAAGTGCATTAATATGGCCATACAGAAGTGTATAACCCCACTTGCTGCCGCGGGACAACCCCTTTAATAAACATGGTGGCTGCAGATAGGCAGAATTTATCATTTCAATCCATATCTGTTCAGCAGATTTCGCCCTTTTGTAAGGATATTTTATGAGGAAATTAACAGGAGCAGAATTTTAGATGATTATGTAGATTGCAAAAACAAAATGTGTGAAAGGATGGACATTCCCTTTAAGGCTCTTCCTTTTCTTTCAAGGTTCATGTTGATATAGTATTTTCCGGTGTGATTTTGTCCAGTTCATTAGTGTATATCAGTCCTAATTTGCTGGCGTTCTCCATTCTTCCTTCCACGGCTCATTGTAGTTATTACACAAGCCCGCTTTTTCCATAATTCCCTTTCTTGCCATTACTAACATCCCTTATCAAGCGGCAAGGAAAAGGAGGACATTTTTTTCAGCAAAGACGACCTGATTGAATGGAGCACTCGCTGCGGTGCTCTAGATAATTACCGTCCTTTGTATTTAAGGCGATCCAACATTTCAACATCACCCTGAAAATGTAATAATAATATTAATTTGTGTATTTTTCTCTCACCTGTATCTGAACATGCTGCCGCACAGACGTAATTAGTCTCGGGCACAATTACTCTTACATGATAGTTGCCTGGTATGGCAAATAGTGACGGTCGAGCAACAAAAAGTTTTAATTTTACTGAGGGTATATACTGTATATGATGTCTTCTTAAGGTACGTTAAAGAAGTTTTCCATGACTATGAGCATTTTTTTCTATTGATGACCTATGCTCAGGACAGGTCATCAATTGATGATCACCGAGGGTCTACCGCACAGGATCCTGAGCCCACTGTCAGTACAGACAGTGCAAGAAGCAGATTGTGCCATCTGTATTGTAGTGGCCCAGGTTGGCATTGAATTAAATAGGAGCTAACTCCTAAACAATATTAACCCAGGCTGTTGCAGTACTGACAGCGAGCGAAGGAATAGGCTGAATGGCAGGGATCCTGTGCAGCAGACCCTTACCGATCATCCATTGATCACCAATCCTGAGGATAGATCTGAAATAGAAAAAAATATCCAAAGTCCCGGACAACCCCTTTAAGTAGGGAAGTCTAGAGGATTGTAGGCATTTGTTGAATACAATAGAGATCCACTAAATGTATTGGTGGTCCTGTAAGGCCAAGTTTTTACTGGTTATTACACCTAGCGTTGTGGTTTATTATTAGGGATGAGCGAACGTGTCCGTTACGGACACATCCGCACCCGGACACCGGCTTTGCCGAACACTGCAGTGTTCGCGCGTAAGTGTCCGGGTGCCGCCGGGGGGCGGGGAGATGCGCGGCGGCGCGGGCGGCAGTAGCGGGGAACAGGGGGGAGCCCTCTCTCTCTCCCTCTCCCCCCCACTCCCCGCCGCACCCCCCCGCGCTGCCACGGCGGCCCCCGAACTTTTTCGCCCGAACACTGAAGTGTTCACAAAGTTCGGTGTTCGGGCAAAAAAGGGGCGGAGCCGAACGTGTTCGCTCATCTCTATTTATTATGTAACATGGGCGGCAATGTCCTTGCAGTGTGCGAAAATTGTTTTTGCTGCGATGGAGGGTTAGGGTCAGTATCTGTGTAAGGCTTCCACTATTTGCTGTAAATACTTCCATTTAACATAGAACAATTTACAGCTAATAATGTAAGCCTAACACTGAAACTAACCCTAACCCTCCATCCCAGCCATAAGTAAATCCCCATGCTGCTAGGACCTTGATGCAGGCAGCCAATCAGGTCCTTTGGGGGCGTACCCTAGCCCTTAGGTGTCACTCTAGGTTTCCACCCGTTATTGTGGTGGAGACATAATACAATAGTACCGTCTTTGTGTACTGAATTGTTTTGCTGCAGGAAGTAGACAGCTCCGTACATGGCATTGTGGCCTGGATTGGTGTTACAGGCTTAGTCCCATTCACTTCTATGGGACTCAGCCTGCAATTCCAATCTGGGCCACTGCACAATGTGCAGATCTCTCTGTTTCCTGCAGCAAAACAGCTCAGTACGCAAAAACTCCAGCCTGAGATTTTTAGATAACGAAAGGAATATCTTTGTGTGGATTGTATAAGAGACTATGTTTCCTTTTATTGTTGGTTCAGTCTTGGGAAATGATTCCACTGAACGCATATGTACCAGTACAATCAAGTGTCTATGCTTTCTGAAGAAACAGCCTGGGTATCTTTGGACTCTACAACAATCTCAGTGGGTCCAGGGTGGCGGATTTCCGCTGATTTGCCATCGATGAATTATTGTGAGGCTAGGTCATCAATAGCTAGAAGTGGGGCAACCCTTATAAGATCCATTACATTCAAGGTACGCCTGTGTCTAATAGCTGACTTACAACCGGCATAAAATAGATTGCATGTGTATGAAGTACTATTTTTAAAGTAGGAACTGCTATGGAATATTATAAAGAACCGATATGGAAATACACCGAACTCACAGAAAAATATGGTACCATGTGGAATTTCACAAGTACCCTTTGCGTATCCATACACAGTGCTGGTCCTGGTTTCCATATAGCTGTGTGCATAAGGCCTTTAGGTTAGGGTTGGCATCCATAGGCTACAAAATGCGGCCTATCCCCTTGTCCCTCCTGGCAAGAGTTTACCATCTACTCTTTACGGTACCTGGTCTGCTTTTATTAAAGGAGATGTCCCGCGCCAAAACGGGTTTTTTTTTTTTTTTAAACCCCCCCCCCCCGTTCGGCGCGAGACAACCCCGATGCAGGGGTTAAAAAAACCACCCGCACAGCGCTTACCTGAATCCCGGCGGTCCGGCGTCTTCATACTCACCTGCTGAAGATGGCCGCCGGGATCCTCTGTCTTCATGGACCGCAGGGCTTCTGTGCGGTCCATTGCCGATTCCAGCCTCCTGATTGGCTGGAATCGGCACATGACGGGGCGGAGCTACACGGAGCTACACGGAGCCCCATAGAGAAGAGGAGAAGACCCGGACTGCGCAAGCGCGGCTAATTTGGCCATCGGAGGCCGAAAATTAGTCGGCACCATGGAGACGAGGACGCCAGCAACGGAGCAGGTAAGTATAAAACTTTTTATAACTTCTGTATGGCTCATAATTAATGCACAATGTATATTACAAAGTGCATTAATATGGCCATACAGAAGTGTATAGACCCACTTGCTGCCTCGGGACAACCCCTTTAAAGGGGTTTTAATGGCTATTTTTATAGCTGACTTATCCTCAATCGATTTTGGGATAACCCTTTCAATGTAGGTAGATGTGTAATAGCTGTATAGTTTTCTACCTTCAGCCAAGCTTAGCGATACTAACGAGGCTTATTACAGGGTCTCGCTAATAGTGAAAAAAAGATTGTATCAGGGAACAGTCGCGTCTTGAATAGTAGACGTGATTTATTGGGATAAGCCAGCTGGTGTAACTTTGTCTGTCTCCTCATTATCAGCACTCCCATGGTATGGACAATTCTCCCCGAGCCAGGAATGTAGGATACGGTCTACAGAGGAGCGCAAGGATCAGACTCCTATCGAGGGCCCACTGGGTGAAAGGGAAGACTGTCTACACTGCACAGATTTCCTCAATGTTTTATGTGAACATTAATGCGCTCGACTAAAACTGTTTACACTGATTTTCTTAATTACAATTTTATTGTCTCTGCTTCATGTATTGAATAGAAGAGTCATTGCCTCTTCTTTGGATTGAAGATTAATGAGGGTCTAACAATCACTGAACTGTGGATCTGGTCAACTAACTTAAGCCTTTGACTTAAATGAATGCTGATGATGGATGGGCAAAGTTACTGCGCAATCTGTATTAGTGAATGAATATTGTTGATTGAGATTTAGTAGCCGCTGCTGGGATTTGTACCTGTGGGAATAGAAAGAGGCTATTGAAGAGCATTTGATTTCACATCCTTTAGGTCATGTACAGATGCAGCAGAACTGAACTTGTAATTTGAGGCTGTATTCACACGGGCGATTTTCTTCCTCAAATTTTGTGTTTCTTTGTAATGTTCTTGAAACACCAATAGAAATTTATTGTTAAAATTTTTTTTTTTTAAATTTGTCTGGTTCTGAGATGGAAAGAACTTGCACAGGAGAAAAAAGGGTTAATTTACACAAGCCATTTTTCTTTTAGATCGATAGTCCGAGTTAAAAAAATTAGCCGCATGTCTTATTTTTCTGCGATTGTTCTTTAAGAGTCGGCCATTATTTTCTATGTAAGCGTGAAAAAAACACATTGCAATTGCATGATGTGATTTGCATGTGAGTGTGATGGGCTATTAATGTATTTTAGTTTTGGGACCACATACAGAAAATGGAATTGCAGAGCATTGAAAAACCAGGTGAAAAACGGATGAAAATGGATGCAAAAAGCATTTAAAAATCGCAAAACCACAAAAAAAAAAGCACATTGCAAATGCATAGAAAACGGTCAGCTTTTCCCTGACCAAAATCACAGTCGTCTGTGTGAATACAGTCTTGGACCCCTGGCACACTTCCTGTGTGCACCAGTTGCACCTGAGAGGCTCAAGATTAACTCGCATTGGACAGGGCATAGACACCTGGCCATGTGTGACTGATCTGTGCACAGGTTATAAATTGACTTGCATTAGCATGTCTTATTTCTCGTCCGTTATAAGCAAAAGAAGACAAACCAGCTGTAAGGCTGGGTTCACACGGGGCAGATTTGCCGTGGAAATTCCGTGCGGAATTTCGCCGCGGCAAATCCGCATGCAGCCGCTAATCCCGGGATTAGCCAGCCATGTGAACGAGATTTCTCAGAAATCTCGTCCACACGGGACGGCAAATCCGCTGCGGCTAAGCCGGCAGAAGCCGCCGCTGCAGCGCGGATTTGCCGACCGCAGCATGTCCATTTTTTTTTTCTGCTGCAGCCACATTCTCCTCTATAGGAGCGCCATCCACAGCGGAAGAGAGAGCGGCTGGGCCGCTTCAAAGCCGCCGCGGGTTTTGCAGCAGCGGTTCTCCCGGCGGAAATCTCGTGGTTTTTCGCTTCGGCCAAACCGCGAGATTTCCGCCGAGAATCCGCCATGTGAGAACCCAGCCTAATGGGTGCTGCTCCCTAGAGCTTGATAAATACAATGCCAAACTGACTCCAAAGTAAAAAAAAAAAATTTCTTCTCTTTGCTTATAGCGGGAGAAAACAACACGATTCAATCAAGCATCCCTGACGAAGACCCCATTCCAGGGTTGAAATGTATTTTTCTCCCATTTTTTGTCAATAAAAGGAAGTTTTTCTACTTTGTAGCTAGTTTGGCATTGTATTTGTCCAGCCCTGGGAATTGCAGTTTGTTTACCTTCTCTTGAGTATTGCACCTAGTTTTGCACCAAAGAAAAGGCTCTCCCAGTAACCCTGGAATGACCTGTAGCTCATTTCCAATTTAGATTCTACACTTTTGCTTCCTTCCACTTTGACGTGCTTTCATGTAGTTGTGCACATCATAGGACAACTCCACCAGGTGAGAGTTACAGTCATTGCTGTTGTTAAACTGAATTTACTACACTGTATAGCGCCCCCTTGTTGTTCTTCCCATTTGCTTCCTTTTCCGAGATTCATTCGTCCGTAATATGGACAGAAAAGGGACATGTGATGAGTTTTTTTCATGGTCCTACATCCATGTGCATAGGCTTATAGGCTATAATGGGACCGTGGTTAGGGAAAGCCAGAGGTTGGTACATGGGGGGTATCAGTTGCGGTACAAAAGAAGCAGGCAGGTAGCGTAGTAAGGGAGAAGACAGAGGTCAGTACGCAGATTCAGAAATTGTAGCGAGAGGAGCAGTTGGTAGCTGAACTTGACTGAGGGCTGAGAGAACAATAATCTCGCAAGGGATGGAGGTACAAGGCCAGGCTTAATTACTGAGCCTAATAAAAAGAACAAAGTGGGGCCAATCATGCAAACAGGAACTGGGGAAGGGAAAAAGGACAGGATTTAGCAGAGGAGCTATCCAGAGTGCTTGAATTGTTCAGCAGAGAGAGCCACCATCTGGAATACAGGAACTCTTGGGTTTAAGTCCTGACAGTAATGTTGTGGTCGTCACAATGACCATCCAAGAAGGAAAAAATGTCTACGGTAGATCCGGGGCATAAACCTTCATGCTTTATTTAAGTATTTAAAAGCAAGACAATGCATAGTCTTTATCCATGATTCTGATGTGTTTGGAGATATTGCCTTTACTTATAGCTGCGAATTAAACTTTATGCCCATTATTCGCGCTGGACATTTTTTCTTCTTGAAATGATACACTATGTTTGGAGCTGAGTCCTGGCGTGTTTAACTGAGAAACTGGTTCCATGGAGCTGGCTAACCCTTGGTGTCTCCTACCATCATAATGCCTACCTTTGTACCGCTACTTAAAAGATTGCTGCTGTAATCCACTGACCACCCACTAGCATCTAAGTAAAACAGGTTTCCTGAGCCAGGTGAGCATTTCATTGCCCACCTCTTCTAGTATTTGCACGGGTTTCCAAGCTTTTTAAACAATCCTGTATTCGCCAATGCTATATGTTAATTACAACATCTTCTCAACCAGATTGGCTGAGAAACACAACATGGATGTGGCGGTGACTCCTTCTACTGTAAAACTGCTGTGAATAATACTCCAGGATGACTCAAAGCCATTCAGACTGGCAGGTACTTGGTATTCAAGGCAGTGTTAAAGAGCCCTATATGCTGATTATGGCTCCTAATAGCCTGACTGGCTAAGGCTTCATTCACATTAGCTTTGGAGGCTCTGATCAGAACCAAACAAAAATCCTGGATGAAATAGCGCTGTATGCTGCGCCATTTTGTATGGGAAAATGTTGAATTGCATAACGGCAGCTGGACAGGAACCATTATAGCCAATGGGTCCCATCTGGACCATTTGGGTTTGGTATATGCCAGATTCAGCACTTCTGATTTTGCCGTTCCTAGCATGGCACGAAACAACAGAAAATATCAATATAAGTGAGAACGAGCCCCAATTGACACCACATGGTCACAGCTCCTTTCGGTACAAAGATGTTGTAGTTCTCAGGCACTGTAATTAGCAAACTATATAGATGCTTTGAGTGGCACCCCGAATTAAACGACGTGGTGCTGTTCAGTGAGAGCGATAGCGCAATACCAAAGACCACTTATAGATGCTCTTTATTAACTGATCAAAGGAAGAATCAGTATATTCATCTTCTAGAAAACAATAGTCAAAACACAGTGATAGGACTATGCCAAAAGATAGGCTCAGCTCCACTGCATCTGTTTCACTATTATGTACTTGTGAACATATTAACATTTGGTAGATATAGAAGAAAAAATGGATTTAAAACCTGATCTAGAGGCTGATGTTACTGGATACAGTATCAGTGCAACAATTACTGCGATTCTAAACTAGCATGTCAAGAGTCAGGAGTCAGGACGCATTTTTGTATCACATGTCAAAACCGCTGAAATAATCTGAAGGTATGAAATAAGGATGATAAATTCATTTGTGACCTAAATATGACTAAATCAACCAAATTATCTGTAATTAGATTTTTGTACAACTTGAGTAAGCAGTGTGCTGCTAGAAAATCACTATCCTGTATTCTGTGTTTTCTATTTCTAAGTGTTTTTTTTAACATCTTGATAGTAAGATAGATAATTATGATGCCCATCAGAGGCCGCAGTAAACTCCTGGCATCATGGCGCCCACAATGACCCCTGATCACAGGACTTCGGAGGGTGATGCTGCGTCCTCTGATTACATCCCGAACTTCCCCTGACAGATGATATTGGGGAAGAGAAGGATCGAGTATGTTAAATTTCAACACCTGACCTTTTGTTCTGTTCTGAGAGGATATAAGCCACTTCCAGAGTAGTCTGGCATCACCTTAGGGTGGCTTTATATGGGATGACTATTGTCTGAATAGTCTCTCAAAATAGTCTCTAAAGAGTACGAACGACTGTTTTTGTTTTTCAGGCCCAATGCA
This sequence comes from Eleutherodactylus coqui, assembly GCF_035609145.1. Classification (NCBI taxonomy): domain Eukaryota; kingdom Metazoa; phylum Chordata; class Amphibia; order Anura; family Eleutherodactylidae; genus Eleutherodactylus; species Eleutherodactylus coqui. The sequence goes on along the minus strand of NC_089845.1, from coordinate 98,269,351 downwards.
CACGGTGGAATTTGCATTGTGGAATCCGGAGCAGGCATCTGTCTCTGGATTTTGCAGCAAATACCGCCATAAGCATGCAATGTAAAATCAGGTTTTTAATGCCCACGAGCAGAAATCAATTGCGATTTTCAACTCGTGGGGGGGGGGGGGGAACAATCACAGCATGCTGTATTTTAAACCGGATTCAGTGTGGATGGCTTCCATTGAAGTCAATGGAAGCCATCCAACCCACGGCCCTTCCGCAATCATCATTGCAGAAAGGCCGCCGGATCCACGTCATTGCCTAGTGATGGCGCGGCATTATCTGTACTTCGCATGTGCGCCGGCACATCCGCAGCACAGATAACAATAATCTGGACAGGTACACGGGGGACCCTAGCCAAGCGCAGAGTCACATTCCACTGTGGGATCCCGCATGCGGAATCCAATCTGGCCATGTGCATTCGGCCTTACACAGAGTAATTGTTGTTAACCCATCACTCAATTTCGCGATCGCTGAATGAATTTATGGGAGCATTTACAAGGGCCAAAATATCATGCATCAACTAGTTGGAGGTTCTTCGTAAGGCGTGTATTCAAATTGTTGCCCCTCCCCAACATGCTCTCATTGGTTGCCAAATCCACTGAACACACATAAGTGGTCTTTGAGTGAAACAGCCAGAGACCGTTATGCTGAGTCTTCTCTTGAGGACCAGCAGGGACTGTTCAATCGAGGATCACTCACACGTATTTATGTGTTCAATGAGCATTAAGTGAGAGGGTGAAATGCTTAAACAAAGGAAGTGGGAGCCAATCAGCATTCAGTGGGGGCGCACGCTGAACAAGTGCACACCTTCCTGAAGCATTATTAGCTAGTCATCGAACTACAACAATTACCTGCTTACACCAGATGATAATTAATCAACCCACAACTATTTTTAGGTGAGCTGAAGCAAAGTGACTAGTTAGTGAATAAGTTATCACTTGTTACCCAGATGGTGCCTGTGCTTACACTGAGCAACTGCCTCCTACTGTTCACTCTATTGAGCAACTATAAAGAATAGAATGGGTATATGTATGGGGGTGGCTGGATTTCGGAAATATTACTTGTTGGCCCAACACTCAGGTGTATGGGCACCTAAACGGTGTTAGGCTTTAGACAGAAACTGGAGAACATGCCCTTATGTCATGTGATTGGCTGGCACCTCCCGGTTGACCGCCATGAGTACAAAACTTGACTGCGTACAAAACCATCACGGTGGACTTTTGGCTAAGTTTAAACCCGAGCGTCTTTCCAAATTTTACAAATACTTTTATTTCCTGGACTTTTTTTGCTGTGCTATTGATAATAGCTGTGTCTTTTTTGTTGTGGTGTGTGTGTGTGTGTGTCTGTATTTTCTAAAAAGTCTCGACTTGAGACACCATTGCCCCTTCACAATGGTAACAAACAATAGAACAGCTTCAATTAAGAAACTGAACATCAACCCCTGGCATCTTGTGCTGTTGTTCCATCTTTCTACTTGGAAACAATTCATTTGTTTCTTAATTAAGAAAAACACTAGTAGCATGAAAAATCTGCCGATGGTACCTGCATGGCAATTAGGTGAGAGGGAAAGGAGAAGCGCAGCCCCACATTCCAATAGAGCCACCGTGAACTTGTGCTGATAAAATTGAACTGACTACCCTTGCATAAATCCAGGCTGAGGGAAGTGTACTGTCATTATGGCTAAGACAATATGCAAACTATCTTCAATGAAATCAAATTGCCAGAGTGTTTTCATTTGCATGTATTAACTATTAACATAATGAGGAGAAGTGACATTGGACCCGAATTGTGTGTCTGTTTGGATTGATAACTCTACTGAATCGGCAAGTAGACGTCCAAAAACCCACACCACCAGTCAAATCTGCTTTGAACTCTAGATTGGAAGGCATAAATGAACGTGCTGGGGTTCTGAACAAAGCGGGCTCTTTCTGATGGCGATTTGTCAGGACGGACACCATCAGATTACCCCGTCTGCTATAAATAACTAGATTCTTTATTTCCATTTGCTACCGATGAATTAATTACCGGCACATGTGTAGGATGCAGTGTCATCTTTGCCATGTATTATTAGTTTTTCTACTGATGAAAACTATAATTAAATTATACAGATATAACTGGGTGGTTGGTGTTATGTCCTATCGTAGAATCCTTCCCATTCATTATTTCAACTAGATAGAGTGTAGCTCAGTCGTTATATTGTTTGGATGTACATAAGCTTATATAATCTGTTATTCCTTAATTACTCATTAGCTTGGGCATAATTAAAGGGATGTTGTCGGGGTATGCCTGAAGGGGTTCCAATACGCCTCTCTGCCTTGGTCCAGGTATTCAGTTACATGTATATTTACCCCTGGCAATGCTGGCCTTAGGTTAGATGCTACACTGTGTAGAATTTGACTTCGCGCCCGCCGTCATAAGAAAAAGCAGGCAATAGGCAATCTGCCTCTATTCTTCTTGTTCAGAAAGCAGCAACATAGCCATACCCACACAAGAACAGTACCAGAACCAAGTTTATAACATGAAAACAGCACTAGAACCAAGCATATAATATAAATACAGCACCATAACCAAGGTCAGTACATAAATACAGCACCAGAACCAAGCTCATACCAGAAATACATCACACACCTAAAAGCCTGTTCACACTGGCATATATTCATCAGGGAAACATACACGTTTTTTGTCCAAAAAATGGATGAAAGCATAGCGTTTCACGGATCCATAAACTATAATGGGTTAAATGTAGTCATACGATGCATACATTTGACTACGTTTAGACAGACATATATTTTCATGCATTTTTTCGTTGTATTGAAAAGTGCCGCCTGCCACATTTTTCTGTTCCACAGAAAAACTATGGAAACATTAGTTTATTTTAACATTGCAGTCAATAAAAAACATATGAAAACATGGCTGTACGTTTCATACGCTTAACATATGTTTTTTGTGATCTAGGGGAAAAAAAGTGTTGAACTACAAATCTTTATAATTTTCTAGTGAAAAAGTATCTTTTTCATATTAAAAAAAACGGATCAAAACGTATACCGCGTGTACGATTTAAAAAATGTAAATTCATGCATTTTTACATATTGTTTCACGTACATTTCCCACAAGCCTGTAACGTACGTGAAAGTGCTAGTGTGAATAGGCCTTTACTTAGAACATAGATACAATACCAAAACCAAGTTCATAACATAAATACAAAACCAGAACCGAGCTCATAACTTAAATACAACAATAGAACCAAGCTCATAACTTAAATACAGTAGCAGAACAAAGCAATTGTGTTGCAGAGGTGCTGATGGGCTAACAGCAGTGACTCGAAACATCAGAGAGGAGGAAATGGAGACAGAAGGAGAATGATTCGTGTAGCTCCACAATACATTGCCGCATGGAGATAGAAGATCATCTGGCCAAGCCTATCGAAGGGGGCGATCGCCTCCTGCCTACATCCGCCTGGTGCTCCCCATATAAGCTGGTAGCCAGTGTCCTGTGCGACTGCATGGGTCACACATAGCTAAGGCTGACCATGGCCCTGGGTGAAGGAAAACCTGACTTATGGCTCTACTTATCAGTAGTCCACGGCCTGTAGACTGCTTCCAATAGGAAAACTATTGACTGCTGTTCCAAGGGCTTCTGTGGGAAATTTCCCATTCGCAGCATTGGACATTGTTGGTTAAAGGAGTGTTGTCATCTTAGACATTAATTGCATATCCACCTCTGGTACCCGCATCTATCACTAGAGATGCTAGTCCCCTGACATATTTCTGTGAATATGCCAAAAATGTCTAAAATGAGAATACCCCTTTAATGTTTTTTAGGGGAGTGAAGTTAATTCTAATATATGAGACCAGATACCTTCAAAATTACTGTACCTTAACCCCATAGGACGTACAGTTACTTCCTGTGGCATGGCTTGATAGATTGCTTTATACTCTATGAGCGATCAAACGATCACAAGTTCAAGTCTCCTATGGGGACTAAAAATTTTTAAAAATGAGTAAAAGCAAGCAGTAGTACTTATTACAAAAAATACAAGGTATTAGAAGTTAAAAAAAAATCCCACGTTTATAATAAGAAAATCAAAACAAACAAGCAAAAGCATAATCGGACTTGCCACGTCCGTAAAAGTTTGATCTATCAAGGTAATACATTATTTATACCGCATGGTGAACGTCATCAGAAAAGGAAAATACATAACGCAAGAATTGTACTTTACCTCGTCTCTAAGCCAAATTTTCATAAAAGGTGATCAAAAAAATCATATGGATTCCAAAAAGGTACCCAGAGGAAATACAGCAAAACAAAACTATATAAATTGTGTAATGTCATAAGTTAGAAGGTCATTCTTACTGGAATATGTACACCGTAAAAACAAGACACCCTCCTGCCAAGCAGAATTTCATTTTTTTAAAATTTCGCTTCCCGTAAAAACTTTTCAAAGTTTCTCAGTATATTATATGTACATTAAATATTACTGTGGAAAAATACAAATCATCCTGCAAAAACCAAGCCCTCAGACAGCTACATCGATGGAAAAATAAAAGGCATGATTTTTTGAAAGTGGGGAAGAAAATACAAAAATGAAAAATAAAGGGCGGCGTCATTAAGGGGTTAAAACATTGAAACCCAAATCTTTTTCTGGTCACACATGTTCTAAGTCTGTAGCTAAATGATGGTCAAGGCTTTGAAAGGGGAATCCCCGCAGCCAAACAGTTCTGTTTCTGCATGGAACCAAACAGCGCTGGATAGACCCCATTGGCTATAATGGGGTCTGCCTGCTTTTCATCCAGCTACTTGGCTTTTTCTTCTGGTATTTTCAGCTGAATCTGGCTGGAACTTCTAATGCAGATGTGAAACTGGCCTAAGTAGGCAAAATGTGACATGTGACTAGATATATATTTGAATATTTAAGGGGATGTGATGAGAGAAATGCACTTTGCATATAAAAAAATAAATTATATTTTGCTGAGTCACCTCCTCGAGAATTAAAGGAGTTGTACCAAAACAGACTTTTATCACCTCTGAACAGAATAAGTGATAAACGCCTGATCAGGAGGGGGTTCACTGCTGAGACCCAAGAAAATGGTCCCACGTCTCTCTTCACTTCAGACTTGCTACTATACCCATCCGCAGTGATGCGAAGATTGAATGCAGCAGCAGTCCCAAATGCAACATGCCACTCTATTCATTTTAATGGGGCTGATGGAAATAGCTGCTTGGCTTTCTTTGGAAGTCCCATTGACGATCAATTGACCATAACTGCACATGCATGACTGCTACTCTTCAATCTCTTCCTCACTGCAGTAAGCCTACCTTGAGAAGGAAACGGGGACATACATGCCCCGTTTTCTGGAGTGGTGGGGGTCTCAGTGCTGAGATCCTCACCAATCAGGCTTTTATCACCTATCCTATGATTAGATGATAAAAATCAATCTTGGCACAACCTGTTTAAGGGACAAGATAATTGATTATCTGTCCCAGTATTGTTTATACATATGTAGTACATTATATTAGAGGTGCAATGTAAAAATATAAAGCAAGTCAATAAAAAATGAACCTGATGAAAGTATGGGCCATATTACAGACTCTATGTGATGTCTCTGAGAGCAGTGCCTCTAGCACAGAGTACTTACAACATTCAGCATATCAGTAGTGTCTGGGTCTTTAGCACGCTAGTGGTGCTTTATTCAGGATTCATGTAATACAGCTGGTAAATAGAGTTTTGTGCTTAAGTCCTTATGTCAATTTACTATATATCTCCACAAATTGGAGAGTGAAATGTTTTTAGTATCTGGCTTGGGTGGTGCAGCCAGAGGAATTTCCTGTCTATCAGCTCTTTCTGACTAAGAACCCACTGAACCATCTAGGTAAGACTTTTTTGTCTGTGGCCATTGGTGACTAACAGACAGTGCTGCCGAAATGCAATAGCAAATATGTTCACATGGGCAAAGGAAAGAGATATATAGTCTCCTACTTCTATCTTGGGTACTGTAGTGGGTGCACATATCACCCTTTAAATAAACCTGTTATTGGTATCCTGTATACGACCCTGTAGAGTGCACCTATTTTACGATTTATTCCACGTTACACAAAAGAGCTAGACAACTAAGTCAATAGGACAAAGAGAACACCACAGCCCTATGATCTGTAATTTAGGAACTGTAGTGGGTACATATAATGCCCCTTTGCTTGATCCACTATGGTCATCTTATATGTGACCCTATGTAGTGCGGCTGTTGTGTGAGTTATTTTATGAAGTACACAAGCACTAGACAACAAAGTCAGTCAGACAAAGTAAGGCCTCCTGCAGACGGCCAGGTTGGATCCCCCTCCGAGAATTCTCACAGCGGGATGCGAGCCGTGCCCCTCCAGTGACCACTCCATCTCACCTCCTCCCAGCGTCTCCCCCCTCTGCTATGTGCCGGCTGCCGCCCAGCCGGCACAAGTGCAGAGTGGAGCTGGCGCATCAGCCGTGACGTTTCTGTGTGGGCCTCTGCAAGGCCCGCACAGAAATAAAACACGCCGCGATTTGTTTACTGCACGAGTTTTCATCCGGTCAAATCGCGGATGTCTGCATAGGATTGTATTATCTAATGCAATCCTATGACAGCGGGCACAGATGGAAATTCTGCGGCAAATCCTGTCGCGGAACTTCCGCCTGTGTGCAGGAGGCCTAAGGCTCTGTTCAGACTGAATTAACCTCTACATCCCAGGATTCATGGTTTTGGGGATCCAGATGGAACCCAGGATGGCACTATAAGCTTTCATTAGTCAAACAAAGATTAATAAGGTCCCCATTTGAGAAGCTTTTCATTCGTTCTTGGCATTTATGCTGGGCAGGTCAATATAGTTGACTACATTATTCTGTCCAACAAAAACCTTATTGAGTAAAGATTTCATTGGCCTCTATCTGACTAATGAGAGCCTGGGGTACCATCCAGGGGTTCTGTCTGAATCTTGTTTTCAGGGATTCAAACAAAATCATAGGACAGAAACGTTACCATATTCTGAACAAAGCCTTAGAAGAATACAGCCCTATGTACTCTAGTTAGGAACGGTTGTGAGTGCACGTAATGCCTCTTTGCTTGATCCATTATGGTCATATAAATCTTAGCCTGATGTGGTGGGGTTTGTTATCAAACAACTCTGCCATCATATGTATGCATTATGTAACTATGTTTCACACTCATCATCACCATAGCATCTACAACAAACTTCATGCATCACTTCACCTACATCCACACAAGCAGCACAAAGCTACCTCTCCCAATCAAACATACAACTCTACATCGTAAAATGTACACTTTTTCATCAACCTGCTGAGGTTCCATGGTGACAGTTTCACGAAGCTGCAAAACCTTGATTTAACAGATTCCAAACTTAAGTCCTATGTAATCATGGTATGTCCTCGAATATATAGTGGAGAGGAGCACATAGTGAACTATGCTCTACTGTTCAACATAAAACCTATCAAATTAAGACCTTATTTGCTTCCTTTTGACTAATGAGATGGGGTTTAGAGATAAACGAGCATACTCACTAAGGACAATTGCTCGATCAAGTATTGTCCTTAGCGAGTATCTCCCTGCTCGGGAGAAAAGGTTCGGCTGCCGGCGCGGGTGAGAGGTGAGTTGCGGCAGTCAGCAGGGGGGAGAGAGGGAGAGAGAGATCTCCCTTCCGTTCCTCCCCGCTCTCCCCCGCAGCTCCCCACCCGCCGCCGGCAGCCGAATCTTTGCTCCCGAGTGGGCAGGTACTCGCTAAGGGCAATGCTTGATCGAGCAATTGCCCTTAGTGAGTATACTCGCTCATCTCTAATGGGGTTCCATCCAGGGGTTACTTCTGAATTCCGTTTTTGGGAATTCAGATAGAACCCTGGGACATAGAAGTTAACGCAGTCAGAACGGAGACTTAGAGCCCTACGAACTTTAGTAGTAGGTGCATGTAATGTCCCTTGACTTGCCCATTATATCTTGTATACGACCCTGTGTAGCGCCCGTTTTTGGTGATTTATTCTGTTCAACTACAAAAATTGCAATTTTTAGAAATATCTCGTTTTGACAAAAATTTCTTTCTTTATCACATTTTTGAATTTGTCACTATTTTCCCAAATAGAGCGATTTCTTTTCTTCTTCTGGTACCAGAATGCAATCCGCACAGCAAACAGGAAATAAAAAAAAGCTTACAGATAAAAACCTTTTAGACTGCGAAATGTAAAAGTTGATCTAGAAAGTACTTTTTTTGAATTCTAAATATCGCTTCTTTTTGATCTAGCAAAAAAATGTGTAGGATTTAGTAAACAACCTGATAATGAAGTAACCATGTTAAGGTGGGGTACTTGGAGACAGATAAAAGTAATTACCATTCAGTTTATTAAGCTTTTTTTTTTCTAGATGTGATATTATTTTAACCAGAAACAGCCTCTGAAATTGCCAACTTGAAAGCGCAGCTTTGCAGATAGCTCGCTTGAAATGAGTGTTTTTAAAGGGGGAGGGCTGTTTATGTTTTTTTTTTTGCCACAGTATTTATGATAAGTGGGGTGTGGATGGAATGTGATTAAGATATAATAAGCTCTGAAAAAAAACGAACTAGTTAAATATTCATATATGCCACATTACAACAAGAAAGTACTGTAATGTACCGAAATCAGCAATTGAACAGCTGCGTTTTAAAGGACAGTACTTTGAATGTCATTTGACGATTTGCTTTCAATTAGAAGTAATTTACAGAAAGATGCCCACAAGCTAATCTTTACAGGATAATTAAGTTCCATTTTCTTTACTTTTAATTAAAAAGCAGAAAAGATTTAGCTGATCCATAAAAAAAATGTTCTGTTTAAACATTCATCAGACTTCACACTCATTTTTTTGGTATTTGTTGTAACTGTAGCAGATGTTATCAGACCTGAAGCCTGCTTGGTGGGTAAAGCCTACATGTGTGCAAGATGAGGGTGTATTGGTGTCTGAAGTAACAAATTACCACTTGCTGTTGCTACAGTTGACATTTCTGTCTTGAAAATGCCTTAGAATTATAAGAGTGAACTCCACCCTTATAGTGAATTTGGGAACACATACTATGCTGGTCACAGGCATAACAAGTAACTATTAGGGCCCATAATAAAACTTAGAGTACAGCCGCATACCATTATGGCCACCCTAATGGCATGAGATGTGTATGATTGTTTTACCTCCATCCTCGCTGCATGTATTTCCCTCTCAATGATTTGCATTTTATTTCCTTTACCAGATCCACAGTGATCAGTATACTTACCTCTGACTGGCCATGAACCCCTTTTGCTGCCAGGTATCAAATGCCTGTCTATGATGTTGGTTGACCTGTATGCAGTAGCTTACTTCATATTTTTTATATTTTAGCTAATATACCTGGCATTGTCCAAGTAGCCTTGTTGTTCTTCCTGCACTAGCTCTGTTTTTCTGCTTTTGAATTCAGGTCTGATGCTGTTTTGATGTCTCTGCTGCCATTGATGTCCAGGCTCTTTCCTTCTTTTTTCTCTGCAGCCCTTGTGCAGCCCTTGATATAGTGGCGCTTTCCTGCAATGCATAAAGTCAGACCTCACACTGTTTTTGATGCCCTTGATACATTGGTTCTTTCCCTCTCTTTTTGAATTTTCACCCTATGCTGTTCTAAGGTCTCTGCAGCCTTTCATGGCTTGGCTCTATCTCACTCTCTTTTTGAATTAGGATCTCATGCTGTTCTGAGGTTTTTGCAGTCCTTGATGTCTTGGCTCTTTTCTGCTCATTCTTAAGTCATTGGTCACCTTGTTCATTTGTTTCACTTGCTCACAGTAATTTTACTTCCTTTGCTTTCGGCTGGACTTGTCCAATGGGTTTCCTTTTTTTCTGAGGCATTCTGGATCTATGACACATCTAAACTCCTCAGCATGCTGAATCAGAAAACATCACATTTTGCTCTCATGTTACTTTTTATATATTCATAGTTTTGGATGTGCTTATTAGTTTTGTGGGTGTTTTTTTGTACTTGCTGGCATGTGGTTTCCTGTCCTCTACTATTTTTAGTGTATTGTGCCCTTGTGATTCATCATGTAAATTTTTATTTGGTAATAAAGATTCTATTTTTATAAGTTTTGGTGCTCTGTTGTTTATAGTGATATATGTTTATTTATGAGCATTCTCAGATTGATTAGGCAGTAAGTATTTTGGACCTATGTTGGGTTTAGGAAATATGACTGCAGGATCGGACTATGTGAGAGGGTTCAGGTAACAGTCCCATGGCTTCCCCGATTCTCCAGATATGGGTCAGCCTGACAGGCAACAAGTCACCTGGCAGGGAACCCCAAGCCAAGCTCCGTGAATGAAGTCATGGTCCCCTTACCCACCTGTGTGAACAGGGAGGACAGCAGGGACTTGTGTACTGTCTGTTATAAATGTTGTACACTGTACTTTGGCCAAAGCAAAAACCGTGATCTCCGTCCAAGCTGAAAATCTTTAATTACTGAATGGTAAGGGATCGTTCACATGGGTGTCTTTGGGTTCCGTTTTCCTGTTGTGTTATGGTGCCTGAATGGAACTGCGATATAACAGCATCTAAAGGTGCCAAATGGACACTATTGACCATAATGTGGTCCTTTCGGTTTTTGTCTGGGCTTCTGGCATTTTGCAGGATGAAATAGCACAATATGTATGAATGAGGCCCAAAGTATGATGGATGGGTTGTCTGCCAATAGAACAGGGACAGAGTGCACCATCACATACTTCCAAAACCACAAGTCACTGGATGGCAGTTCGGTAACAGGCTGATACTGAAGGCAGTCTGGAAGGCTTCTTACATGCAACTGGTAAAGTTTGTGCGACACATCAGCGGGCCGCTTCTCTCAATGCTAATAACTTAAACTTTAATGGTCGGCATACAACAACTTGTCTCCTTGCTGTCAGGGCACTCGCTCTTCAGCGCGGGAACCAGCCTTGCAAGCACTTAAAGAGACAGTATTCAAAAACAAATTTAAAGGACAGCAAACATTCCATAACATTTTACCTAAATACTGTTATGGGGTTTACAGCACCCCCATTACATATGCTACATCCTGTATTTTAGTAGAATTCAGTGACAGAGATTCCGAACCGAACCTCCAACGTTGATGTACATGAGCCCTAGTATAGCTACTCTTCTTCATTGCTGACATGGGCCATACGAAAAGGTCAGTGTAAAAGTGCAGTACACATATTAGACCATTGTAGCTTACTGCAGCTGCAAGAGGGCAGGTGACCAAAAGTAGACAGTACCTCTTATTTTACTATTTCATGGACCAATATACTCAAAAATGCTTTATAGCGTTTGAGCTAAATAACCAGTATAATACCTGCTATATACCAATGGTGTGGATACATTACAGCTAGTGTTTTTATAGATGCTAAATTATAATTTATGCACTGCCTTCCATCAGCTAATGATACAAAATTACACATTCTCACGTCACCTCAAGTAAACCCATTGCTGGCATCATTCATCTCGCAGTTCTAACGGTAGCCGTAAGTGTTGAGGAACTACGATGGAACATTTCTGTGATGTTAGTGGTAAAACCTGCTTCTGCATTCTGTTTTTAATATAAACATATTGGACTGATTTATATATATATATATATATATATATATATATATATACACACACACATATATGTGATTGGTAGTTAAAAGGGTCCTCTGAGCAATTCCTATTGATGGCCTATCCTCAGAAGAGGTCCTCAAAAGTTGAAACTCAGGAACCCCGCTGGTCAGTTGATCCTCCTGCCCGCTGTCACTCCAGGGGGGCTGGACAAATGCGCCAGAGCCGGACCTGTAATAGCCGACTTCACTCCTATATTGAAATCAACAGGAGTGATGCCTTCCTTTACATTTCCAGCTTTTCAGTGCAGTCAGATCTGGAAGTGTAATAAATGGCACTGCTCTCAATGATTTCAATGGAAGTGAAGCCGTCTATTACACATCCAGGCAGGTCATCTATAGTAAACACCCGGAATACCCCTTTAGGATAATATGAAGTTTTCAATAGTGACACTTCATACGAACAAGGCTGAAGCCTCTCGTCCTAGTGTAGCATTCAACAAATCAGTCAACAAGGGGCACGACTTCTTGATACAGATGTAGCCATCGTTAACATGATTGATGCACCAAGATAACTTGATTTACAGCATTGCAGTATGCTATAGTTAAGTTATCATAACGCATTGAGTGTCAAGTTCCCGTCTGCTATATCTGTAGCTCTTCTCTAGTGCAAAAAAAACCTCTTTTTGGGCAACTCTGAACCCTTGAATGGTGATAAATGCATATGTGTGGGAAATAATGTGGCTACACCTTCATATACAGTGGGTCCAGAAAGCCTTAATACCCTTTCACTGTAACCTTGTACAAATAAAGAAAATGAAGTTTCCCCCATCATTCTGCCCTTAGTACCCCATAATGATAAAGTGAAAACAGAATGCTAGAAATGTTTTTTTTTTTTAATGAACAACCACCATTTTGCATTGACATAAGTATTCACACCCTGTACTTAGTTGTAGCACCTTTGGCAGCGATTACAGCCTTCAGTCTTCTTGGATATGATGCCACAAGGTCTTCACACCTGGATTTGGGAATTTTCAGCCATTCCCTGTAGCCCCTCTCAAGCTCTGTCAGGTTGGATGGGGGCGGTCTGTGGACACATTTTCAGGTCTCTCCAGAGATGTTCGATTGGGCCCAAGTCAGGGCTCTAGCTGGGCGACTCAAGGACATTGACGGAGATGTCCCTATCCACTCCTGTGTTGTCTTGGCTGTACCTCGCTCCACTGAACTTTCCATCAACCCTGACCAGTCTCCTTGTCCCTTAGCAATGAGAGGAGGATCAAGCAGTTGGATTTCAGTATGCCTATCGCTTTTGTTCTCAGGGGGAATAAGCTGCCAGCAGAGGTGTCTGGCAGCGGCTTACTTCACTATCACCATGAAGAATGCAAAATGTATATTAGGATGAATCATAATTGTCCCTTTTTCACCATTCAAAAGTTAGAGGTATGCATTACTCCCCTTATCAGTGCTGGTCTTAGGTCAGCTGGCACCCTGTGCATAATTCTTTTTGGTGCCCCCCTTAGGAAATAAACAATATACATTGAACTGATAGGCAGCCTGCCTATATTCCACCTCTACAAAAAGCAGCAAGATAGCAGCGTACCCACACCAGAACAGCTCAGTGAATACATACTGTACCAGAACCAAGCTCATAACATAAATACATCACCATAACTAATCTCAGTACATAAAGATTGCCCCTAGCCTACATCTATCTGTCTGCTTTCCCCCTACAATTAGTAGCCGGCGCCATATGTACACTGCAGGGGGAATGGAGTATTACATGCTAGCCACTCTTATGAATGCATCCATGTAATACAAGGATGCATGAGTCCTCCAGAATGAGGGGTACTCATATAAAGTGGCTCTTGGTCTGGTTAATAGGGCACATGGGCACAGGATGTCTTCATCAGACAACCCCTTTAAGTAAGTAATATACAGTATACTTTGCCCCGGTCCATGTACTATAGCTAATTGGCTGTTAGTCATGTTAATTCATTAGTGACTATGAAATGAAAATCTATGGAAGTTCGCACTATCTCATCTCTACTCATCCAGACTTATTCTATACAGTCGATGTGTATGTGAAACAAGTAAAAGTGGCCAAAGGCAGTGAGGCAGCAGAATTCCCCGGACCTTAAGATAAATTAGGCTTTAATTACCCATTTTAAATGCATGACAACTTTTTCAGCTCTGCGTTACCATCTGTTCAAATCCCTTGTTTATTTCTGTTGATCCCTTTTAGTAGCGACTGACCCAGTTCAAAATGTGAAATTGCAGCCTGGAATCCTAAGTATCTGTGCACTTGTATCGTGTATACTGTCCGCTATACGAGCTATAGGATCTAGCGAGACAGAAGTACAATACGATGGGTTTCACATCCGTCTAGAGCCATCCAAATGGCATCAATGGAGTAATCATGGTGTTTGCAGCAGCAGCAGAGGAGTGGGATGATTTTAGGAGAGGCAGTGACCTGTTCACTTGTGCCAGAGCTATCTGCAATGAGCAAAAAGAAGCTGCTTTTTTTTCTTTATTTTCTAGAAACAGCGCCACTCCTGTTGAATGGCTTTGATTGGTATTGCAATACCAGGCAAAGCCTGTAAATAAGAGTGGCACTGTTTCCAGAAAAAAATAGCATGTTCATTTTTTTTTATTGCACATAAGTGGAATTTCACCCAGATCACATTGGAATACCATTAAAGAAATCAATGAACTGCATCTTATGTGGTTGTAGAGTGCAATAACTGCGGCATATACAATGTAATGAATGGCCATTTTATCAGACTACGCTATCTAGAAGCACATTAGACCTCCTTTGGCCTTCAAAATAGCAACTTTTGTCCACATGTATCAGAGGTGCCAAGAAAACCTTCCCCACACCATTACTCCACCTCCACCAGCCTTACAGGAAGGGTCATTGATTTATGCTGCTTTGGCCAAATTCTGCCCTCCCATCAGCATGGTACAACAGACATCTGGGTTCATCTGGCCAGGTGATGTTTTTCCACTGCTCAGTGATCCAGCTTTTGTGCTTTTTTGTCCGCTGGGGTCTTGTCTCTGTTTCTCTTTGATAAAATTGTGCTGGAATTGGTCATCTGCTGTTATAGCCCATCCGTGCTAGGGAATGGTGAGTTTATGCCACATTCCGGGGTCACGGTGATACTTTCTATACGGGAAAGCTTTCGAAAGGACTGGGGCTCTAATAAAGTGGCCAGTCAGTGTACAACCACTGCGGAGCTTTGACTTATTGCTAGAACTTTGCAAGCTTTTTGCTGCATGTTAGGGGAACTCTAGTGGTGATGAAGTGCAGGTAGCGTGTATAGGGGGTCACAGACTGAGGGTCATCTGCTGACAGCTGGATCCCTACTAGATCAGAGGATGTGGACCTCTGGGGCTTACAGCCCATGCTGGCAGGTTTATCTCCACATGAAACTCTCTTAATGAAATTGCCTTCACCGCATTGTCTGGAGTCCTACAGATTAGTGAAGAACCTCTCCCGATGCTACAATAATAAGGTCTACATTGCTACATTGTGTCAGTGCAGGACAGGGGGAGTTACTGCGCCATAGCCAGCCATGGATTGGGTCTGTCATAAGTAGACGTTACAGTGATGCAATATCATCTCAATTCCTTTGAAATCAACCCATTACAAGTTAGTTTTTACTCTCGGCTCTTCAAAGACAGCAGGGAATTCGCTATTGGGATTTTCCTGCTTGTAAAGACATTGTAGCTGAATGGGATTTTATCATTAATCTAAAAACTGTTGCAGCAGCTGGGCTTGTTCTAAAATAAAAAAATAGGCAATACTCGACCCGACCAGCAGCTACCGCTACGCTCTGCTATTTCTTTCAGTAGAAGGGTTTCTGAGTAACGTGAACAATGCTTCTATGCAATGGAACAGCAGAGAGCTGCGGTAGCTGGTGGTCGGGTCGGAGCTACTGCGCATGCACTACAGAGATCCCGGCCACCCAGCAGATCATTGCATGTTAGAAGTGCGCAAGCGCTGGCTATCTTCACTCTATGGCGGGTGTCATTGGTTCCCCTCGCTACGGACCGTAAACAACTGCAATAAAGACTGGAAGTGGGGCATTTTTTAAACACACATGTAATTGGTAAGTACTTTATTTCCGCACTTGCAGCACTCTGGATTGGGGTTATCGAGCTTGGAATCGCCCCTCTAGGGTGTGTTTACATGTAATGGAAATGTTGCAGATTTTCTGCAGTGGAAAATTCTGTGGCAAAATCCACAGCATTTTCGCAAAAGTCACAGCGCCACAATCCGTGCCATCGGTGTGGATTTTGACTCGAAATTAGCTGTGCTCCCGCAGCTGATTTCAGAAGATATTATGCCTCCCTCCGAAGTCTTTGTGCTCTCTGCGCTTTCTTCACCGGGCACCCTGCGGCCTCTAGTGAGGGCAGCGCCACTGGTGATGCAGAAGTGGCATCACCTGACCAGCGGCGATGCACTGATCCCAGGCCACCGAGGGCCCAGTGAAGAAAGCACCAAGAGCACGAAGACTTTGGAGCTGAGGGGAAGCACGGTAGCTTTTGAAATCAGCACAGCTGATTTTGAGTCCAAATCTACACCGATAAAGCAGAATTTGATTTTGCTTTGCCTGCAGAAATGCTGTTTAATTTGCAGCTAGAATTTTCAACTGTGTGAATTCCGCAGCTTTTCCGCTACTTGTACACATACTCTTAGGCCTCATGTCCACTCAAAAAATACAATCCGCGCAGAATCTGCCGCTGATTTCCGCGGCAGATTCCGCGCGGATTTGCTTTAAATGGTATTTTTTTGCATGCAGATATTCGCACACATTGTATCAATGTGATAGCAATGTTGCCGATCCGTGCATGAAAAATGCAGTTCTTTTAAAATGCCATCCGCGGGTGCAAAAATCAACTTAATGGACCGTGGATGGCCAATGATTCCCTATGGGCAAAATCCGCTGCGGATTCCACTGCGGAATCCGCAATTCTATTTAGCTAGTGGACATGAGGCCTTAGGCATGTGAAGATTCCCACAACGGAAGATCTGCGTGTCAGTGCGAAAATTATTTTTAAATGCTTACTGGCGAATGCGCATTTTTTTTCCATGTGAATTAAAATTGCAAGCCCAAGGTGCCTCCGCCCCACCTCCCTGCTTGGTCTCCAAGCAACCAGAGGGGTATCTGCCTACAAATCTGCAATGCATCCACAATTCAATTCTGGATGCACTGCAGATCGCTCGCTTCCATAGAAATCTATGGAGTCCATCCGCGGTAAAATGGAGTATGCTGCAATTTTTTTTCCACGCGTGGCATCTGCAAATCACATAAAATCAAATCCGCAGGTGTTCAATGTATTGCAGATGCCCCATGCTTCTCTATGGGTGCAATTTCACGGATTCCGCCATTCAATTTTGCCTGTGGACATGAGGCCTTAAAGTGACTGCGCCAAAAATATTTCCATAAGACATACATTCAAAATCTACTATAAAAAAGTGACATTTTTCCAGTTTTAATGTCCCTGTTGGGGGTTAAATATAAAAGCCGTTTATGTTACCATTACACTTTAGTTTTGGTCTCTCATGGGTCTTTTGCTTTATCAGATACATATTATATACTTTCCTCTGATGAGTTCGAACTGTTTGATAATCTGGCACACTGCCTCAGTCCTAGGAGTATTGTAACTCTTTGTATGCCTGTCTGAGAATACATCTAATGCCACCCAGGTCCAACACTTCCATTGTGCCTTCCAGTAGAGCATCTCTAATGTAGCAGCCCAAATTACCATCCCCCAAATCCTGAAAGTGTGTATTAAGCCGCGCGCTCATTGTGTGATGATACAATAATATGTACAGCCCGGTTGTACGCTGTGATGTTGCACAAACAAATACGGAAACTGGTGTGAATTTCAAGAATCAGCTGCTGCAATAATGACAAAATTCATCTTTTAACTCGGTGGTACATTTCTTGGCAATAGAGACCTCCAGGTTTTCCAGTTCAGTCCCTGTGATTCTGTGTTGCAAAATTGAGACGAGAGACTCAGCGAGTGTGTGATCTTATTAGAGCCGTTGGCAGGGTACCCTGTAATCCTTACAAAATAAAGCCTCGTCTACTCAATATGGAAGGAGAAACCCACCATGATGTGTGAATACGCCAACCTACTAAACACTTAGCAGTCCCCACAATGACATTCATCCTACCAACTGCTTTGTATCGACATTACCGAGTCTGGATCTGCTGCGGAGATTATTGGCCCCTATGTCCCTTTTTTTTTTCTCCCTCCCCCCCCCCCCCCCCCCTCCGCCCCTGCTTTAATATAGATCTTGTTTTGCAATTTATGATGCTCTTAGCAATTACAGGGGGCATGCGTTCACAAGAGAAAATCGATCTGCAGTGTGTAAATGGAATATTTCAAGTCAGGGCTTTAATCTGACTCGTATAAATGTCGTTTCCTGTATTGATTCAGTAGCTGAAAGAAGGGTTGTATCTACTTAATAAAATTGAACAGGCAAATTCCCTGTTGGGTACTTGAAGCAGAAGTCCCCTCTTGTTCTATATAAATGGTGGGATGTTATTATTAAAACTACGGCTTCTGTTTCAGGGGGGCAAGTGCCACAATTATCCACAGGAGGGACTTCCAACATTGCATGTATGCAGGCCATAAAGGGGTTTTCCAGCAGTTAACTATTGATGATCTGTTCATAGGATAGGTTACCAATAGTTTATTGGTCGGAGTCTGGGATTTCAGCTGACAGAAGTGACTTGGGTGAGCGCCACTATCACTTCAGCTCACAGGAGGCAAAGCGTTGTAGATGGAATAGCCGCTTTGCCTAGTATTGCAGCTGAATCACATTCACTTGAATAGGATGGAGCTGCTTACAGGCCATGTGACAAATGACATCGCATGCCAGAGAAGAGATGGCAGTGCTCATCCAAGCGCCACAGCCTTTTAAATCAGCTGATCTACAGGGATCCCGAGTGGCAGAGCTCCACCAATCAACTAACGATGACCTATCCTGAGGATAGTTCATCAGTAGGTTAGTCCCAGAAAACCCCTTTAAATATACAAGGGTGCTGTCTGTTGGCAAACTATTTACACAGTCCTAAATGCCTGCTGTCCACTAGTCCCAAGGGGCAGCTCCCTGATTACTGGGGCTGTGTCATAGGTGGCGTCTAGTGTAGGCTAACATAGGATGATTGTCTGACTTGCATCTGACAGTCATTCCAGCGATTATCGCTCAGTGAATGGAGATGGAGCGGGCTGGAGATCACTTCGACCACCTACCTCTATTCCCAGTATACAGGCAGTCGTTCATACATGAACATTTGCCTGCTTTTACAGGCTGATCATGGCTTGATGCGTCTGCTCTGATGGGGCATTATCCCTTCCAGAATTCTGTGGCTGATAGGGACTAATGCACAGGTTGAAGTGTGAGCTCCTGTTGACCTGGTGACACTAACTCCAATGCTCTATCCTTTTCCTTCTGGTCTCCTTGTAGGCTTTGTTCCCACAGTGCAGGTGGATTAAGAGACGGAGCACACGCTGCGGTATACAATAACAGTCTTTATTTGGCGGCTAAGTTAGCAGTACAGTCACTTTAACTTGGCCGATAGTTTCTGACTGCTGCAACACCTTTTGAACACTTTTCGCAATACTTGATAAAAAGACTGACTTTAGAATCTTGGCAACACAAACTGTTGTACTTGACAATACAGACTTTAGCATTTGGCAACACTCTCGGCTTGCCAGCCTGTGTCACAAGTCACAGTCTCTATAAATTCACAGTCTCTATAAATTCACAGTCTCTTAGTTACTCATCTGGCCTGGCATAACTCCGTGGACACAGTTCTCAATTGTACACAATCACCATCTCTTAATGGCAAACTTCCATTCTCTTGGCAATACACCGGGTCCACAACTGCATCTCCCTGAGCTTCAACGGTCCGACTGATAGGCACTTACTGTATATTAGGTAGTAGGAATATTCAGAAAGTGATGTAAAAAACCTGAACATAGACATCTTACTTTACAAATCAAACACTGATGTGCTACGCCGTTTCTGTAAGTCACAGCTTGCTATGTTATTCTCTTTTTGTAACTCCTATTCACTTCTGTGGGAAATAACATAGCACAGTGAGCATAGCTGTTTCCATAAACCTGGCTATCTCTCTATTCAGCCACAGCTTAGCTGTACAACCGGAAGCAAGCATGGTGGGCCTAGGGGTTACACACCTAACCCAGGTACAACAAGCTGCAGGCTTTTCCGTGTTCTCCGCTCACCTCTGGGCCGGGCAGTCACATGCTTGTCTAAGCATATGACTGCTGCGGCCAATCGCCGGCTTCAATGGGTACTGAGACCAGTAATTGGCAGCAGTGGTCACATGCCTCCACAAGCATGTGACTGCAGAACCTGGAAGTGAGTGGACACCAGAGCGGAGGAGACACACAATAGGTAAGTGTAGGATTTTTATTATTTTTTAACCTTCTCAACAGTTTGCAACTGTTTCTGTGCCTTGAGAATGCGGATGCTTTTTGAAATTGGTGCCGCTACCATTGGGTCTGGTGCAGATGTACCATTTGGCCTATGGTTATAGTGAACCTGGGGACACCCATTCTACAAATAGGAGTGAGTCCTAGAGGTAGGACCCACATATATCAGACATTTACACTATATCCTATGGATAGGCCATCAATAATTTAAAATGGGAACACCCTTTTAAAGGAGAATCCAAGACATTAAAAAAAAAAGTTAAAAGGGCTTAAAATGAACAAAAATTGAATAGTTATCCATCCCCACAGCTCCTTGTCCAGTGCTGCCCCATCCAGATCTGCAGCACCGATGTCCACTGCACAGAACTCGGAAGGAGCGGCAGGTAGTTATGTGCCATTCATTATGAAAGTGACTATTCAGCCACTCAATGGCTTTAGCAGGGATTCTTCTATGGCTGCTGAAGCCTGTGAGTGGCTGAGTGGTCATGTGCACAATAAGCACCCGCTGCTTCTTGCGGCAGGCATTGCTGCTGCAGTACTGGACAGACAGCTGTGGGGATAGTTGAGTATTTTAATTTTTGTTAATTTTAAGTCCTTTTTGACTTTTCTATGTGCTTTTAAAGGGATTGTCCCAAATGATAAAGCTATCCCCTTTCTACAGGACAGGGAATAATGTTATGCTTGGTGGGAGTCCAACTGCTTGGACCCCTACTGATCCTGAGAGCAGGGTCCAGACGGTCCCCGAGTGAATGGCAGCATCAGAGATTACCAAAGCTCACGCGCCTTAAAAAATCTCCAGCGCTGACATTGAAATAAATGCTGTAGTTAAAATGCAGGTTTCGCTCTGGGATTGACCAGACCCCCATTCTTCGGATCAGTTGGAGTCCCACCAGTTTGGGCGCTTTGTCAATTTTCGGCTCTATCATTAAAGTGAATGGTGTTGTAAAGTGCCTGTACAACCTCCTCTCCATTCACTCAGGGTTTGTCCGGACCCCTGTTCTCCGAATCCGCGGGGACCCCTGTGAATAGGGGATAACTTTATAGCTTGGCACAACCCCTTTAAGCTATTTACTAGAAAAGCATCCACATCATAGTCTTTTTTTTTAATTCGCTCTTAAAACAAGGTGTCTCTTCCCGTAAAATGTCAGCTGTATTTCGGCCAGCTCAAAAGAAGGCCAAAAAGTCTTAATAAAAGCTTCTTCTATCATAATAGCAAAGATAAAAAAGTTAAGAGCGTACATGAAAATGAAAGCGGAAAGGTCTTTGAAAAATTTATGCACCAGTAGAATTAATACTGTCATACAGCAACGTGTCAAAAGACCCAGCAGAGAAGAATATTAATCCATTTAGAAAAAAATCAAAGGTTTTCTTCTTTGAGTGTAAAGAAACAATTTGAATAATTTTTGACCCTTCCTGCAAAAGTCGACGGGTCAAATTGAACCTACTATTAAAATTCTGTAATATCTTCCTTTCGTTAGCATTTCAAAACGCAATTTAAATATTCACAGAGCCTCTTTTTAATAAACTTAACAATTTAAATATTCAGCTCGCTCCCTTTTTTTAATAAACTTAACAAAATTCAGGTAATTTTCTTCAACTTTCTTGATTGAAGGAAGGCAATAGGTGCAGATATAAAATAGATGTACAGCTACAAGCAAAAGAAATCAATTATATATAAGAAATAACATAACACATGGAAAGAAATTAATCAAAAATTTTCTAGTCTATGATTCTCTACTCCGCTACCTGGAGGCTAGGAATGTAAATGAAAAAAGCAACATCCTCCTGTAGATAAGAGAAAAATTAATAAAAATGTTTCCATCCTACAAGATCCCCCGATGCAACTCATGTTAAAAAGTGAGTGTCTGCAGGAGGAACTTTACTCATTTTAAATAGATTTTTTAGAAGCCGGAGAAATAGGACTTTTATTCTCGCTGTTAAGCTCAATTACATAAGGCTTATGTGGTCTTGCAATGTCCACAGAACGAACATACCTTCATTAAAGAGCTCTGTGGGATGTGCATGAGCCGTGCTTGCAAAGTCCTGTGGTGAGGAACTGTACAGCATGTCCATAGGTTTTCTTCGGCTTAATGTCTCTATGGAGGCGACCGAGTGGAGCTTAAGGACACTGAAGGCGGTTTAAAGAGATAAAACGGTGAAAAGTACGTTGTATAATACAGTGTGTCTTTCCGTTACAATATCCTGCAAAAAAATGTTGCATCTGGAATACCTTTGGGTTGGGGAAATCATCACTGAGGGTGTATTTACATGGGCGATTTCCTCGTGCGAATTACGTCTGATTGGGAAGTGGACGGAAGTTACATGAGTAAAGAACCCATTACTTTGGATTGGTTTATACACATGGGCGATTCTTCTTTTGGGACGAGAATGCAAGATAGAAAAATCGCAGCGTGTGATGTTTTTGGGCAATTCTTGTTCAAGAAGTGCCCATTATTTCCTGTGGGTGCGGGGAAAAAAATCGCATCCCACTCGTTAGTCATGCAATTTGCATGTGACGGTGATGTTTCTTTCTATTTTAATTAATGGACCAACATGGGATTTTTTTCATGTGTGTGAAAATCGTAAGTACAGCGATGCGATGCACTGCAGTGATGCATCCCGATCGCAACAAAAGATTGCAGGTTTATGACTACGATATTGGTCGGATTGTCTCATTCGTGTAAATACAGCCTTATTATAATGACTGATCATCTGTAATTTGGATGGATGGATAGCAAACTCATTGTTGCCGCTCACGGATGTCCAGTAAAGTCCAAGATGGATTCCACTAGGAAGGACTTTATTAACCAGTTAAGAACCAGGTGCCATAAATATATAGTGCTTGGTTCTGGGCTTTACTCCTGGCCAATAGTAAAAAATATGGCATGGTTTAAAGCAACGGCTGAGGACCTGGATGAGAAGACAGAAGTGATTTATAACCGCTTCTGCCTTCTCTTTTGAGGACTACATAGCGCTCATTGAGCTCTATGCAATTAATAGACTGCCGCTTCTTTTATTGGACCCGGCAATCACGTGCTCGCCAGTGACCCCCAGCATGGTAGAGATGCTGAGTCTTAGTAGACACCACTCAGTGTTGCCAGTGAGTAATGTCACCATGACAAATGTTTTCCCCTGGGGCTATAAATAAAAAAAACAAAACTTTTTATACACACTTTTTATACGCACTACCCCTAATTAAATTTCAGTGAAAAAAGTATTTAAAAAGTATTTAAAAGCACCTTGCAGATGTTCAGTGGGGGCACTGTTGCTGAAATGTCAATTCGGTGGTCCAGTTATGTCCAGACACACCCCAGCATATCCTTTCTTATCGATTCCAATGCAGCAGAGATGCATCATGTTAGGTCATCTAGTGCCACCAATGGTGCCCACATCCAACATCTGTAAGGTGCAGTAAAAACTTGAAGAGTTCTTCTATCTTTTCATGTCATTCCGACCGTTGTATGTCAATTCATGCATGAAGAAATCAGCTTTGCCTTTGCACCCTTCTTTTCAATCACCCTGCGTATTAGGTTGTTATTGAGTCTGTCAATATCGGAGTGATCCTCCAATGTTGTGATAAGGGGACTTCCACAAGTCCTGATTTAGCTTTGCCTGTATCGTTAAATGTCCTGTGTATGCATGTGCAGAAAATGTACCCCACGTATCAGTGTTTTCAGTTTTGGTCACAACAACAGTAGGTCAAAAAGTGTATTTCAGCTCAACCCATTTCTTGCGACTAGTTTTAGAATTTTAGAACCCAATGAGACTTAGGACAATACTAAGATTATTAACGAGAGGCAAGAAGGAAGTTCTGTTCCCTTCTTATAATGTAGGCGTTTGGTCCTGTTTATGATCATAGAACAAAATATAGAGCTCCAGTCGGTGACATCTCATTACTGTATGTAAAATGAAATGTCTGCCGCAGTCATAACATCAAAGTGGTTTGGGATATAGCGTCCTAGTGGTTGAGGATACATGAGGTATCTCCTGCGGCTTTGAGTAAAATAATACTTTTAATAATTTTAAGCAAGTAGGGAGTCTGTCTATTAAATAGGCTGTTATAGAAAGGAAAACATTTGATTGTATGACTTGTTTGTGTACATGGGCTTTTATGGTTTTAGATCAGAAAGTTCATAGATTTTAAAGGGAAGGTCTACCATTACAACACATTTTTGTATCATTCTGGGGCATCTTAAATGAAAAAAAAAACGTAACAGTCTTAATTAAAAATCTCCTGTTGTTTTGGGCTTACTGCTCCTATGCAGATCCTTGTGTCTCTCCGGTAGCAGAATACACACAAACTGTTTGTAACTAGGATCTTCTTGTAGTCTGATTGCTAATTTTCAGTGGGCTTTCCCTTCAGGACCTGTAATGCATCCATACTAAGGGGATGACTTTGCCAGGGTCACTGAATGTTCACAATTCTTCACTGTCTTCCCGAAGAATCAGGATCAGTGAACATAGATCCACTGTGCCACACATTGGCTTGGCTTTGAGATAACAGTTGAGGCACTCTGGTCTTCACCCTTTATCTCATAGTGGGATATGGGCTTTATTTCAGGGTCCCCAAGTCATTACTTAGGGAGTGGTCCCAGTAATGTGGCAGCTGATGCTGCCATAGACTACCATAGACTAAGGCACAGTATCTGAGGTTGTGAACAGGAGCGTAGTCAGATAGTCCACATCGAGGCAAATGGCAGACTTCTGCAAGAGGAACATGCCAGAAATCAGGTTATGGAGAATTGGTTCACTAGAGTGAAGCAGACCAGGGTAAGGGAAGGCAGCAGACAGAAGTGTAGTCAATATAACAAGCCGGTGTCGGGAGTGGAGACAGGAACAAAGTTGGGAACCTGAGAATTGGAACAAACTATCAGCATCTTGAGTAAGACCAAAAGACTACACTACTCAGGCACCCTTTATAGGGAAGGATGCCTGATATAGCCAGGTATAGCAACTGATTGTCAAGGGAGGAATATTCAGGTACGTGCTGGCCTTTTAAGAGCACCATAGGGTGCGTGCCCTCCAGGTGCACTATCAAACACATTGCATAAGAAATGCAACTTTTCTTCCTTCTGCGCTAACCCCACATTTTTTGGAGAGTGTGGGGAGGACTTGTCAGGAGGGGATGGCCAACCAGACCAATACATTATTGTATAATTTACACTAGAAACTGGTGTAAATTATACCAGAAATGTACGCCGGATAGGACCTGGTGTACATTTCTTTCGAGGTGCATGGAGCTGCAAGGGATGCATTTAATACACGAAGAGGCTTTCGCGGTGGGGTTAGTAAATTTCTCCCAATATGCTTTATTTCTGGCCGATTTCAGTTCAATTTTTTCGGTCAGAAAAATTGTTCACGTCAATATGCCCTAATTTTTCTATTGTTCTGTGATTTGGATCAATGCTTGGAGTATGAAAATGTCCTAAAGGTAAAACAAAAAAAAAGGTTTGGTACCGTGTTATGGCCTTTTTAGATGGGATGAATGTCAGCCAAACAATGCCCGACACTCCTCCACGCTCATACTATCTCCCATGTACCTGCACGGGAGCTAGTATTGTTAGCTCTTTGTCGGGAGGCAGCAGGAGTTTTCTCTCCTCACGCTCCCCGGCCCCTCTCCATTGGCATAACATAGTGGCTGTTCAATACTGAATGGACGCTATCTACACTGAACGATGAACGATCAGCTCATCGTCCATCATTTATGCAGCATAAACGATGGACGATGAGCTGATAACTCATCGTTCAGTGTAAATAGCGGCCGTTCAGTATTGAACAGCCACTATGTTATGTAAATGGAGAGGGGTGGAGAGTGAAAGGAGCGAAATCTCCTGCAGCTTTCCCACCCCCTTGCTGGTTGCTCTGTGAGTAAGCCAGCCCTTCTGGCTCCCATGCAGGAGCAGGGGCGCGAGGACACACAGGGACGAGTGTTGGGCATCATTTGCCCTACATTCATCCCGTGTAAATGGACCCTTAGCCAGTAGAGCAAAGTGTGATTGTTCTCAGTGAGAGAAACCAAGTAATCGTGTAGATATGATACCATTTAATGGCTAACAAAAATACATGATATTATAGCAAGCTTTCAGGTGGTTCTCCTAGCCTGACGAAGGGTCAATAAAAGAACCACCCTAAAGTTTGCTGTAACATCATGTATTTTTGTTAGCCATTAAAAGGTATCATATCTACAAGATTACTTTATGTCCTAAAGGAAATGGTTTTCTAACTGCGTTGATATTGCTAGACTAAATTCTGTATTTAAAAAAATCGAAGTCTGAAGTAGCGATATTTTCAGCTTATGTATGCTGTAGCCATTCGTAATATATAAGTTGTTTGTATTTGAAGGGCCTCTGGAAGATGCTATTGAAGATGAGGAGGAAGACTGTCTGTCAGAGGAAAATGATATCATCACAAAGGAAGAATTTCCACTGGAAGAAAGTTTTACAACTGACTTTGAGCCAGAGAATATGACCTGTGAAGATGTGGAGTATTTCTGTAACAAAGGTACTAAATAAACTTAAGTACTATCTATCTATCTATCTCAAATCTAAGGTGGTGCATGTAAGTTCTGATGTTTCCTAATTTTCTTCTAAAAAACGACTTACTCCAGAAAGCTAAAAGTATTGTCACTTCTCAACATAATCCCCCTCTTAACATACAGATTTTTCAAAATGTTGAAGCCATGATTGCATGGCCACTGTAAACTCTTCTTTAGCGATCTGTTTCACCCTCTGGACAATCGCTGATGCAAGAGCAGCATGAATGGAAAACAGGCAACCAAGTAGAGCATCCTTCATCATTGGAAAAAGCCAAAATTCGTTAGGTGCAAGGTCAGGTGAGTAGGGAGCATGAGGACTTTCTTCAATGTTATCATGAAGAAACCTCTGAATAAGGGTCGCCTGATGAGCAGGAGCGTTGTCAACATGGATTTGCGGCACCCTGGTGGAGGAAACTTTCAGCATCTTCAAGTCTTCATGCAGGATGCTGTGCACAGATCCTATGGAAATATTGACTCTCCAGGCAATATCTTCCACCATCATTCAACAGTCCTCCATAACGACTTGCTCAACTCACACCGGATCGGCTGGTGCATGGCTGAGGCTCGTTTAATTCATCCTCACATGACGTTCAGATTTCTTAGAACTGTCGCAACTACAAATGCACATTTTTCACATCCATGACACCTTCCCCGCTTGTCTCACTCAACTGATGATGAATGTCGATGGGATTTGTGCACTGGAGGATCTGTCTCACTCATTACTGAAGAATGCTCATGTCTCCTAAAATGTGTCACGTGTTTTTTTCATCTGCTCCTGTTCCCGAGAAACAAATTAGAGGACCTTAGAAGTTGAATGCAGCTCCTATCTGTCTATCTATCTATCTATCTATCTATCTATCTATCTATCTATCTATCTATCTATCTATCTATCTATCTATCGACCTCTATGGCTTCATTTGCTTTGGGTTGTCCTCTTGCTGTGATACCACTGCAATTTGCTCAGAAGGTGAATGCTGTTGAAATGAAGCCTTTTTTCATCTGAATAGGGTTTGCACAAATCTGCAGGGCACATTTACTATGAGCAGTATTTCATATGGGGGTGTGAGTGACTATGGATAGTCTCATCCTTTTGTCAAGTTCCGCCCGCTTGCAGATAGGCTGAAATGTTACAATTTTTTGCTAAAATTTGCAACATTGTTTTACACCAGAAATCTCTTGGATATGGCTTATTAATTTACTGCCTAATATTAAATGGCCCCTGATTAGATAACTGGAACAGTAATTTGCCATGTCTGCCTATACCATACCACGCATCAGTATGCACCTCCAACCCTCTTGAGTGGATACGGGATTCCTTTTCCATTGAACTCGTCCATCTCTTCCTATACAATGAAATTACACAGTAGAATTATTTGTTTCTCATGAACTACAAATATGGACCTAATCATCAATTAACATTTTTAATTCATTGTCCAACTTAAACCACACAATAAGAGCTAATTGCTTATTTGTTGTTATGCGTTAATTGAATTTATATCTCAATGTAATGTTAATTAATATCCCGTCATGACACAAGACACCTGCATACGATTTTGCTTCAAAGGACCTGTGACCTTTTGTTTTGCCTTTGGTGTTCTGGAAACTATATTTTAACAGATACCGTTGTCAAATACTGCTGTGTATACCACGCCGTACAATACTCCGTGCTTTCTTAGAGGACTATCTCGTCAGTGCTTTTATGTGAACATATACAGTAGTCGGCATCATGACTCAGAAATGGAAATCAGCTTTTAAGAGTTTTCCCTGCTTCCCCATAGAAGGCAAATATTAGAGTGGCCCTGTCAGGTCTCATTTCTGAGGGGGGCAGGCTGAGCCTGAGAGGGGATATATAGGTTTCTAGTTTGGTTATCTTCTTTGGGGGGTTGTTACAGAATATCAATTTATCTCCTATTCACAAAGTAGGGGATATCTTCCTGATCATGGAGTCTCATAGCTGAGACCCCCGCCAATCTCAAGAACGGGGGTCCTGTATTCCTAGTCCTCCTCTCTGCAGGGTTACTACACCTCCCGCAATGAGCATGAGACTAAATGGAGTGCTGGTCATGCAAGCGCACCAGCGTTCCATTCACTTTCAATGGGACTGTTGAGGTGGGTTTAGGCAAGATTAGCAATTTTGGACACATTTTTAATATTTGTTGCATAGCATTCACCGTGTGGGTTTAATAATGTGCTAGCTTTTTTATTGGGGCAATTTCATTTTTTTTTCAGGTAAAAAGGAGGAGTTTGGTGGTTTTTTTTAATCTTTATTTTGCATTTTTATTAAACGTTTTGCACTTTTTACTTTTGTTTCATTGTGGGACTCAAGCATCATAAGCTTTGATCACTATTGATGCTTGAAAAAGATGCTTAATGCGTCGAAATGCATTAGATGTTTTTAACGGACACCAATAAATCTACCTGCTGAATTAGCAGTTTATATGCCTTGCTTCCCTCTATGAGCGCTGAAGGCTTTTTTACTTTCATTTTTTCCTCTCTGTGCCTGCTTTTTTACATCAGGCATACATACCTCAAGCTGCTCTCCTGGATCAGGATCTGGATGGGACACAAAGGCTTCTGATTATTCTAAGCACACCTAGACTTGGAGGTGCCAGTGGGGTATAACAACCCTACTGGTCACCGGGTAGGTCCCTCTTTACATTGCATATCCCTGCATTATTAATTGTGTGGATTTACTAAGGACTGAGGGGCTGTCTATAACACTTTATTTTCTTGATTCACTAATAGAACACACAGCAATACTTCAGTATTGTCATTTATTGTACAAGCCTATTAGATTCTACCTCCAGAAGAGCATAATAGGCCACCATAGATGATTGGCCTGAAGAGTATTGTTAGTCCTTCAGATGCTATAACAGCGCATTGAAACCTTGTGATTCCATCGAAGGGTCCAATCAGTCTCTTTAGTGGCTGCAGTTGTAATGACCGCAGCATCTAAAGGATTAAACCACCAGGATTGGATCTCCAATCCTGGCAGTTAGTGCAGGAGCCAGGCTGACTTCTGAAGGGTATAACCACTTCAAAGCTCTTAGGACTCGGAGCAAAAGCTAAACTGCTTAAACTATCAAAATTGATGTGTATCATGGTGTCACACTGTACAATATCTAAAGTTGTTATATCATTTGGCCTCATCATAACCAATCAGGCCTCTTTCTTAATTCTCTTTGGCCTCCTTCAAACAAAGCAGTGGGACCATTGTGTAACCTCTGCACTCAACCAACATTCTACTCCCCATTCAATGAACATTTCTAAGCCCCCCTCATGTGCCCAAGAAGCCTACAAAACTTTCAGGAAACACCAACTTTGTGACACATTTGCATAAACCTGCTTCCATTAGGAGCAGTGCAACCCAGCTATTACTCCATGATGAATGACCCTCAAACATTTGCTTAAATCCTGCAATAGAGAAATAACATAAAACTACAATATAACTGCATTGCCCTTCCTCAAATACAAATATGAAAAAAACATTATTGAGTTCACAGCCCCTTTAAGAAATTTCTTGCGGTAACCACATAATAAATGTCATATGTGATTTTTAACTCAAGAGATAAAATATGACATGTTTATAGCGAAAGATAAGTATATTTATACAGTATCTTCCTTGTTATCTCCTTTAATTATTCCGGGTCTACCACAGTTCTGGATTTTATGCTTCTTTCATGCAATGTTTAACTTCAGCGCCGTCTCTCGCTCTGTTGCTTGGCAACTTGTGTATTCTTTGGGCGCACTGTGACCCTAAAGGTAAAGCAAAAAACTGTTTGTGAAAAGTTACGTGCATTCCAACTCAAGGGGCCGTCCCTGATGCTCTCCATGATTAAATGATTCTAAGTAGGAACCACAGTAATCTAATAAATGTTCTGGCATGAAAGGGCAGCACAATCTAAGAGACACGTTCTAATAAACTGTACCCTTCCAATAGTACTCGGAAATGTTGGTTTCTGTGAAAGTTTCGATGTCCTGACAGAAGTTGTGTTGATAACAATTGTGTTGCCACTGGGATTTTATTGGCTAACTAGACTGGACATCTGCGTGTTGTGAAATGTATTCTTCTATGAACGCAACTTTATTACAATATATCTATATATAAGTCGAGCCTCGCACGCACCGCTTGGTACAGCTAATGAGCAATTCAAAGCTCAGTGGTACATCTTGTGGAATTGCTACAAAACATTGACTTCTATTGGTTGACAACTGAAGGCAAATTTGCATTGTTTGTCAAGTTGTGCAATACTACAAGTATCACTCTACACAAAGAAAATATAGTCTCATCTTGACTCTTCTAACTCACTCCTAATCGGCCTCCCCTCACTAAACTTTCTTCTCTGGTCACTACACCAATGCCTCCACCCTGTACCAGTCACTGCACTGATGCCTCCAATACATGCTGGTCTCTACAACGATGCCTCTACCATTTGCTAGTCACTATACTGATGCCTTCACCCTTGCTAGTCACTACACCGATGCACCCACCCCATGACGGTCACTGCATTGATGCCTCCAATCTGTTCCACTCATTGCATTAGCCGCCCTTCCACTATAGCATACAATTTGAACTTATCACTCTCATCCATAAAGCTCACCACAGTGCTGCACCGCCCCTATATCTCTTCTTTCATCTCTGTCTACTACTCTACCCACCATGCTTTCTGTGCCCTCAGACTAACATCTTCTAGAATCCAAACCTCCCACTCTCATCCCCAAGACTTTCCTTGTGCTGCACCAGTTCTCTGGAATGTGTTACCCAGGACAATCAAGTTAATGAAAAATGTACACAGTTTTAAGCAAACCCTAAAAACATTTCTCTTTGAGAAGGCCTACAAGAACTCCTATTTTAACTCTTCTCCGTGTATGCCTCCTTCTGTATCACCCCTTAGAACCAGATCCCTACATAAAACAATAATATTCACTCCCCATACACCTCATTTCTGTACATACACAGATAACAGCTAGTGACCGACTTATATGGCTTTACGTATACTACCCTACTTATATTACAGATGGCTGGACAGAACAATCACTTGAATCTCTTGTGTCACCCCTATTTCCTCATAGACTGTAAGCTCCTGTGAGCAGGACCCTCACCCCTATTGCCTCATAGACAGTAGACGTTTGTGAGCAGGACCTTCAACACTATTGTTCAACTACTAATACTATATGTAAGGCCTGGCCCACATGACATGAGCGGATTCCGACTCCTGAGTCCTGCACAAAATCTGGCCCTGGCAGGTGACCCTGCGTACCTGTCGTCTTCTTCGTTCTTCGCCGGCGTCTGCGCAGACCTGTCTTCTTCTGGCTCCTCTGTAATGTGGTTAGCCGTTGGACACGCACAGTACATATTCTTTTATTAAACTCCTGCTTTTCCCACGGAATCCGCGGACCATACACAATGTCAATTGCTGACAGGCCGCGGGTCAGACAGCTTCTAATGATTTCATTGGTTTCTGCTCGTGTGCATGAAGAATCACTTTTGCATAGCATGATATGGGTGGTATTTGCTGCGGAATCTAGAGGCGGACTCCCACTCCGGATTCTGCAACTCAAAGCCGTCCATGTGCATTTGGCCTACAATATAATTTTGTATGTACATGCACCTTCTTATTTGTAAAGTGCTTCAGAATATGTTGCGCTATAGAAATAAAGACTATCAATATTAAAAATAATATTCGCTTGTTGCTAATAGAGAGTCATAATTACAATATGTCCGATTTACATGGATCAGCACATAAAGACCAGGAACCCTTCCTTACATCTTCATCCTCAGCCCTCCTCTTCCATCCTTCTCCTTTGTTATGTTAATTCTATTTATAAGGGTGAATTACAAGTTTAGACTAAACAAACAAATGAATGTACTTAGAAGAAAAGCCAATTTGACTTTGTATTTTACCTTGCTGTGGGAGACGTTTGTGCAAATCGCCTATAAGCTTATTGACCTGAATCTTTGACTCCTTGTTTCGCAGGATATGGCTAGAATAAGGACACTGATAGATCACTGATTAGAGCTGATTGAACACCCCCGTGTTAACAGCTTGCAGACCCCACCTGCAGGCTCCACATTATCTTTCCTGCCTAGATTTGTTATTTTCCAGGTCCGATACAAGCCCCTCACTAGTGAGATGCTCCATCTTATTAATGTGCATCTTAATTCAAAGCGCTAAGCTTATTGCATGTAGCTTGCCGCAGTCAGTTGGCATGAATATATAATTTGTATATCAGTATGTGCCATATGTATGCAATAATGTATAATAGCAAAATAGCGATACAGTACATCAGAGGACATTGATCAATAATCATGAAGGATGCATCAACTGCAAATGGAACAAATTATTTGCAAATTGGTGCAACCTGTATTTTGGTGCAACTTGCTTGATGTGTTAGGCAGTGGCATACACAGAAGAGCTGGGACCCCATAGCAAAAGCTCAAATGAGTCCCCCATTATGGTGCCCAATTTCGCCACCCTGTCACCGATAGAAGGGCCTTGGTGCTTCCCCAAGGACAGGAGGGCTTGGTGTTTGTTTTCCATTCCGTGCCCTTTAAAGTGACCCTTGGGCCAGTTCTCTACCTCCTTTTTTGCTAACAATGGAGATCCTCTTTGGAGGAAGGTCCTGGTCCTACATATGTTCTTGCTACTCAGTAGCAAAAGGGATAGTGCAATCAAAGCTGGGTTTCCCCTCTCTCCATAGGCCCTATAGCAGTCGCATAGTCTGCCTCTATGATTATGTATGCCCTTCGTGCACGCTTCTAGAGGAGAACATGGCATCTTATGGAGGAACAGTATGGCAGCATATGGAGCGCCAACATGTCCCAAATATAAACCAATAAAGATTCCGTATGGCACCATAGAGGGTTCATGCATTTGTATTGTGGATGAAGTTTAAAGTCCCACATATACATTGGGGAAAAATCGGTTGAACCCACCATTTTTTAGTGAGATCAGCTAACTGTGTTGTGTATGGGAGCCTCTGATTTTCTTCCAACAGATGATGTTGAGGAAAAGAATGATCAGAAACGGGCATCTGTCCCACAGTGGCTTTCTTCACTTTCTTCACTAAAAACATATGTATGCTCGACCAATTGAAGCGAACTCTATATTGGTATTGTGTGGAAAAGAGGAATAGCTCTCTGCCAACAGCTGTTGAAGGTGTATGGGCTTATTTAGCGTGAGTACTTAGAAGTATTTGATCCCTTTGGGGACACAGCTGGCAATCTAGACTGTTGGCAGATTTTGTCTTCTTTGTTGAGATCTGTTGACTGATAGATTTTGGCAGAGGTGAATTGGTCATAGGCTCGGCTTGGAGGAATCCCTGTAGGAGGTCAGCTCATGTGCCAGTCTGGTCAGGCAGGACTGGCATCAGCACCTGGGGTGGATGCCCAGACCTACTGCTCTCCAGTGGCATCATTACAGCTGAATTAGGCTTGATGCAAGATGGAGTACTTGCTACAGACCCCGCTGTTCTACTGACTCAGGTGGCCCATAGAGTAGTTGCAGGCTCTGCAGTGGGAGACCTTTAATTACAGAAGGCAGTTTGACTGCGTAGCGTGGAGGTGGTGGTAGCGCCTTTGTCACCATCAGATAGCCATGGTGTCTCTTCTCACTTAAATATTCCCCCCCTGTTTCATTTTGGTGCTACAATGGGCTGTGCTGGTGTAATTGTGCATGATGCTGAGGTCATCCGGGCCCGGAGAAGCAAGCAATGAATGGATGACCTCGTGAAGCACAGATCCAGCATCAGGTGATACTTATGTTGACTTCTTCCCTCAGTAATTTGGACCCTCCTACAGCATGAGGCCAGTTTTAGATTTTCTTCCAAATCCATTTTAAATTTCCAATCCGCTCCTGGGCTTTGGTACAGATGGGCTCTGCCGCCCAATCCAAAAATAAAGATGTATGTGTCATGGGTGGTGATGTGATGCGGGATTCAGGATATGAAGCAGCAGATGGAATTTACAATATTTATTTATAAACACAGAATTAGATATGAGCAATAATGGTTATGCAATTAAACCTTTTTACTTTGTGCACACGGGTTGATTGGACCCCGCATTCGGGATTCCCGCAGTGGAGTTCGACCCAGCACCCGGCCGGTGACCCAGCTTACTTGTCCGGCGGCTTCTGCACACGCTGCAGATATGCCAGGCGGCACTCCGTCGCACATGCGCAGTAGCCACCAGCGCTGGGGGGAAGGGGGTGTAACGTGTATCCTGCAATACTTATAATGATTTCAATGGGAGCCAGCTGTGCGTAACCCACACAAAATCGCAGCATGCTGTGATTTCTTTTCCGCAAGCAGAAAGTCGCAATCAATTTCCACTCATGGAGATGAACTGGTTTTTTGCCATTGAATACTATGGGCTATATTTGCTGCAGAGTCTGGAGGCTGATGCCCACCGCAGACTCCGCAATGCAAATACGCCAGTTTGCAGGAAGCCTTAGAATCACCTGTCACTAACTATGGCTAACTAGGTCATAAGGAGCTTTGTGTACAATAGGAAATATTTCTGAAAAAACAATATCAATAACACTTGACTGCTATCAGCACCATTTCACACAATGTCCAGTTATGCACTACATTGCTCAGTAACACCTCTTCCCCTTAGGGGTTAATACTTTAATACAGGCGGTTAGAAAAGCTGGTTCCCGAATTCACATAATGTCCCTTTAAATAACATTCGAGCCCCAAAAGCTTCACAATATGAGCCATATCTCTTATAGTAGGCTGTCTTTAACCTTTTCCTTGTGCACACCTATTATCAGATTGAGGTTAGCCTCACTTACAATATGTCAGAAGTACTCCCTTTGACTAACCCTGCATGGTCCAGGGTCAGGCACACCCCACCATGGCTTCAGTACATCCTTGTAGCTATCTAGGTGTGCAACTAGTCTACAGGCACAATGTTGGTGCTCTCTTTCTTTTAATTACAGGCAAAAAGCAGTCCCTGGTCACTGTCCTCCCTCAGCTGCTCAGCACTCTCTCTTTTGTGACTCAGCACAAAAAAGTCCCATTTATAACCAAGTCTTCAGTCTCTAGAAAGTTCCTACTGAGCATGCTCAGTTCCAACGTGCCAAAATTTGGTGCAAAGTTTTCATGCAAATTACAATCTTTTATTGCGGAGCCCAAAGTTTGCAGCTACTGTAACATTTTCATGTTACTCTTCATTATTTTATAAGTCGAAGTAATATCAGTATCAACAGGCCAACCTGGACCTGGGGTCTTTATAGGCCAAAGAAGAAATTTAACCCCCCTCTCTAAGTCTTTATGAACTATTGCTTCTTAGTACTTGAACGAAAAGTGCCCATTTGACATCAAGCAAACGGACTGCTACATTTACGTTCCTTGTCTTCCGCTGAACTCTACGCCCAGTAGAAATGATTCTGAATCCATTTGCTTAATGCTTCTTATAGGAAATTGCAATGTAACAGAAGAGAAGAACACACATAATAAAAAGTAAGATCACAGGAATATAGAAGGAGTGGGTACATAAAAGAAGAAATGTTTGCCAGACTTTTAAACAAAGGATTATAGTGTGCAGAACAAATCAGATCTGAATGTGAAACGCGTCTGACGCAGTGTGACTATTATATTCCTTACATTCAGAGAGAGAACGAGGGCTGGTGGATATCTTATTATTACTATGCGGTATATTGTATTCCTTGGGCTGCACTTTGGAAATTTGCATATCTATATGTCTGTCTATATATACAGATATAGTATATATAATCTGTATGCCGTGTGACTCTCCCCTTGTAATAAACCATGTTCCCATTATTTGATTTTTAGCAGAGGAAGAGGGCAGTCATGAAACAGCAGAGTTGGATGGAGAGGGACTGTCAAACAAAACTTTACAAGCCGGAGTAGTAGCTGACGGCTGGGATGGACCAGGTAAGTGGAAATGTGATATTATAACATGCAGGTTGGAAACCACTGTACACATCAATGGTAACATATACAGTCCGGGGCAAAAGGTTTAGGCGGGTGTGGGAACAATGCTGCAAAATAAGACTGCTTTCAAAAATAGAAGTGTTAATAGTTTACGTTTGTCAATTAACAAAATGTGAAGTGACTGAGCAAAAGAGAAATCTAAATCATATCAATATTTGGCGTGACCACCCAGCATCAACTTTTCTAGGCACACTTGCACTCAGTTTTTGAAGGAATTCAGCAGGGAGGTTGTTCCAGACATCTTGGAGAACTAAACACAGATCTTCTGTGGATGTAGGATTGCTCAAATCCTTCTGTCTCTTCATGTAATCCCAGGCAGACTGGATGATGATGATGGTGACATCAGGGCTCTGAAGGGCCGTATCATCACTTCCAGGACTCCTTGTTCTTCTTAGGCCAAATGCATACGGGTAGATCTGAATTGCGAAATCCGGAGTGGGTGACTGCCTCCGGATTCTGCAGCAAATATCGCCCATAGCATGCAATGCAAAAGTGATGCTTCATGCACACAAGCAGAAACCAATTGCCGTTTCCGCTTGTGGATGAAAAATCGAAGCATGCTCCATTTTCCTGCATTGTCCACATGGACGGCTTCTTAATTAACATTGAGTGGATTCCGCGGAAAAAGTGGGAGTTTGAAGAAAATCTGTACTGCTCATGTCCGACAGCGAGCCGGTCCATCCGCAGTACAAATGAAGATTCCAGCTAGCAGATACATACGGACGCTGCTGCTGCTAGGGCCGGATTCCGCGTGCATGCGGCCTAAATGCTGAAGATAGTTGTTAATGACGTTGGCTGGATGTTTGGGGTCGTTGTCCTGCTGCAGAATACATTTGGACCCAATCAGATGACTTCTATTTTAAAAAAAAATCCTACTTTGTTGCATTTTTTCCACAACTACTTAAAACGTTTTCACTGTACCATGTGATCATGCTATGATAATTGGTGCCATGTGTCTCTTCTTAACTTTAATGTCTTGCTGAATGGTAGAGCTTAAATTTTCCAAATTCTCAAAACGTAGAAGATGTAGTTTTGCCCTCGGTTCAGCGAAGATAGGTCATCATACAGATCTAGTGCCTTGGTTATGGATCCAGTTTAAAGCAGCCTTTCCAGTTCCAAGACAAAATTGTGTCCCCGGACCGTAGGAGCAGGTGGGTATACTGCCTGTAGTAGTTCTTCTCTGCCATCCTTCAGATCCACTGGTTCTGGGTTCCTGATTTTGGCCATCCCAGATGGCTGATGCAATCTTCACCTAATCCCAATAGTGCATTGGTAGTGTTAGACTAGCAGTGCATTACACTGCTGATCAGTTGCTCACGTGATCAGCAGTGGCCGATCAGAGAGCAAGGCACTGTGTGCATTAGATAGAAAATTGATTCAGCCACCTTGGACAGCCAAAATTGGGACCTGGAACTAACTGATTGGAGGGGCTTCAGAAAAGAAGAACTGCAGGTGATACACCCTCTACTTCTTCTGACTCAGGATAAAGTTTTGTTCCGAAACTGAAGGGTGACTTTAATCTGGTAGTCCACCCAAGAGCACATAAGTTTGTGTTTTCGAACAGTCTAGGTGTTACTGATGAGCACCAGCCCTGTATATATTGGCTGGGTTCACAACCAGATTTATGCATTCCGTTTTGCTGCTTCTTCATAGGAGCAGGAAAATGGAATGCCAGAACTTTGTAGTGACGGAAAGAAGCAGGGCCGATGGATCCCATTAACAATAATGAGGTACGTTTGGCTTCTGTCCTTCGGCATTTCCCCTGATGAAATAGCGCCGCATGCTGTGGATCTGCAGTGTAGGATCTGAACAAAGCCTACAATGCAGATATTAACTTAATCTTACTCTGTTTGCGGGTTAAGATACAATTTATGATGTGATTTCAACTAACTGGCCCCAAGAGCTTACTGTGATAATGGTGGAGTAGGTCCGTCTGTTTTACATCGAGTGGGGCCACTTTTTACTCCCCATTCTCTCCTCTTGTTCCTCCCACAGGCTGTACATGGTTGAAGTAATCAGTTTGTGGAATTTACTGGCATGACAGTATGAGTTCTTTACAATTCTATTGTCCTGAGGAGCTGCTGGGATCCTCAACGATCAGTGGTAATCTGTGGGGAAGCAGGATAGCAAGTGTTCAGTTTCCCTACAGCACCACCACAGGGCATGAAAAGCATTACACACTTCCAATTGAAACCAATGGTTGCTCATGTAATTCATGAACATCCCATGTCCTCTAGGACAAGAAATGCTTTTTTAACTGTTTCCTGCTGTTGTTAATAGAAGAGAGGCTCTGAGCGGGAACTCTGCTTTGATAACTCAGGAGGATATTTGAAAATAGATTTTTTAAAGTAGACTATTTCCTTAAAGGAGTTGTACCACAGTAGACTTTGATCACCTATCTATAAAAAGTCTTATCAGTGGGGTCTCGCTGCTTGATCCTGAGAGCGGGGACCCTTGTCTTTCTCTCCTCCTCACAGGGGGGCAGTAGGTCCACAGTGAGGAGGAGGTTGAATGGAATGGTCGTTGCCACTCTGGGACTGCTAGAGATAGCCAAATGCTTTGACTCGTCTATTTCCATCAGCCCTGTTGAAACAAAATGGAGCAGCAACATGCATGTGCAACTACCACTCCATTCAATCTCACGTGACTGCAGGTAGGTGCAGCTAGCCACAGTGATGAGAGGAGGCGGGCATGACATAGAACCCCCCATTCTTGGGATCAGTGGAGGTCTCAGTGGTGAGACCACCACTGATCAGAACTATGGATAGGTCATAAAAGTCAATTGTGATACAACCGGTTTAAGGAATACGGTTTTCTGCACTTATGTATCTGATGTGAAATAAATCAATAACTGATTGCACCACCTTAAAGTACATATAAGATGCTGTAAACCTAAGGTGAATGGAATATATGTGCATATGCTTGGCACAGCACTCCTGGCGGTATATAATTATGCACTATAGGTGGGTTCTCCGATATTCTCCAGGTGTCCCTTGCTCACGCACATGTAAATGAGAGCTGAAGAGGTGACATCACTGTGTATAATATATATTATCATGTTTAGTTGATTATATGAAGAGATGCCAATCATAACATACAAAGCATTATTATGGCATGAGCTTATGAGGGAGATCCTGACTAAGGGAATACTTCTCCGTTATCTTCTCATTTGCTTATCGTCCATGTGATAAGGAGATGTCTGATTCATTATTTTGGGAATATTTGTTCCTCCACAGCTGCATAGCAACATTTCCTGATAGGATAAAAGTCACTAGCAACCTTGTGACCATCACAATAACTCCAACCATGTTGCTATCTTATAGCAACACATGGTCAACACATTGTCTCAATGAAGCACTAACCTTAAAGGGATGTGTGAGATTAGAAAAAGAAAAGCTGCTTCTATCCACATACAGCGCCATTCTGGTACGTAGGCTGTGTCTGGTATTGCAGCTCAGCTATAATCAGTTGAATAGGATTCAGTTGCAATGCCAGAGTCTATAGACGAGCTTGATGCTGTTACAATCCAAAGCACACACACTTGCTTGCTCTCATACAGCCCCTTTAAATGGTCATTGTACGTTTAACATATTTTGCATTGATCAATAGTGTAGGGGAATATAAGAAACTTTGTAATATATCTTACTAGAGAAAAATGCTTCTTTCTCTACGTATCAGGCTTCTTTCCTCCTCCAACCTAAGGCTACTT
Organism: Eleutherodactylus coqui; assembly: GCF_035609145.1. Classification (NCBI taxonomy): domain Eukaryota; kingdom Metazoa; phylum Chordata; class Amphibia; order Anura; family Eleutherodactylidae; genus Eleutherodactylus; species Eleutherodactylus coqui. Next base: position 98,229,068 of record NC_089845.1, on the reverse strand, counting down.
GTCACCTGTATTTGCCATTTCCTTTGTACTGGACCATCAGAGAAGCACAGAAACTAAAATCAAAGCAGTGCCGGATCCATCCTGGCACCAACATTGACTATAATGTGGTCCATCAGCTTTCTGTCATGGTGTCCATCATTTTTTATTTAATCTACGATGGAAGTTCCAAATGAAATCAATGATGCAGAAGTGAACCTAGCTAAACTGTTTACTCACTCTCAGTCTACTGCCAAATCCTTCTTGCAGCATGAAGTAGACAATCAGTTCACTGAGGGATCAGATTACATAGTGCTTATAGAAGTGCATTAAGAAGGGAACCGGAGTAGTGAGTAGAAGCAGATTGAGGAAGAACCATAGAGACACATACACATGCTACAACAGCTAATAGTAAGGCTATATTCACACAGGCCACTGCAATTTCCAGGTCTGCACAACATATGGCCCGTGGGCCACAAGTGGACTGACTAGTGGCTAGCATGACACAACTATGCAGTGGACTGTGACATGACTATGATGTCAAGAGGCTAGTTACTAGTCTCTTAACATCATAGTCATGTCACAGTCCACTGCATAGTTGTGTCATGCTAGCCACTAGTCACTGCTAGTGTTAAAGCCTAAACTTTACAGCTAGCAGCAACAGTGACATGACTGTGCAGGGTAAAGGATCTTCAGTGAATGACAACCATGTGACCGGCCATGCTGCACCGGTCAAATGACTGTCACTCAGGGAAGGTCCTGTAGGCTTCAGAAGCGGCAGTGTGGTAGAATCTTTCCACCTATCCTACAGTATTTGGAGTTGTGTCTATACTGCGTTGTAAGGTAAAAAGTTTTATGTGATTCTACTTGAGCTTTTTCTTAGGTTCCTTAGTATATATAGTTCAGCAGTCTGCACAATAATAGTTTGTCTAAATAACAGCATGAACCAAAGTGAGCTGCTAAAAACTATCTGCAGCCCCAAGAGGTTTGCCGATTTTAATTTTGGCTCCTATCTAGGCCAAATTTTGTAGGCCTGGCAATTTCAGTCAGTGAAAAACTGACCGTTTTCACTGTAAGTGTATATGCATTTTACACCTGTTTTCGTTCAAATGCTCCGAAACAGCTGTCTGTGTATGGATTCTGGTTTGGCTTTCAATTGCCAGTCATTGTTACAAGACTTGTATAAAGAGTCTAACACAGACTTGCAGGAATGCTGCCTTCCAATTGGTGGTGCTGAAGTGGTATTGTTCCATCTCCCTTATTTGCAGTATCATTAGAGAATCAGGCAAGTACATTATTATTATTACTATTTTTTAACACATCCATTGACTTGAATAGTCGGTTTTGGTCTAAAAATTGCACCAGATGTTGTGATTTTCTTACGTGAGTACACAGTTTCAAACTCAGACGGTACTTGGACGTTGAAATCACCAGTATGAATTAGTTTTAAGTGTTTTACTGTCTGGAATCACATCTACACTACTCTGTTCATCTCTATAATGCCCTTCATGCTGCTGCTATTCTGTACATGAGAGATACAGCAGTGATGGGGAGCAAGATTTTCTCTTCTCTGTGTGCGCAGTGTATAAAGGCTAACATAACAGCTAGCCTACACCTACCAGCTCAGAGAAGACTGACAATTACAGATGAAGCCTGCAGAGGCGAAACCTAGTGATCAATGCAGTCATATAATGGTCATATTTCTCATATACACACATGGCAGCTTATTCTGAAAAGTCACCTGACAGGTACACTTTAACTTTTCTTGCCTTCCATATTTGACAGATGAAAATATAGCTCACTCAGAACTAAGAATCATTAACTTGCACTCAATACATGGTGACTGCACAGTGTCAAGGATTCTCGGTTGCAGGGGTAGTGAAATACCTGTATAAATAGATTTTAAGTGATAACCATAATTATACATCTATAATCCTTCTTTAAACACATAACATCTGATGTAGCGAGTCGTTATTTATTTTTAATTCCTTTAAGATCTTATTATATGGCCACTTTGATTAGCAGCAGTTTTTTTAGATTATATTAACGAGTTTTCTCCTTTCCAACTTAGTGGGCGATAAAAGCTGTGCTTCCCATACTGCTCACTTTATTTCCTAATGTATCTGCAAAGTCATGAATTTCTGCTACATTTTCAAATGAGCACATTCTTTTTAAGGCTTGAACCATCCAGAACATAACTAGACTCTTGAAGGATACTTTCCAAGGGCTGGTGCTAGTTGTGTTCTTCATGCATGGTCCTGCAGGTAAGGTATGCCCATGGTCAGGCCCTTTCAGACACTCAGGCTATGAATACACCACAAAGGACAAGCTGAATCTGGAGGAGACAAGGCAGTAGGCAGTACCTGGCAGCTCTGTGACTGTCTGACTCGCTCAGTCACTCCGGGTCCAGTGTGTCACGGTGATTCTTCTTCTTGTCTTTCTGGAGTCCTCACTGCTCTTATCCAGTATAGAGGTGACTACAAGAGACAGTGGTCTCATCTTGGCCAACCAACACTGTGTGTCCCACCCCTGGTGTCAGAAATGGGTCCATAGCTGCAAACTGTGTATATGGCTCTGGACAGGTTTCTGTGTCCAGAGTTGCATGCAGAAGCAGGCGCTGATTCCAGTCTGGAGTCCATATGGCCTGGCAGTGGGAGCTATTTGGAGGATAATGAGGGTTGTTTAGAGGACTGTGGATTAGGATTATTATCTGAGGACTTTCTTGCTTATCTTTGGTGGCAGATATCACGAAAACTAAGCACAGAGCTTTTTTTTGCTTATCAGCTTTTCTTAGTGTTTCTGTATTTAATGTGTGGCCTAAGACAACTCTTTGTCTTCAACATGGCCCAGAGACGCCAACATTTTGGATACCTCTGTCATAAGGTTTGTTCACATCTGAACTTTGCTGTCCATTTGTTAAAAATGAAATTGATAGCAAAAACAGAATTAAAACAGACCAAGCAGGGTCTCTGCGCATAGTAGCCATGGTAGCTAGACCAGATTCTTCAGTAAGTAAACTACTTTCTGCCATGGTTATCACTCAGGGCATACTATTAATGCCAGGGCCACTAATGGGGGCATTATTACTATTAGGACCACTAATGGGGGCATTATTACTATTAGGACCACTAATGGAGGCATTGTTACTATTGGGGCCAATAAGGGGACGCACTATTACTATTGGGGCCACCTAGGGGTATGGTATTACCCCTGTGTACACTAAGAGGGTGCACTATTATCACTGGAGCCACTAATTGGGGGCTATATTACCACTCTGCCCACTGAGGGGGTGTTACTATTATTGGGGCCATTGAGAGAGGGCGCTATTACTATAAAGGTCACTGAGAGGGGACATTATCAATGTAGGGGTCACTGAAATAACGAACGTAAAATTATATGTCGTGATAAGCCACGCTCCTAGCCACAACCTGATCATTTTCCCTTTTTACATTGGTCAATATATTTTGGTGACAAAGGTGGCAATGCTAGACTCCATAAGGTTTCTTTTCGGGTCAGAATTTTGCAGCAGACACATTCGCTACATGTAAAAGGGGTTTTGAAAACCCTTTTCACATGGATTTTGCAGTTCCTTGAAATTTGCATCACAAACCTGCAACAGAGGCACAGAATGTGAATGTGGCCTAAGAAAATTGGGTAAGGAGTGTTAAAAGGGTTGTCCAGTTGTAAACTATTGACAGCCTAGCCTCAGGAGAAGTCCTCATTAGTAGATTGGCAGAGATCAATCAGGAACCCTGTTGATCAGCTGATCATCGGGCCGGCGCGCGCTCCTGCACTGAGCTGATTTTTGCAGGAAGTAGACAGCTCTGCTCCCACTGGAGTGGCCATTACAGGGTGAGTTCTTATTCACTACAATGGAAACTTGACCTGCAATACCAAGCCTCACCATTGCAGTGCGAACGGACCTGTCTACTTCCTGAAAAAATTTGCCCAGTGCAAGAGTGCACCAGCTCAAAGTACAGCTGATTGACAGGTATCCCTGGTGATGGACACCCTCCAATCTACTATTGATGACCTAGCCTGAGAATAGAGAAATAGTAGCTCTGGTTCACAGCCTTCAATAGTTTACAACTGGATAACCCTTTTAAAGAGGTCCATAGATTATTGTTCTAAACTAGATTGCAGATATTTAAAGGGGTTGTCCCGCGGCAGCAAGTGGGTCTATACACTTCTGTATGGCCATATTAATGCACTTTGTAATGTACATTGTGCATTAATTATGAGCCATACAGAAGTTATAAGAAGTTTTTCACTTACCTGTTCCGTTGCTAGCGTCCTCGTTTCCATGGAGCCGTCTAATTTTCAGCGTCTAAGCTCCAAATTAGACGCGCTTGCGCAGTCCGGGTCTTCTTCTTTTCTCAATGGGGCCGCTCGTGCCGGAGAGAGACTCCGTGTAGCTCCGCCCCGTCACGTGCCGATTCCAGCCAATCAGGAGGCTGGAATCGGCAATGGACCGCACAGAAGCCCTGCGGTCCACTGAGGGAGAAGATCCTGGCGGCCATCTTCAGCAGGTAAGTAAGAAGTCACCGGAGCGCGTGGATTCAGGTAAGCGCTGTGCGATGTTCTTTTTTAACCCCTGCATCGGGGTTGTCTCGCGCCGAACGGGGGGGGGGGGGGTTGAAAAAACAAAAACCCGTTTCGGCGCGGGACAACCCCTTTAAGGATGTCTTTGGATGAATGCCTCATTTACTGCAATAAAGAATATCCAGCCTTATTGTCCATAGCAACAAATGAATCAATCAAAGCTTAGCTTTCATTTTTTCCAGGCAGTTTAAGAAATGAAAGCTGTGCTGTGATTGGTTGCTATGGGCCACAAGGCCAGTTTTCATGTTAGACAGCTTCAGTAAATGAGGCCCAAATTAAAGGCCTTGTCTTCTCACAACTACCTATTTTTAGGTTGAATTTAGACTGCTCATCAGTTTATCGCAGAGAGTCTGACCCGTAGAATGAGTGGAAGCTCTGGCTGGTCATACAAATGAATGATCATTCATGTAATCATACACACTAAACCAAGAGATGCTGTTTACAGCAACTCCCTTATCGGCCCAATAGAGGGGGTCCTGAGCAGGTCTGCCTCCTCTATGACATGCATATGTCCTGTTCACCCATATACAGTGAGGTATATACACATTTCCATTCACTGTTATTCATGACATCCAGTTCTATACAAGGTGCATTCAAGTTCTGATGTTTCACAACGTCGACGCCATGATTGTATGGCCACTGCAAATGCTTCTATAGGGGTCTGTTTTGTCTATTGCAAAATCGTTGGATCAAGAGTGGCAAGACTGAAAAATGTGCGACCATGGAGAGCGTCCTTCATCCAGGTCTCATGCATTGCGACAGTTGAGAAAATGAAGGCATCATTTATGCCATCATCACATGTAAACATCACCTGACACATTGCCACATGTGCAACCTTGTGATTTTTGGTCAACATTCGAACCTGGAGGAAATTTTTCACATCTTCTGCAGGATGGTGTGCTCAGATGCTACAAGGACGCCGACTTTGTAGGCAACCTCATCAATGATTAATCGGTGGTTCTCCATAACCACTTGCGCAATCATGTTGTCAGACCGGCTGGTGCATCGTGACCAAAGCTTCTTTGGTTTGTCATCACACAGCATTGGGCCTCGTTAGAGCTATCACACCCATGAACACACATTTTTCATATCCGTGACACCTTCTCCACATGCCTCACTCAACTGACGATGAATGTCGATGGGTGTCATTCCATGCAGGTAAAGAGAATGGAGGATTACATGCTCTTCTTGAAACGATATCTCTGCAGCGCCACCTACTGGATGGAAGCATTCTTGCAAATCAATGTCTAACCCTTTATAGAGGTGATAAAGGGTCGGACATTGATTTGCAAGAATGCTGCCTTCCAATAGGTGGCGCTGCAGAGGTATTGTTCCATCCTCCTTATTTGCATATATTTCCCAGAGGAACATGCATGGCCATGAAGTCTCCTCACTCACCTTCTAGGTGCTCTCCTTAAGGAGTGATGATACCCTCCCGATTCTTGGACCATTTTAAGTCTTTAAAATGCTTTAACTCCAGGCACGGTCACGTGGGTTCTGTGCACTCGACGATGCCATCATCTGTCTCACTCATCCCCGAAGAATACCCATGTCTTCTAAAATACGTGCCATGTTTCTACCTATGCCTGTTCCCGAGACAAAAAATTAGGAGACCATAGAAGTTGAATGCACCCTGTATAAATATTTTACATACAGACGTAGCAAGCATTACCTTGACATTTAATGCGTCGTGATAACTTATCATCGGTTCGCCATGATGCTTCGGTCTTGTTAATGATTGCCTCATCTGTACAAACACATTCGCTTTTACACGTTGATATGAACTATATGTAAGACTCACAAAAACAAGTCACTCAGAATCTAACCAAACCCTAATAGAAACCATCGCTAATGGCATCCGTGAAACCTAAGAAGGACGCTGAGATTAGCCGTCTTTTTTTTCCCGTCTGATTGCGAAAATGTGCTAGATAGAAAACCTAGAGAAATGCCATTTGATGTAAATTAAAAAAAAAAAAGCCCCCCTGAAACACAGCGAACAGTAGAGATAGTTTGACAGTAAGAGGAATATTGTGAAGACGGAGAAGAAATCATAGAAAGACTGTGTGTTACCCTGACAGTGAATCAGTATTATCTCTGCTATCAGATAATGCAGTTATCATTAATTTTCACATTTGCATTTCAATCTTTAGAAGGAAATGACTCTTGCCGGATGAAGATAAGAGCTCTGTACCACTATAATGAACCATCATTTCATCACTGCGCTTTGTATCCGTATGAAAATGAGGCTGGGGAGGGTGGTCATAGAAAACATTATAACAAAGTGTCAAAAATTACTACAGACTTCCAAGCCCTTTATAAAACAAGAGGCAGTCTAAATAAATCTTCTGTTGTGAAGTGGATATCAGATTATTAGAATAAAGCTGCCGTCTCTGTCGGGAAGAGAAAACAGTGGAGGAGGGAAGGCTTTGAGCTCCGGTCCCTCTCTAACCATGACCACTTTTTCAAGGACCTGGAACACAGCAGGTTAAAGGAATAAACCCCCTTTATAGACAGGAGGCAATGGAGGAAATTTAATTCCACTGCATTGAAGAAAAGGCATATATTTGTACTTTAAATTTTGTGCATTAAATATTAGATATGGTACTGGCATGGCCCAGACCCCGGTCATGTAATGTGCAAACAACTTTATATATATATATATATATATATATATATATATATATATATATATATATATATATATATATATATATATATATATATATATATACACACACACACATTCTAAATAGATTATTAGTAAACATATTAATTATTTAGCACTGTACACAATAGATAGATTATCATCTATCTATCTATCTATCTCATATCTCTCTCTATATCTATCTATCTATCTATCTATCTATCTCATATCTATCTATCTATCTCATATCTATCTATCTATATATATATCATATCTATCTATCTATCATCTATCTAACATCTATATATCTCATATCTATCTATCTATCATCTATCTGTCTGTCTATATACATTGCCTAATGTGATCCTGTGCAAATTAAAAAAAAACAACAACTAGTTTTTCCCATCATTCTGCACTCAATACGCCATAATGACAAATGATAACACAATGTTAGAAATCTTTGTATTTTTTTTTTCAAACTAAAAATCAAAAATTTTGCATTGACATATATTCACACCATTTAGTGTGACACTTGCAATTTAGCTCTGGGCTCTCCCATTTCTCTTGATCATCTTTGAGCCGTTTCTGCACCTTGATTGAAGTCACTTGTGGTCATTTCAGTTAAATGGGCCTAATTGTAAAAGACCCTCCTGTCTATATAAGATCTCATATCTCACAATGCATATCACAGGCAAACCCAAGTTATGAGGAGGAAAGAACTGCCTGTAGAGCTCAGAGGCAGGATTGTATGAAGGCACAGATCTAAAAAGGCTACAAATTTTTTTTTGTTGTACTGAGAGTTTCCAAGAGCACAGGGATTGCCATAATTCTCGAATGGAAGAAGTTTGGAAAAACCAGGACTCCTATTAGAGCTGGGCGATCCACCAACTATGTAATCAGAGAAGAGCCTTGGTAAGAGAGATGACTGATAACCAATGGTCACTTTGGCTGAGCTCCAAAGGTCCTGTGTACAAATGGGAGAAACTTCCAGAAGATCAACCTTGCTGGAGGATTAGGACGGGGTAACATTGTGGAATCAGCCCTGACCCACATGATCCTCATGCTAGAGAACGCCCAGTTATTTTCAGCACTGGACGCCGATAGGGACACTTCTGTGTATGTACATGGAGTGATTGCTCAGCTGGGAGGAGTGTATCCTGGCTAGCCAATCAGTGTTAGTCTGTGCATATTTATTCCGGATCCTCTCCACAAAGGATGCCAGTTATTCTCCCAGTTTGAAGGGCTTCCCTGGTCAAGTCGGCGGCTTATGATCTAGTCCTGTGTTTCTCCTCAGATAAGTCTTGTCTGGTTCTCTTATTTAATCTGCAATATTGTTACATTTAGTTCCCTGTACAGTTGTGGTACGTTTATGTGAGAAGCATCTACCTTCCGCCATATTCCCTTTCACCAACTAGGTAGAGTAAGGGAAACTCTCAGGTTCCTAACTTGGGGTCATCCTCATCAGGGCGTGCGCTCTGCTTTTAGGTAGGGTGTCCTTGTTTTAGTAGGTTGAGGGTCAGCTTCCCCATTTTCCCACTTTTTGGTTTCCTTATGTACTATTTTATGATATCTGCGTTTGTACCCTGAGCGTATATTCATCCATGTTCAGACATAACAATTGCGTCTAGCTTTGATGTAACAATACGTAGGTAGAGGGAAGTTTACTAGAAAATGTGAAAAAGGTGTAGACAAATCTGGGCTCTGGAGCCTAAGGGTGCCTTCACACAGAACAGAATATTCCGTATGATGCTGCAGAATATTCCGCTGTCAAAATCTACACCAAAATCTCTAAGTTTAAATGCAAATTTTGATGTAGAATTGCTACAAAATTCTGTCACTTTTAATTCTACATCAAAATCCACACTTTAGACATGCGAATTTGGTGCTTATGTTGCAGCACGATGAAATATTGTTCAGTGTCCTGCGAAATATTCCATCCCGTGTGAAAGCTATATAAGAAGACTAAAGCTATAAATGAAACCACTAAACCTTACATTTTCAGATACTGGCTGTTCGTCTATCTCCTCTCGCTGGTAATCTCTCTTCCAGTGACAGCCTGGCACTTGTTTTTGGAAACTGCATCTGACATTTCTGCAGACCTCCCTCTGGCACTTACGTTGCAACAGCTGGGAAGTGCCACTTCAGTTGCACTCTCTTGCTCTCTGGTACAGGAAAACCCAGCTCTCCAGCAGCACTGGGGCTGCTCGCTCCTCACAAGGCTCTCTGCAAAAAGCAGCTGAGTCACACCAGAGCCTAGCAACAGGACCTACCTTTTATACCCAGCCCATCAGCCAATCAATGGACAACTCAGTCCATGTTAATCCACAGCAGCAAAGGCAGAGTAGAAAATCTGCAGTCATGTGAACTCTCTGAAGGTTCTAGCTAGAACACATATAAAGTCTGACATTTTTGAAGCACACTGTGTTAAAAGCCCTCTAAGGCCTCTTGCGCACTTGTGTTTTCCTCGTGCTTTTTTTCACGCTATTTTGCTGCGTTTTTTTTCATGCGAAAGTCAATAGGACTTTCTAATGTTAAAAACATATTCGCATCGCCCAAAAATAGCAATGCATTTTTAACATTAGAAAGTCCTATTGACTTTTGCGTTAAAAAAACGCGCAAGAAAAACGCAAGTGTGCTGAAGCCCTTACAGAAGAGTCAACGAATGGTGAGCCTTGCACCCAGTCCCAAAACAATGAATTTGAGACATGAAATGGTTAAATATATGTTACCTGTAATTTGTGAGATTTGTGGTGCAGTATCCGCACATACAGTAAATACTATACAAACAGTTACTGATGGCTTGCTCAGTTAGTACTGCGGTATAATGAATATGCCATATGTTTATTTAGCACCTGACATAAAGTATTTTTATTGATGACCTCATGCCGTCTTTAGTTCCACTTGTTTGCTCACATTCTTGATTTGTGCTAATTTTTCCCCCAGAGAAAGACAGTGTTGAAATACAGGTCTGGTGTAGAATATCACCCCGATCTAATGGTAGAACCACAGGGAAATCTTACATCTTGCGTGCGCTAAAAAATAAGAGAAATGCTCTTCACAGGGAAAGCTTACAGGTATTTATGACGTGTAGGACCCTACGCAGCACATTTACTTAGACTAGCATTTCATACACTGCTCTAAGCCAAATGTGCGCCTTCGTTCCTGCATAAGCCCCATAACACATTTGTCGCATCTGGCGGCACCTCCATGTTCCAGATAAATACCTATGCCAGCTTTGAGCTGGCGTAGGTTTCTGCTATAATGTGCGCCAGCTTCTGGCAAACATCATAGTGAATCTGACGGAACACGAACGGCCACACCCTCTAATGATAGCCACTACCTATTTTTTGAAAAGTGGTAGGGCCCAGCCTGAAACTCCCCCCCAAAATTCCGGTTTGGGCACATGCACAAAAATTAGATTTCTATCACGCAAAAAGTCATTTGTATGCTCCAATTCTATTGAAATATAGGCATTAGAGTTGAGTGAACATGTTTGTCCGAGCTTGATGCTCGTTCGATCGAGAGAGAGAGGCAGGCACCCAGCGGGTCAAATACAAAAATGCTTGAGTCCCCCATTGACTTCAATGGGGTTTGTTACTCGAATAGAGCTCTTGAATATGATGAAAAGCTCGACTCGAATAATGAGCACCCGAGCATTTTGGTGCTCGCTCATCTCTAATAGGCATCTATCTATCTATCTATCTATCTATCTATCTATCTATCTATCTATCTATCTATCTATCTACCATAGGCAATACTGTATTCTACTATCTGACTACAGCAAGAGAGTTTGATCATATATATTCCACACATGTGAATGTGAACGATGCTTGTGGTCAGGGGCGTAAGTATAGGGGATGCGGTTGCCCCCGGGCCCAGGAGCCTTAGGGGGCCCATAAGGCCTCTCTTCTCCATATAGGAAGTATAGTACTATTATAAAAGCATTATAATTGGGGGTCCTGTTACAGATTTTGCATTGGGGCCTAGAAGCTTCAAGTTACACCTCTGCTTGTGGTATTTTGTTATATACCACCATTGACATTTTAGATTGTGTTTTTTGGCTGCTTGATCCAGTAGTTCTTTTCCTTACGATGTGTTACAGTAAGAGGATTGACAAGCTAATACCAGCAGCCAAAGGGCTCAAAGGGTGAAGAGGTTAAATAGATTTGAGTTATATATTGAATGGTTATCCCCAGGATGCCTGGACATCTCAAGTAACGATTTCCACTTGCAGTGACGCAGTGACCTTCACCGTGTCGATGGCTTTGCCATTGTTGTTGCTTGTTAGACAATTCAGTAGAAGCCAATTGATGTTTCTGCTTACGGTCATTTGCACTATGTTTCGGAACAAAAAATGAAAAAAACGCTACAAAACAGTCCAGTTTATCAGTTTTTTCAATGGCTTATTTTGTATTTGGGATGTTAAAACTCAACAGATGGACTGTTGAACATTTACAGCCCGTCTTAACAGGGTAATACAGAGATCTCATTAGGAAATCATTTGATGTTCTTATTTGGGGACCTACAAATTCACCTGGACCTTAAGTGACTCTTCAGGGGATCTTGGAGGGTTGAAATATACCCACCAGTTCAGAGAAGGGGAAGAGTAGTTGAGACAACAGTTTAGTAGCAGTGAAAGTGCCTATCTGGGGAGAGCTTGCTGAAGAATTGCTATTTGCATTACATTACATGACAGTATTGTGCAGTATTATTTTTTTTTTGGGGGGGGGTCGTCACTCTATGTTTAAGCACCTCTGCTAATTCACAGATTACACATCCAATTAGAAATGCTGATAGAACTCACATTAAACAGCCATACTCTATGTGATGGAACAGTGCGAAGCCATGACAATGTTTGGCGTTTTTGGCCTGTCACGATAGCAGCATTTTTTATTTTACATGTAGCATGTACTTAATTTTAATAACTAGAAATGCATTTTAGGGATCTGTAAAATTGGTACAAATGTCTAGTTACTCAAACGGTTAAAGGCGTAGTCTAAGGAGAAAAAAATTACATTGAAATCTGCTCAGCTCTGTATAAAAACCTTAAAAAGTTACATTGACCTCACTTGATCCTCCACATCTCCAGTTCTGGCCTGCTCGCTCCTCTTCTGTACTCCTCCTTCAGCTCCAGCAATGACGTTGCTTCACTAAAACATGTGACAACTGCAGCCAATTACCATCTGATCCTTAGGTACATACAGCTGATAATTGGCCGCAGCCGTTTCATGTTCCTGTGATTGGACATCATCACTGGAGCTGGAAAAGAGAGCAGCGAGGGACAGTACAGTACGTTGTATAGTGGCTGTACCTGGTATTGCATCTTAGTCCCATTGGCTTGAATGTGATGGATGCACATGATGTCACAGGGCTGAGAAAAGGCTGCAGCCCTCACCCGAGTACTGCAGCCCCTTCAATTAGTTGACTGTCACGTTATCCCAAGCAGTGGACCCCCGCTGATCAACTATTGACAACCTATTCAAAGGAAAGGTCATCGATAGTATAGTGCCAGAAAACTCCTTTAAAGGGATTGTCTGGTTTAGAAGCCTATTTATGAATTCCTTCTTAGACAATTCTGATATAATAGAGCATGGCCACTTTTTCAAGATCATCTTCTTAGCCAGAACCAAAAATTGCGAAGCGTCTATCTTTCTCTGGAGAACTTGGCATGTCCATACATTACATACATTGCCCATTAACCCCTTAATGACACAAGATATACAGTTATGTCCTGTGAATTTGGGCTTTGTATGGAAGGGGATCAGGAGCTGATTCCATTCCATACAATTTGGGTGCCGGCTGTCTCTCACAGCCGGCTGTCACTCACCAAGAACAGCCACGATCAGAGTAAATGCCCCGATCGGCTTTGCGGAGTCCTGAACACCCCCCCCCCCCCACCCCCTTCACAATCAGATAGCAATGTGCCGTTCAGTTGCAATTGAAGACTGGGGCCTGGCGTGGCTTGATAGGCTGACTGTCAGATTGCAGTGTAACAACTACATTACACTGCAGTGGCGATCATATGATCACGAGTTCAAGTTCAATGTAGGGATTTTAAAAACTGTAAAACTGTGTTTAAAACAAACAAAAAAAACTCTATAATTTTGCTTTCGTCATAATCGTACTCACCTACAGAATAAAGTTATCATGTCATTTTTGCCACAGTGTGTATGCAGTAAAACAAGACCCCTTGTAGAGATGGGGGAGTATCTTTTTCTCCATTTCACTGTACTTAGAAATTTGTAAAAGTTTTTCAGTACATTGAAAATGGGAAGGAGAAAACGAAAATGAAAAAGAAGGGCTGCATGCCTAAAGGGGCTGCCATCTATAAAACAATGCAATGCTTGATTTCTCCTGTGGTGGCGCTGCAGAGGAATTAAACACCAGGTTTCCCCTCAAATTAAAATTGATCACTAGAGGTTGCAGTAGCAGAAAACCCAATGTTCATCATAGGGCAAAGGGGCCTGTCTGAAAAAAAGGGATTTGCCAAAGCAGAACCCACTGTTAAAATGGACTTTCCTAGGACTTTAATAGGAAATGTCTTCATTGCTTTGTATAGTCTTTCAATTTTCCTTTTACAGTTTTCTATTTCCCATCACTAGAAACAGCTGAAAGTTCTGGAAGATTATGACTGATTATTATTCCTCTTGAGCAAAAGCCAAGACTAAATAAAACCACTAAGCTACATTAATTGCAATTAAAAATAGGAGTCAAAGGGTAATAACGTATATCTATCACACAATCCTTACACATTTCAATGGGAAAGAAGAAAGAAAGATGTCGAAAAAAGACATTTAAATATCCATATCGCATTACAATGTGATCCGCGCCGGCCCCGGAGCCAGATGTCCGCTGACCTACACTGACCACTGTGCTTATACCATATGGTTTCGCAGATTTCAGTGTTAATTATGGTGCTGATTTCTGATCTCTCCGATTAATCCGAGAGCCAAAATTCTTCATTTTTACTATGAAAAAAATGAAGAATAATTGCTTTTTATATAAAAGTACAAGAATGTAGAAGAGGCGGCACCAATCAGGAAGATTGAAGGGTCTTAAAAAAAATCACATTACACATTCTACCGCTTCTTTAATGGTTATATTGTTATAAAACAAGTGTGGCGATGGCTGCACCTTAATGACATGTATTATACAAATAATAGGTGTTTTAATGTTAAACATCAATTACCATATAAGCATTGGATATAAAATATACCCGTCTGTAATGAGGATAACTGTTTGTCTCTGTTGTGGAAAATTATTTATAAACTCATTAGCCAAGCCTAAGAACGGCCATAGCTAATAATTATTCGAAGGAGGAAAAAACACAAATACATTTTTTAATTAGGTGTTAAATTACACATAGCGATTGAATACTTGAAAAGCGGGCACCATTTTGTGCCTAATTGCAGTTTTTTTTTCCCTGTTTCAGAATTAAATGGATGGGTGAAGATGAAGAGACATTGTGTTAGAATATTCCCATTGCGGAACACTGGAAGAACTCGTACATATGATTGTATTATGGCTCTCTACAACCTCTGGGTTCTAGAGAGAGGTGTGATATGGGATGTAAAGACTCAGTGCCAGCCTTAGGTTAGATGGCACCCTGAGTGGAATTTTTTGGTGCCCCCTATAAAGAAAAAACAATATATAATGCACTGATAGGCAGCCTGCCTGTATTCTGCTTTTCCAGAAAGTAGCACAATAGCAGCATACAATGCCGGCACCAGAACAGCTCAGTGAATACTGTACCAGTATCAAGCTCATAACACGAATACAGCACCGAAGCCAAGTTAATAACATAAATACAGCACCAGAACCAAGCTTATAACATAAATACAGCACCAGAACCAAGCTCATAACATAAATACAGCAAGAGAACCAAGTTCAGTACATAAATACAGCACCAGGATCAAGCTCATAAGATAAGTACTGCCCCAGAACTAAATGCATTCACAGAATCAACCTCAGTATGTAAATACAGACACAGAACCAAGATTATAACACAAATAGAGCACCATCACTAACCTCAGCACATAGGTGTGATAGCAGAACCAAGCTCATAACATAAATACAGCATCAGGATCAAGATCATAACATAATTACAGCACCAGAACTAAACTAAGAACATAAATACAGACACAGAAACAAGCTCATAAGCTACGTAGAGCACCAGTACTAACCACTGCACATAGATACAATACCAGAACCAATCTCATTACATAAATACAGCTCTAGAACCAAGCTCACAACATAAATACAGTCACTGAGCTAAGTGATTGGACTTAACCCTTTAGATGCTTCTGGTTTGTTAACCCTGGCAACCGTTTACACATTTAAGCATGCTGCATGTATTAAACATAATGGGCCAGATTTATATCGTGAAAAAGTCGCAATTTGCAACAAATACCAAATGTGCCACTTTTTAGGGGATTATGTCAGGTCGCGACACTTTTTGAAAGTGGGTGGATCAAGTATTAGGAGAGTGGCCTGTGATACTTACCGTAACTCATAGCTGCATAGGCTTCAGTCTGGCACATGGAGGTTCTACCAGATGCGACGAAGGTGTTAACAAGCTTGCGCCTCTTAATACATTTGTCGCACCTACACGAGCGCATACTTTACGTAGACCAACGTATAAGATGCCGGGCTGAGTTTATCTAACCCAAAAGGTTTAGGTGCCGTCCCCTGTAAAATTGTGGTAGGGCGGGTTACACATGGCTGATTTAAGGCCGGTGTCAAACGGACATAAGCGCATTTGCGCTGTGTTTTGAGCAGTGAGCGTTACGTATTTGTGCACGCAACCATGCTCCCATTCATAGAAATGGTAAGTTAGTGTAATTAGTTCATATGCGCAAATGCACAGGAAAATAGAGCATGCTGCGTATCGTTTTGCACAAACGGAATGCGTGTGCAAAATACAATTATGTGACCGAACCCATTGAAATCAATGGATTCTATTCACTGCGTATTACATGTGCGAATGTTGCATCCCAAATGCTCCGCAAATACACCTTTATGGCACCAGCCTTAAAGTTGCGCTCCAAATTCTCTGCCGCAACTCGCATTGGACAGCACTCGGACATCCCGTCTGTGCGCTGTCAGATGTACTGAGTACTACACATTGACACGTACTATTCTATTCGGAAAATCAGACACAAATAGGACACGCTGCGATTAATTTTCACTCGGACTCTCCTTCATGAAAAACGTCTCCGTGCGAGTAGCCTTAGGCTGCCTTCACATGGGTGAAAAATTTCGCTAGATTTGTGACACACAAATCTCGCAAAATATATTCTTTTGCGTGCGGTCATACACATTATGATTTCCTGCATGGCACCGCAATGCGGGAAAAGTCGTGGCATGCTCTATCTGTTACACGCTCTCACATCACAGCGCCCACTGGCTTCAATGGGGCCGGCGGCAGCAGCGCCCAATGGGAAAAAACTCATCCTTGGCGGATTGCTTCGTCCCCGAAGTGGTGCAAGGCTGTTTTGACATAAAAATGCCTCGCATCCTCGGGGAATTCACATGTTGGCGAGTGTGATATGGGGGCGGGATTTACTGCCGCTTATCGCACTCACCCGTGTGAAGTTAGCCTTAGGCCGGTTTCACACGGGCGATAAAATCACGCGCGAAAATGCAGAATTATGAATCCCATGCTTTTCAATGGTTTCCTTAACATTAGCGATGTTTTCAATTATGCGATGTTGTGTGAAAAAAAAATGGTGGCATGTCCTATCTTTCTGCGTTTTGCTCTTTTTTTTATTGCCCTATGTAGACTTCGTTATATCGCAACGCATGAACTGGGATTTTCGTGTGATGCAATGCATGTTTACCATAAGAAAGTCCTATTGTCTTTTGCGCTGGAAAATCACAAGCGGTGATTTTTGAGAGAAAAAGCAGCGCTGACGCTCAGACATCTCTCATCGCTCATATTGCGATTTTCCTATGGCGCATCATGATCGCCCGTGCGGAACTACCGTGAAAGTCTAAGCAGTTAATGGAAATAACGAACTCAGCTCTGCTACACGTGAGAACGCCTGACATACCCAGAGGGCGACCGATGGGACTGTACGTTTCTGCATCTAGAGGTCATCAATAATTTTTGGTCGCGCTGCCAATAGTTCCACTCATCTTCCCTGTCATCAGCGCTCCCTCTGTAGTTCGGTTGTTTCAGACGAGTGTTCTTACATGAGAACGACTATCCGCGGTGACATTTCTGTTTTTTAGGACGGCGTTATCTGCGGTCGCACATCACGATAAACTGTTTTGTTTTCCAATCTTGTTATTTTAATCTAGTTGGTGCCATTTGGCCGACAGACTTCTATCTTTTCCTTTTCCTGCTGTTTACTTTGAGTTTGTACCTTATTTCCTGCCTTTCATTTCCCACCCATCCTCTGTTGTCTCTACCCACACAGGTGTACCTTTTCCCTTTAACCTTCAGAGCTGCGCTTCTCCGAGCCTCCATATTTCTTCCTGACCTCTCCCCAGGTGACCTTTCCATCTCCGAGGCCGGCCAGCACATGATATATTATTTGTAAAAGGAAGCAGATTTCACCATAGAGTTGCAGATTCTTCCCCGAAATAAACAAAACGTGATCCTCTACAAGACATTTATCGCGGTTTGATAGTGTGCAGAACACAAAGCAGAGAGTGCAGACAAAGCAGATTCAGGGGGAGAAGGCAGGATGTTCTTCAGAATGATGAAATATACAACATATGAAAGATTGGAGATCCCATTTATGCTTTACCTGAAAAGAGTTGTAAAGGATTAGAAAAACATGGCTGCTTTCTTATAGGAACAGCGCCACTCCTGTCTACAGGTTGTGTCTGGCATTGCAGCTAAGATCCTTTAAAGTGAATAAGACGAGGAATAAGGGAGGATTGACAAAGTATTCTACAGGGAAGAGTTCTGGGGGTCAGTAGCTGCTAACTTACGGGGTCGGTCACTGCTTTACCTTCTTACAGAGGGCCAGCTGCTGCTTTACTTTATACACGGAGCGGCTGCTTTGCATCACTCATGGGGCCTACCCGGCCCAACTGACAGAAGTGTAGTTAAAGAGGTTGTGCCAAGTTATAAAGTCATCCCCTATACACAGGTTATGGTATAACTTTATGATTAGTAGGGGACCAACCTCTCAGACTCCCCCCAATCCCAAAAATGGAGGTCTCAAAGGTTCCTACTGAGTGAAGCAGCAATCATGCATGCGTGCTATGGCTCTAGTAATTTCAAGTACAGCGTGGGAGATTGCTAAGAGCGTATACTCACGAATTTCCAGCACTCCCATTGAAATGAATGCAGCGGCTGCAGGCATATATGACTCCACTTCATTCAGCAGGGATCTTCAGGACCCCTATTCTTGGGATCAGTGGAGGTCCCAGCCGTCAGTCCCCCACCGATCATGAAGTTAGAAAAAGTTTTTAACTTAGCACAACCGCTTTAAAACTGTTGCACCTGGCCGTGCTGATATAAGTGACATGTGCACCACCCACTGACACGTGGCTCACCTACATGCGTTTGGTCCACTTACCGCTGTATTACTTTGGCTCAAAGCATTATTTACCAGTGCATTAGGCCCGCCTACTACAGAGGCTCCACCTACTATTGTATTTTTGCATTGTCCCCACCTACCGCAGATGTTGCTACAGCTAACGTTTTGCTGGCCCCACCTGCTTGCATTGGCCATGTCAAACCTTGAGGCCACTTTGCAGAATTCCTAATGCGCCCCTGTATAGGATGCAGGTGATGGATACTCGGGGGGCGTACAGCCTAAACAAATGCACCTATGGATCTAAGGAAGCGATTGCAGATATACAGTACATGGTTAAATTAAATCTACAGTAATAAATAAGCTAGAAATACATTTCTAGGACTCGTAATAGGTGAAGGATTATACTCAGGCACTGTAACTATTCCATCAAACGGTAGCAAATGCACAAGACCTTCTTTTCAGTTTTCAATTTAAAAGAAAATTATTTCATTAGAAAAAAAGAGAGAATCATCAGTTTGGATGTTGGAGAATGGCACAGCCTGATGAAACCAGCGCAAGAGACAGACCGAGTGTACAGATGCAGATTAGGCTTCAGAAGATGAGGGTGTAAAAGGGATTTAATGGTAGGATGGATTATAGAAATCCTTGTAACAATGTTAAATAATTATAGTTCCAGCCGAGATCAAAGCAGTGCTGATTGAACCCCTCAAGCTGCTAACACGAAGCATTTCGAAAAAAGCGAAACCCTCTGAGATTGGTCAGTCTGTAGTGAGAGGGTCCTCTGATGTCTTGAAGCTCCAGCTGTAGTGACATTAGATGTGAAGTGGTAGTGAAGGTGTGGCATGTTGAGATATGACGGGTGGGGAATGTTCTTACATGAAACTCTTCATGGTTTGGGGGTTGTTTGATAGTGAGTGACCTGTGGAGGCACCTATAGACCCAACGTGCTGCCCTACCACATGTTGAGGCATTCCCCAGACGATTGGTAGACGGAAAGGTTTCCAAGATGCTTTGGGATGGATTTATTCTGCATTTTTGGGGTTATTAAAAAATTGCGAAATGTCCTCATCTGTAGATGTGTTGCCACTTGTGCACTTCATACTCAAAGGTATATTGGTAATCCTGTGTAATGTGGATGGTGGGAGTGGGCATGGTGAGATGTTCTAGATGAGTACATTTTCTTTTACTCCTGGCATGACTGTGAGGACATAATGGAACAGGACATGAGCTAGTAGAGGCAGTTCTCTGATGGGGAGATCTCCTCTATTAGGGCATATTTGTGTCCGTAAAATTTGCCCACAGGGAATAGAATGCATTGATTTTAATCAATCCATGCACATTTCCTTTTTTTGTGCGCGCACTTAGAAAACAATGTAGCATGCTCTACTTTTGTGTGCATTTCTGCACCAGAGGTTCCCATAGAAGTCTATAAGGTGCGCAAATGGAGATGTGCAATATGCTGCATAATTCAGTGGGAAAAAGAACACATCTGGAACTCATTATTTGAAATAGCCATTTAAATTGAGGTGTTGTTGTGTCCCATGTGCAAAAAACCATGCCCCGAGGGGACAAAAGGTACTATAAAATACATCGATATGCATGCAAAAAAGACTCGTTCACAGTGCAATTGCCTCACACTTCAGAGCACTTTTGTACGGAGTTGATTTATGCAGGAAGCAGACAGCTCCGTTCTTACTGCAGTGGTCAAGCTTATAATTGCAGGCCAAGCTACCATTAGGCCTCGGTCAGACAAGCGTGCTTTTTGCGCGCGCAAAATGAATGCTTCTACAAGAACCAATGGGTTCCTATAAAAGCATTTATATGCGTGGAATAAGGGGCACAAAACACTGGGCACCTAAGAAAGATAGAACATGCCCTTCAGAGCATGACTGGGCGAAGTTTACATTGAGTCCTATGAGAGGAGAAGTTAATAGAAACTCCTGAGTAGGGAATAGCTTCCCCGCTGCTTACAGCAGGACATTTAAAAGGTGCTTCTGGCCAGAAGCGCCTTTTAAATGTCCTGCTGTAAGCAGAGGGGTGTTCCTCCTGCTCCTCTGCTGCGGACTAGGGGACTCCCTGGGGACTAGGAGAACCCCCCCCCCCACCTCTCTCCACAAGTGAGAGAGAGGGAGGTGGGATTATAGGACTTCCCCCCCCCCCCCCAAAGCGTGGGAGGAGGGGGCATGGCTAGACATCTAGCCCTGCTCCTCTAGCCCACCTTCCCCTATGGTTTGCTATAGGGATTCTTTATATAGAATCCCTATAGCCCCGCCTACTCTTTCAAGCCCGACCCACTCACTCTTTGCTATGAGGATATCCCTTGGGATTTCCCCATAGCAGGGAGATTTAGCGGAGCTATGGGGGATCTCCCTAAAGCAGGGAGAGTGAGGAGATCTATGGGGGATTTACCCATAGCAAGCGACAGAGAACAGAGCAATATGGGTTAACCTTTCGCCTCGCTCCATCTCTTTGTGCTATGGGTAAACCCCCCCTACCTCTGCTTACTCTCCCTGTTTTGGGGAAATCCCGAAATCCTGTGGAGCTTCTTCTCTCTCCAGTGAATGTGCAGTGCTTTATGCGATGCGCATATGAAACATTGCCCATTCACGTGTTTTCAGCACATGTGGCGCATTTTTTGCCTTAAAATAAATGGTAACTTTACCTGCAGTACCAAGTCTGGCCACTGTATAAAGAATCAAGTTGTCTGCTTCCAGCAGAAATCAGCTTACTGCACAAGTACACCAGCCTGGTGTATAGCTGAGTGGTGGGAATCCTGGGTGATAGACCCTTGCTGATCTACTGATAACCTGTGCTGAAGATAGGTGATCAATAGTTTACAACTGTACAACCCATTTAAGTCATCTTAACCCCTATATTACTTACGTATGCTAATATTGTGGTTGTTATGCTGACTTGTGGGCTCTGTTTTTTGGATTGCTCTGGTTTAATCATGTATACAGCTGTCTCTCTTCATGCTATTTTGTGATTGATGTTTTGTAATAAAGTACATTTGCAATAAAATAATTTTTATTATCTATATTTTCATAGTTTGACATATATCATTGTAGGAGTTGGTTTTTCCCCATCGCTATCATGCAGCCCACTGTAATAGTAGCTTTCTCTGCTCTCTGTCCTCCTGATCTCCTCCACCATTCCTTGGGACTAAGTAAATACATTAGTGGCAGCACAGAAACGGTGCAAGATAGAAGAGTAACTTTTATTCCTCCATGCCAAAAACAAACCGCTATGTTTCGACCATAAAGGCCTTTCTCAAGCTTTGTTTTTTGCATGGAGGAATAAAAGTTAGTCTTCTATCTTGCGCTGTTTGTATGCTGTCACTGATGTATTCTGTACATTGGACTTGATTGGGGAACAATGGTTGAAGTTCCCTAGTGGCTGTTGCATCTTTTCAGTCCTGTCCGAACTGGGAATAAATGTGTGCTGCTGGTAAGCCCCTTTTTTCAATACCATTCTTCGGGACTGTCATACCTCCCTCTGTAATAGTAGCTTTCTCTGCTCTCTGTCCTCCTAATCTCCTCCACCATTCCTCGGGACTGTCATACCTCCTTTTGTAATATTAGCTTCCTCTGCTTTCTGTCCTCCTGATCTCCCCAGTAAGGCCAGACTTACACAACCGGGTTAGATTCTGCATGTGGGAGGTCCGCAGCAGATTCCATCTATGAGCCCGGCCGGTGACCCTGTATACAGCACTTACCTATACGACTGTGGAGGCTCACAGAAGGTCATGCACAGTGCAGGTTTTTTTGTGTGTATTTCCTAGGCCATCATTTAGCGATGACGTGGGTACCCGCAATCCATAGGCAATGTTAATTGCTTATGGGCTGCAGGTCGGACGCCTCCATTGACATCAATGGAGACCGTCCGCGTGGATTCCGCGGTTAAATTGAGCATGCAGTGTTTTTTTTCCGCTCACGGAATACACATTTCGTATCCGCAAGTGTGAAGGAAAAATTGAAAATACAAGCCTCAAATTCCCGTATTTTACCGCGGATCCTCAGAGCAGAAACAGATCGCAGAATCCGCAATTCTAATCCAGTCATGTGAGACCGGCCTAATAATTCAGTACAAAGGCAGTGATTGCATATTGACAACAGGGGAGCAGGTTAGCAGAGGAGCTGAGTAACAACCTTACAGTTAACTCTGAATGACCGAATTTACTACGATCTCAGTCCTCCAGCCTGCAGAGCCTTGGCAAATAATACAAGAACAAAAACCACACAATCAATTAAAATAACACATTTAGGGTGCAGTCAGACGAGCGTTTTTTGTTCATGTATAGGTGCACGAAAAAAATCACACATCACGAAAAATCGCGTGAACGAGTACATTAGCACTCACATGCTCTACTTTTTGCAGGTGTGATTATTTCGTGCATGTAAAAATCGGACATGTGACCGCTTTCATTGGAAAGCATTAGTTTTAATAAAGCCATTTTTTAAAATCGCGCCTATACATGCACGAAAAAATAGCTTATCTGACTGCACCCTTAATGAAAACTAACTACAAAGTCTTAATTTCCCCCCAAAAAGCATACAAAAGTGTACATAGCCTTTACCCAAATCTCTAAGAATAACCAAAATGTTCCCCAAAAGTGGAGTCGCCCTTTAAAAAAAATCCAGGAACTATGCAGCAACCAACACTCCTCCTGTAACCACAATGATATGATACATATTCGTAACTAACACAATAAAAATAAATGTCTAACACAGTGATGATTTATCGAAATCCACCAAGACCAACGAAAACTCATTTCATTTAATGCTTCCATAAAACAGTTGGCACCATGTGATGCAGAAGAGCAGCAAAATGTGTTTCTAAACAAATATTTAGGCCGAATAACACGGCGTCTCCGTAAGTCATTTTAAAAGGGTGATCATTTCATCCCTGAGCTGTACACTTTATTGCAGAAATCTTCCTAATGCACCGACTTTACAGCTGGAATGGATACCCGCGCCTGCAAATAAAATTAAACTGGCACAGTGGCAAGAGTGCAATTGTACATGTGTAGCGGGTAAACGGAAATATGTCATCGCAGAACACACAATTCACCCTCTAAATTCATTTTCTGGCACAGTATCACTGCTCTTGTGTTTTGTTCTGGCATGTACTTGGAAACATTCTCTGGAAGATAGCAATCAGTAACACCAGGCATTTCTGAATTCACAGCTTTTAAAGAAAACATCAGATTATTAGAGGAAAAACAGGATGCAATTAGTTTGGAGCTGGCTGAATCAGAAGCATGAAGAAGTGTTTAGTCCCCGGCTGCTTAGATACAAAAAAGCGGAGCTATGACTTTAAAAGAGATGTTTAGGATCTGGCAGAGACCGCCTTACAATTGTCACATATTTGGCCCGGTGCCTAAAGGTCACAGGACTCCGTCCAAAAGCAGCACATTTGGAAATGAGGCTCGGGAGGATAAGTTAAGGATCGCGATGACAAGTTAAGGGTGTGTTTACATACACTTGTTTGGAAAAAGGAAGGAGTTGGTCAGCTTGGAAGTACAAATTGTATCCAGTTGTATCCCATTTGTTCTGTGGCTTTTAGGTAAGCGTTAATGGATACAATTGATATTAATTAATTGATGATCAGGAAAGAGCATTTCCCCTAAAAATAATTAGAAGTATAAAGAAAGTTCGAGTGTGAAGCCGTTAATGTGACATTTATTTTCAAACTACTCTTACTTGATAAAGTCACAGCTATGGCCGGCCTCAGCCATGCGAAAACTGCTGCACAGGGTGCTGGCCATTAGCTTGCAAAGGGGGCATCAGGCAGATGTAGACTGGGGATCGCACCCCTTAGGTCCGCCCGGCCAGATGATCTTACTTTATGTGGCAGGGTCTTGTGGAGCTGCATGAATCATTCTCCTCCTGGCTTTGTTTTTTCATCCCCTCTAATGTTCTGAGGTTCCACTGTCAGTTCATCAATGACCCACAGTGCAAATGCTGTCACTGTATTTATATTATGAGCTTGGTTCTGGTGCTGTATCTACCACGTTACCCTGAAAATAAGACACTGTCTTATATAAATTTTCCCCTAAAAGAGGCACAGTGTCTTATTTTCAGGGGGTGGGGTCTTATACTCACCTGGTCTGCGGCGTCCTGGTGCCTTGCACTGCTGATCTCCGGCGGCGATGAGGCAGTCTGCAGTGTCCTCCGCGCTGAGATATCCTCTTCTTTCTAGTGACGGGGCTTTGAATACCCCGCCACCAGCAAAGCAAGCGCTGTGATTGGGTCGTGCGCCAGCCAATCAGTGCCGCAACTCTATAAAACAATCACAGCCATTCAGTGATGCCATTCACTCAATGGCTGTGAATGATTGAGCGCCGACTCTGGCTGGTGCTCGATCCAATCACAGCTCTCAATTTTGCTGGTGGCGGGGTATTCAAAGCCCCATCACCAGAAAGAGGAGAATATGTCATCGCGGAGGACATGGCAGCTTGCTGCAGCGCAGAGAACCATCACAAGGAACTCAGACGCTGCTGGACTGGTAAGTATTGATGCTTTTTTTTCATGTACTTTAGCTAGGGCTTATTTTTGGGAAAGGGCTTATATTTCAAGCCACCCCGAAAACCAGGGTAGGGCTTACTTTAGGGTGGGTCTTAATTTCAGGGTAAACGGTATGTACTGAGGTTGGTTTGTGCTATATTTTTGTGTTGTGAGTTTGGTTGTTGTGCTGTATTTATGTACGAACCTTCATTCTGCTAACTGTATTTATGTACTGAGCTTGGTTCAGGTATAATAACTATGCATAGAGGTTGGTCTGTGCTGTATTTATGTTATGAGCGTGGGTTTGCTGCTGTATTTATGTACTCAGCTTCATTCTGGTGTTGTATTTCTGTACTTAGCTTGGTTCTGGTACAGTATGCATTGACTGAGCTAATCTGGTGTGGGTATGTTGCTATCTTCCTGCTATCTGTACAAGCAGAATGCAGGCAGACTTCCTATCAGTGTAATATAAATAGTTTATTCTTATGACAGGGAAGGGTGACAAACAACAGTACATTAGCTTTCTGCCTATTTTATTTATTTTAGGCAGTTCTGGTATTATATTCATGAATCAGGAGGCTCAGCATGAACAGCATAATAGACCATTCTCAGATACAGAATAGGTTCAATTCATGTTGACACAGAAAAAAACATTACTATAAAGTACGATTATTGGCAATAAGCAATATTAGATATGTGATGGAAATCTGCGGGGCCTTCACCAATACTTATTTTCTATGGCAGTTAAAAGGGGTTGTCCAGTTGTAAACTATTGATGGCCTATCCTCAGCGTAGGTCGTTGATAGTGAATCAGCAGAAGTCCGACTTCAAGGACCCCTGCTGATCAACTGGATCAAGTTGGTTTCTTCAGGAAACAGACAGCTCTGTTCTCATTGTAGTGGGCAAGCTTGGTATTGCAAACACATTACTTTGCCTGTTAAATCAAGCTGGCCACTGCAGCGGGAACAGAGCTTCTTGCAAAAATTGTCTCAGTGCACGAGGACACCGGCCTGGTGAACAGCTAAACAGTGGTAGTCCCGGGTGACAGACCCCCATCGATCTAGTATGACTTTTCCTGATGATATGCTATCAGTAGTTTACAACTGGACAGTCCCTTTAAGAAATATTGGTAAATATGTTGGCACACTAGCTGTCAATGCCAGTTATAGGGATAAGAGGTCATCCAAGCAGTGTAATATCTACATGGACTTGTACATTAAAAAACAGTGAGAGGTGAAGAGAATAACATTGATTAAGTTGTGAAAAAGATGTCTATCAGGCATGGGATATAGTAGGCAGTGAGTGACCAGTCAGTTCTTGAAGCTGATGTATTGGAATGGGGAACAATGGGCAGATGCAAGGATCTGAGCGACATTGGCAAAGGCCAAATTGTGGTAAATAGATGACTTGATCAGAGCATTTCCAAAGCAGCAGGTCCTCTGGGGTGTTTCCAGTATGTATTGGTTAGTACTTACTAAATGTGCACCAAGGAAGGACATCAGATGAACCAGCGACATGGTCATGGGCACTCTAAGCATCTGATACCTGTTGGAAGTGAAGGCTAGCCCGTCTGGTCCAATCCCATAGTAGAGTTAGTATAGAATAAATCAATGGAAAAGTCACTGCTGGCTATGATAAAAAGTTGTCTGAAGACTCAGAACATTGCAGCTAGCTATGTGTAGGCCTGTTTAGCTGCACAGTACCCAATATTAGGTGGATAGTTGTAATGTAATGACTGATTGGTGTACATTCCTTTCTCTCACGCTACAAGAATGCAGCTGAAAGGTTTATTGGCTTCCTATTAGGGTAAATTAAAGTCTGCCAGAATTGTTGCAGAAATGTTGCTTCTACATTATAGGCATGGGTTTCAGTAAGTCACATTCAGATGAATGGGAGAGTCACAGAAATCACTGCAACAAATCTGCAGGGTGCAAACATATCCTGAAGATCATTTAGTTTATGCATGTAGGAGTTTGAAATTAGATACCGTGTTTCCCCCAAAATAGGACCTACTCTGATTATAAGACCTAGCTAACCTGCATAAAAAAAAAATCTATACTCACCTTGTCCGCGGCGTCCCGATGCCTACCGATGATCTCCGGCGGGGCTGCGGCAAACTGCATACTCCCCGTCTCACAGCTGAGCTTCTTCTTGGTGACGGGGCCTTGAATACCCTGCCTCCAGCAAAGCGTGTGCTGTGATTGGCTAATTGAGCCCCAGCCGGCCAATCACAGCCGGCGCTGGATGAGCCAATTACAGCCACTCAGTGATGTCATTCACTGAGTGGCTGTGACTGGCTTATCATGCGCCAGCTGTGATTGGCCAGCTGGGGCTCGATTAGCCAATTACAGCACCTGTTTTGCTGGAGGCGGGGTATTTAAAGCCCCACTACCAGGAAGAAGCTCAGCTGTGAGACGGGGAGGATGCAGTTTACCGCAGCGCCACTGAAGACCTTCGGGAGGCATCGGGACGCCGCGGACCAGGTGAGTATAGATTTTTAAAAAAAAATAAAAATTAAATATATTCAATTTAATATAATTAATTAAAAATTAATTAAATATTTTTGATTAATTATGTTAAATTAATTAATATTATATTTAACTAAAATAATATATAAAGTTTTAATTGATACTCCATTACAGGATCACTTCCTGGTTATGCGGCTCAGCCAATTTATAAATCCTGTATCCTTTGTAGCGATATCTGTGATTGGTTCTTCAAGCGCTGCTCAGTCAATCAATGCAGTGCTCGAATAACCAATCACACCCATCGCTTCGTGGAGTCGAGATTTATGAATCCTGTAACCAGGAACTTATTTTGTGTGGCCGTCTGAGGACTGCGGGAACCACATTAAGGCTCTGGAAAAAAGCAGCGGGAAGGACCTAGACTGAGCCTACTAGTTAATGTATCCCATTATTTATGTAATCTAGTTAGGGCTAATTTTCAGAGTAGGGCTTATATTTCAAGCCTACCTGAAAATCAGGTAAAATCCGGCTAGGGTCTATTTTTGAGATAGGTCTTATTTTTGGGGAAACAGGATAGTTTTATGGGGCAAGTTTCAACATAACTAGTATTTTATTAATTTATACCTCTGCTTATTCTGAGCTGAACAGTCCACTGGGCGGTCCTATCAGTGATTGACAGCTACCCCATGTATGTACAGTCATGCACAGATGCACCTTGTTTCCCCCAAAATAAAACAGCGTCTTATATTAATTTTTGCCCCAAAAGCTGTGCTGGGGCTTATTTTTAGGAAATGCCCAATTTTACTTAGCAGGCTCAGTCTAGGTCTTTCCTGATGCTGTCCACAGCCCCATCGCTTTTCCCGCAGTCTTTGGCCGCCCACATAGGATCAGTTCTTGGCTGCAGGATTCATAAATTCCACCTCCACAAAGTAATGGCTGTGATTGATTCTTCAAGTGCAGCTCAGCCAATCAATGCAGCACTGCTCAGCCAATCACAGCCATCACTTTATGGAGGTGGGATTTATGAATTGGCTGAGCCATGGCCTTATTTTTGGGGAAACACGGTAGCTATCAAAAACTGATACTACCTCCTATTGGACTGTTCGGCTATGAATGTGCAGGGATATAAATGAAATCAAATAAGTTATACCGAATCTTTCTCCATAAACCATATATCAGTCTGCTCAGCCCCTCCTGCTCTATAACATGCTGCCTGCAGGTTTGATAGTATGTTTGGGCTGACAGGTTCCCTTTAATAGGCGCTATGTTCCTAGTTAGAATGATTAGGTGCTATAATGTATTAATTTCAGCTAGTATTCCACCAGGCACAGAATAATGCTACATTGTTAATGAATTACTGTGATTACACATGCATCTCATTTACATATGTATTTACCGTTCTTCTTTTGTGAATAGTACATAGCTGGTAATTATTGTGTGAAAGTCATTTTAATCTAGGATATATGCAAGTCTGCAGTGCAAAGGGAACTAATGGAACTATCCCATTCATCTGAATAGGGCTTGCCAAAATCCATGTTCTTCACAACAAAACAACCCTATTCGCATGAATGGAACTGACTTTCAGTCGGAGATTTCTTCAACAATTCGGCCATATGTGAATATCCCTTATTAAAGAGTGATTTATGACCATGGGAATGATTTTCCACATAGCATACATCCATATTACAGATCTATGAGGCACAGATACCCAACATGGTGCCTATAGCCACATATGTGCCAGTAGTGTATCTCCACGTTATATGGAGGAATACAGAGGCTTTTTTCTCAAAAACTTCTGGCCCATTCTATCATATTGCATATTACAGAGGTGTTCGCCTTGCAGGCTGCATGGAGTGTTTATGGGTCCACAATACGTATATTTAGGGACTTCATGTGCCACCTTACAGAGTTAGTGTGTGTGCGCTAGTGTTATATGCATGAATCCTTATAAGCACCACATAATGGCAGATGCTGTATTTTGGCTTGGGCTTCACAGTGAAACAGATGTGCCTATGATTCCCTCTAAAGTACTGTAGCAGCCTTGCTGTAATTAAAACTGGTTGTCCATTTGTAATTTATTTATGGCTTATCCTCAGGACAGGCCATGAATAGTAAATCAAGGGGGTAAGTCACGCAGTACTCCTGCATATCAGCTGTTTGTGGAGGATAGTGTGCTCATGCAATGAGCTGATTTATGCAGGAAGCAGACAGCTCCGTTCCTACCGCAGTG
This sequence comes from Eleutherodactylus coqui, assembly GCF_035609145.1. NCBI lineage: Eukaryota > Metazoa > Chordata > Amphibia > Anura > Eleutherodactylidae > Eleutherodactylus > Eleutherodactylus coqui. Next base: position 98,199,150 of record NC_089845.1, on the reverse strand, counting down.
GCCAGGTTTGGTATTGCTGGCCATTTACTTCAATGGTAAATTGGCCTGCCATACCAAGCCTGCCTGCTGCAATGGGAACGGAGCTGTCTGCTTCCTATTCTAATCAGCTCAGTGCATGAGCCTACCGACCTGGCGAAGAGTTGATTGGTGGCGGTCCTTGGCAACAAACCTCCAGAGATCTATTACTCATGACCTGTTTTGAGGAGGTCATAAAAAGGACACAACTGGACAACCCCTTTAAAGGTGGCTTTCAATGTTGCAAGCAACCTTATAAAACTTCCCAAACCTGAATAGGGAGTCATTGTCTACTGCAAGATATTGCAATTCCATGAATTTACTACATAATCCTGAAGGCTATGCATCACAGTGGAGCCCTATGGTTAGTTATAACTTGTTAAAGGGAACCTGTCATGTTGAACACAGTGTCCAATGTGCAGGCTGTATCTTGTTGAGCAGGAGGAGCTGAGCAGATTGATATACAGTTTTATTGGGAGAGATTCTATATAACTTGTATTTTATTCATTTAAAACCCTGTTCTTTCTATGCTGAAGAGTCCAGTGGGCGGTCCTATGAGTGATTGACAACTATTTCAGCATGTACATTTATGCAGGGGAGACTGTCCGTCACTGAGTAGCTCCACCCACTTAACTCCAAAGTAGAAAAGGGCAGTGTTTTCGATTATGAAAATAAATATTATATTGAGTCGTTTTCTACAAAACTATATATCAATCTGCTAAGCTCCTCCTCTTGGTCCCACTCAAATACCTGATGTTACTAAGGGCAAATTGCAGCCAGTCAGACACTTCCCTGCTAAGGTAACTGCAGGGAAAATGTAGTATTATAGAATGGCCATGTAAAGCTAGGGCGCTATAAGGTCTGCCCAAATGGGAGCAGCTCTCCACTCCAGGTCATAGAGGGGAATCCTCGGAGGTCCTAATAAGGCACATGAACAGAGGTTGTACTGTTGACACAACTCTTTTAAGAAGCAATATCATATCATTGTGATACACACTATATAGGCAGGGCCACTTTAACCATGGGGAAAACTATTGAGTACACAGCTGCTCCAGTCCCACATCCTTCGATCACTACTGGGTCTACTGGTCACGTGCCCATTTAAGTATGTGACCGCTATAGCCAATAATCGTTCTTAGGCCCCCTGTCCACGGGCATTCCAGTATCCTGCGGCAGATCTGCGCTGCGGGAGCCGTCGCCGGGGAGCAGGAGCCACAGACAGATCTCTGCGGTTAGCCTCAACTCACAGATTCGCATGCTGCGAATTGCCAGCCGCTAGTAGAGAATCGCAATGATTCTCCGCTCGTGGACACAGGGCCGGCGTTTTCCATAGCAATGCTATGGAAAGCTTCAGACGGCGTGATTCAGGGACAGGGGGCCCTAGAAACATTGAGACCTGTGATTGGCAGCTGCAGCCATGTGCTTAAATGAACATATGACTGCTGGACCCGGAGGTAAGCGGAGACTACGGGGATGTCTGATGGTGGAGTACAGTCTGCAGTATTAGGTGAGTATACCTGTTTATTATTTTTTTTAGCTTACAAAACTGTCAAGGATGTAGGATCCGGTGACAGCATGGAGGGGCTATGGTGGGGGGCTCATTTTTATACCCTTGCAGTGAGTCCACTATGGTAGTTAAGGAAATGTACCACAATTGCAAGTTATTACCTATCCACAAGATAGTAGATAACTTGCCGATCAGTGGGGGTCTCATGATCTCAAGAATAGGGGTCCCATGTCCTCCTCACTGTGTAGTTACTGAATTCACTTTCAATGGGACTGGAAGATACCCGAGTGGCATACACTTGGCTATTTCCGTCAGCCCCTTTGAAAAGAATGGAGCGCTAACTGTGCATGCTTGCCTAGCGCTCCATTCACAGTGATGTCACTGCAGGAAAAGAAGTAACCCCTACAGTCAAAGCAGAGCCGGGCAAGTAAGTCTGATTCGAGAGATTGGCTGAGGTCTTAGCGGTGAGACCCCCACTTGATCAGTAAGTTACCTCCTATCCTATAGATAACTTGCAATTGTGGCACAACCCTTTCAAAATGACTGAGTATAGAGCACCATATGGCGGCACACAGAGTGCCTATGGATGCCTAATTTAAAGCCGCAGGGACTCCTTTGTGCACACAGCTTTGCAATGTGCATAAGGCCTAAGTAATGTTAATTAAGTTGACAACTTCTGTCAAGATGTCTGCCTAGCCGGTATTTTTATTTAATTGCCCAGGATTTGACCACGATCGAACGCGAGGTCTAATTAACCGAAGCTACAATATTTGAAGCCGCTCTTATTGTGCCTTCTCTTTTTCTATTTGTTTGTTTGGATGGGATCCCAAGCACAGTCCTCTTTCCTCTAACATTTGGTCAAAAGGAATTCCAGAAAAAAAAAAGCTCACCAAGAACAATAGTAACAATAATAAATATAAAAAATGTTAATAATAAAATAAAAAAACCTGCATGTGTCCTCCTGATTGTGCCAGTGTTGTGGTATTCAATTATGCAATTTTCATTGGCATATTAATCATCTTTTCAACAAACAAGCCGGTGTTAATTAAAGCAAACCATGGATAAAGACATGTTGCCGGATCATCATTCCGTTTATCACAGCACACAGGCTGGCCGTTAAGTAAATTCTGGACTGTGAGATGAATTTCAATGTTGGCTTCATCTTTTTTTTTTTTTTTTTTAGTTTGAACACAACTCATCTTACAAGAGCAACAACAACAATAACAACAGCAAAACTTCACAGGAGGAGCGAGAACACATTTATTTGTAAATTATTGAGAAAGGGAGAGAAAACACATAGATAATATAGAGTGAGCGCACAGGGGAATTACATTTATTCCACTATTAATGTGACACTGTTGCTTTAGGATTAGACAATAAAGCACGCAGTACATACATTAATGACAATGTAACACATACCGGGGGTTTGCTTTTTTCTTTGAATATAAACGAGTTCATTAGTTCTATATCTATAGTGATGATGATGATGGTGATGATAGCAATTAGGATTAGATTTATATGATTAGGCTATGTATACATGAGTTTGTTTGGAGAGATAAGATATCCTGGGAATTAGTGAAATCTAAGAGAACAGCGTCACCCATGTATAGAGGTTTAATGTCACTATTTAGTGCAGCATAATGCATTGGAAGGTACTGTACTGGTATAGCTGAGCCTATACTGCTACCCCAGCAATTATTACTACTACTACTAGAGTGTACTAATATAGCTGAGCCTATACTGCTACCCCAGCAATTACTACTACTACTAGAATGTACTAATATAGCTGTGCCTACACTGCTACCCCAGCAATTACTACTACTACTAGAATGTACTAATATAGCTGAGCATACACTGCTACCCCAGCAATTATTACTACTACTAGAGTGTACTAATATAGCTGAGCATACACTGCTACCCCAACAATTACTACTACGACTAGAATGTACTGATATAGCTGAGCCTACACTGCTACCCCAGCAACTATTACTACTACTACGACTGGAATGTACTAATATAGCTGTGCCTACACTGCTACCCCAGCAATTATTACTACTACTACTAGAATGTACTAATATAGCTGAGCCTATACTGCTAACCCAGCAATTATTACTACTACTAGAATGTACTAATATAGCTGAGCCTGTACTGCTACCCCAGCAATTATTACTACTACTAGAATGTACTAATATAGCTGAGCCTATACTGCTACCCCAGCAATTATTACTATTACTAAAATGTACTAATATAGCTGAGCCTATACTGCTAACCCAGCAATTACTACTACTACTAGAATGTATTAATATAGCTGAGCCTACACTGCTACCCCAGCAATTCCCACTACTACTAGAATGTACTAATATAGCTGTGCCTATAATGCTACCCCAGCAATTCCTACTACTACTAGAATGTACTGATATAGATAAGCCTACACTGCTACCCCAGCAATTACTACTACTACTACTACTACTACTACTACTAGAATGTACTAATATAGCTGAGCCTACACTGCTACCCCAGCAATTACTACGACTACTACTACTAGAATGTACTCATATAGCTGAGCCTACACTGCTACCCCAGCAATTCCCACTACTACTAGAATGTACTAATATAGCTGTGCGTACACTGCTACCCCAGCAATTATTACTACTACTAGAATGTACTAATATAGCTGTGCCTACACTGCTACCACAGCAACTCCTACTACTACTAGAATGTACTGATATAGTTTAGCCTACGCTGCTACCCCAGCAATTATTACTACTACTATGACTGGAATGTACTAATATAGCTGAGCATACACTGCTACCACAGCAATTATTACTACTACTACTACTAGAAAGTAATAATATAGCTGAGCATACACTGCTACCCCAGCAATTACTACTACTACTACTACTACTAGAATGTACTAATATAGCTGTGCCTATACTGCGACCCTAGCAATTATTACTACTACTAGAATGTACTAATATAGCTGAGCCTATACTGTTACCCCAGCAATTATTACTACTACTACTAGAATGTACTAATATAGCTGTGCCTACACTGCTACCCCAGCAATTCCTACTACTACTAGAATGTACTGATATAGTTTAGCCTACACTGCTACCCCAGCAATTATTACTACTACTACTACTACTAGAATGTACTAATATAGCTGAGCATACACTGCTACCCCAGCAATTATTACTACTACTACTACTAGAATGTACTAATATAGCTGTGCCTATACTGCGACCCTAGCAATTATTACTACTACTAGAATGTACTAATATAGCTGAGCCTATACTGTTACCCCAGCAATTATTGCTACTACTACTAGAATGTACTAATATGGCTGAGCCTACACTGCTACCCCAGCAATTACTACTACTACTAGAATGTACTAATGTAGCTGAGCCTACACTGCTACCCCAGCAATTACTACTACTATTAGAATGTACTACTATGGTTGAGCCTACACTGCTACCCCAACAATTATTACTACTACTACTAGAATGTACTAATATAGCTGAACCTACACTGCTACCCCAACTATTACTACTACTACTAGAATGTACTAATATAGCTGAACCTACACTGCTACCCCAGCAGTTACTACTACTACTAGAATGTACTGATATAGTGTAGCCTGCACTGCTACCCCAGCAATTATTACTACTACTACTACTACTAGAATGTACTAATATAGCTGAGCATACACTGCTACCCCAGCAATTATTACTACTACTAGTACTAGAATGTACTAATATAGCTGAGCATACACTGCTACCCCAGCAATTATTACTACTACTACTAGAATGTACTAATATAGCTGTGTCTATACTGCGACCCCAGCAATTATTACTACTACTAGAATGTACTAATATAGCTGCGCATACACTGCTACCCCAGCAATTATTACTACTACTACTACTACTAGAATGTACTAATATAGCTGTGCCTATACTGCGACCCCAGCAATTATTACTACTACTACTACTAGAATGTACTTATATAGTTTAGCCTACACTGCTACCCCAGCAATTATTACTACTACTACTAGAATATACTAATATAGCTGAGCATACACTGCTACCCCAGCAATTATTACTACTACTACTAGAATGTACTAATATAGCTGTGCCTACACTGCTACCCCAGCAATTCCTACTACTACTAGAATGTACTGATATAGTTTAGCCTACACTGCTACCCCAGCAATTATTACTACTACTACTACTACTACTAGAATGTACTAATATAGCTGTGCCTATACTGCGACCCCAGCAATTATTACTACTACTAGAATGTACTAATATGGCTGAGCCTACATTGCTACCCCAGCAATTACTACTACTACTAGAATGTACTAATGTAGCTGAGCCTACACTGCTACCCCAGCAATTACTACTACTATTAGAATGTACTACTATGGTTGAGCCTACATTGCTACCCCAACAATTATTACTACTACTACTAGAATGTACTAATATAGCTGAACCTACACTGCTACCCCAACTATTACTACTACTACTAGAATGTACTAATATAGCTGAACCTACACTGCTACCCCAGCAATTACTACTACTACTAGAATGTACTGATATAGTTTAGCCTACACTGCTACCCCAGCAATTATTACTACTACTACTACTAGAATGTACTAATATAGATGAGCATACACTGCTACCCCAGCAATTATTACTACTACTAGTACTAGAATGTACTAATATAGCTGAGCATACACTGCTACCCCAGCAATTATTATTACTACTACTACTACTACTACTACTAGAATGTACTAATATAGCTGTGTCTATACTGCGACCCCAGCAATTATTACTACTACTAGAATGTACTAATATAGCTGAGCATACACTGCTACCCCAGCAATTATTACCACTACTACTACTAGAAAGTACTAATATAGCTGTGCCTATACTGCGACCCCAGCAATTATTACTACTACTAGAATGTACTAATATAGCTGAGCATACACTGCTACCCCAGCAATTATTACTACTACTACTACTAGAATGTACTAATATAGCTGAGCATACACTGCTACCCCAGCAATTATTACTACTACTACTACTAGAATGTACTAATATAGCTGAGCATACACTGCTACCCCAGCAATTATTACTACTACTACTACTAGAATGTACTAATATAGCTGAGCATACACTGCTACCCCAGCAATTATTACTACTACTACTACTACTAGAATGTACTTATATAGTTTAGCCTACACTGCTACCCCAGCAATTATTACTACTACTACTACTAGAATGTACTAATATGGCTGAGCATACACTGCTACCCCAGCAATTATTATTACTACTACTACTAGAATGTACTTATATAGCTGAGCCTACACTGCTACTAGCGCTGCAACTAATATTAAAAGGTAATATAGTTTTACCTATACTACTAGCACTACAGCTACTACTACTAGAACTACTACTGGAAGGTAATAATATAGCTGTGCCCACACTACTAGCAATAAATTACTGCTACTATTAGATGGTACTAATGTAGCTGTGCCTATATTGCTTCTTATGTAACTACTACTAATACTACTATTGAAACGTACTGATATAGTTGGGCCTATATTACTACCACTGTAACTACTGCTACTACTACAATTGTAAGGTACTAATATACATGTGCCCATCTTATTACCACTGTAGCAGCAACAACAACTACTTGTACTACTGCTAGGATTGGAACCTACTAATTTAGCTGTGCCTATACGACTACCAGAGCAACTACTACTACTATTACTACTCCAGTTGGAAGGTACTAATATAACTATGCCTGTACTACTCCCGTAACTGCTACTACTACTAATGGTACTATTATTGGAAGATACTTTATAAAGCTGTCACTATACTACTATCACTGCAAATACTACTACTACTATTACTACTGGAAGGTAATAATATACCTGTGCCTGTACAACTAGCACTACTACTATTGAAAGGTAATGATAAAGTTGTGCCTATATTGCTACTTATGTAACTAGTACTAATACTACTATTGAAAGTTACTGATATAGTTGGGCCTATACTATTACCTCTGTAACTACTATTACTACAGTTGGAAGGCACTAATACAGATGTGCCTACACTAGATAGATAGATATGAGATAGATAGATAGATATGGGATAGATAGATAGAGAGATAGATAGAGAGATAGATAGATAGAGAGATATGAGAGAGATAGATATGAGATAGAGAGATAGATAGATAGATAGATAGATATGAGATAGAGAGATTGATATGAGATAGAGAGATAGATATAGGTTTATTTATAGATCTATCAGTGGGCGGCGACTAACAGAATGGTATTTAATGAGAAGAAATGTAAAGTCGTACATTTGGACAAGAAAAATGAAAAAAGCACATACAGAATGGGAGGAATTGGGCTAAGCAGCAGTACATGTGAAAAAGACTTGGGTATACTAATAGATCACAGACTGAACATGAGTCAATAATGTGATGCAGCAGCCAAAAAGGCAAACACAATCCTGGGATGTATTAAGAGAAGCATAGAGTCTAGATCACATAAGGTCATTATCCCCCTCTACTCTTCTACGACTTTACTAAGGTCAGACCTCATCTGGAATACTGTGTCCAGTTCTGGGCACCCCACTTTAAAAAAGACATAGACAAACTAGAGCAAGTTCATTGAAGAGTTACCAAGATGGTGATCGGTCGGCAAATCATGTCCTGTGAAGAACGGTTAAAGAATCTGGGAATGTTTAGCTTGCAAAAAAGAAGGCTGAGAGGAGACTTAATAGCGGTCTACAAATATCTGAAGGGCGGTCACAATGCAGAGGGATCAGCCCTATTCTAATTTGTACAAGGAAAGACTAGAAGCAATGGGATGAAACTGAAAGGGAGGAGACACAGATTAGATATTAGACAGTGAGGGTGATCAATGAGTGGAACAGATTACCACGGGAGTTCTCCTTCAATGGAAGTCTTCAAACAAAGGCTGGACAAATATATGTCTGGGATGATTTAGTGATCCTGCACTGAGCAGGGGGTTGGACCCGATGACCCTGGAGGTCAATTCCAACTCTACCATTCTATGATCTATCTATATCTATCTATCTATCTATCTATCTATCTATCTCATATCTATCTATCTATCTATCTATCTATCTATCTATCTATCTATCTATCTATCTAGTTTACTTATCTATCAGCCTATCTATGTACATAGGCTAAGAACTTGCTATATATATACAGTACATGTGCGTGTGTCTGATATATATATAAAATGTACATGTGAAAGTATTCTTTGCAACTTTTCTTTAGTTTTTAATGTAGTAGTAGTTGTAGTGGTAGTTCTATGAGCTGTACTGGTACTTTAGTAGTAGTTATAATAGCTTTTAATAACTATATTAATGGCAGAATAAAAAAATGTGAATTTATAATAAATCTAGACATTTTTCCCCGAATGTAGTGATCAGACACTCAGGTGACATACATATATTCGATTTATTCCTAGTTTGACATGGTACGGCCAGCTTACAATGAAATGTAACGGTGCTGATCCGTTACTGCAATAAAGGCCCGTGTCTCAGCCCCGACTTCCATGTCTCTGGTGTAGATCATTGTCCTGGATTAAAGGGAATATAATTATTAGTACCCAGAATAAAAAGCTACCTAACATGATTCCAGTTCATGGCTGCTGATTGGAAATTATTCATTATTTCCAGTGCTGCAATATTTAGTTAAGAAAGAGCATGGTATTCAGATGAAACCCCCAGGCCTCATTTCTTCACTTTAACAAATGAATAGCAATTAATCAGTCATGGCGATTAGACCGTATAAAGTTGTCATTTAAGAAGAGTTCTCACACATTTCCTATCTCTTATGACAGCACCAAAACTTGATTTTGGAACATGACAGAACTGTAAGGATTATTTATCTGTAGGTTTTCCATCCCCATAGGGTCAGTTTTCCATTTTGCATTAACGGGAAAGCCTTAATGTGATCTATTAATGAATCAGACATTCTTCTCAAAATTTATATACAGGTCAAAGTCACAGCATCCAGTGTCAGACTGAAGTTCCCTGAGCCCACCAGAGTAAAGCACCCTCCATCTATACAGAACATGTGCACGTCCACTTTCAATTGCATTGTAATCGTTATTGCTACCATTGTACACACAGAATGGATCATCAATAAGATATAATAGGTTATTAGTGAAGCAGCCGATAAGAGATAGGCCCTAGTGGCAAGTGATTGGCTGCAAAGTCACCTCCCAGGTTGGCTCCTGCTGATCTTTGAGGCACCTTCTTGCATCAGATGATGGACCAGTCTGATTGACGCATTCTCATCAACGGTTTAGCTGGCTCAGGCTGCGTCACAGCCATTTTTGCTTGTAGTACCAGCCTTAGGTTAGATGGCACTCTGTGTGGAATTGTTTTCTTGCATCAAGCAGTAAGATAGCCGCATACCCACACCAGAATAGCTCCTTGAATAAATACTGTACCAGAACCAAGCTTATAACCTAAATACAGCAGCATAACTAAGCTGAGTAGAGCTAAGACCAGCCATGTCCCCATAATCAGACCTTTACCACCTTACCCGCAGATAGGCGATAGAAGTCAATTCTGGGAATGTCCCCTAAGATACTGGTATATATACAATATCTTAATATTTTAATACTGTGTAGGTTGACCAAAGGCGAAGCAAGAGCACATCTCTCTCTCTCCCCTGCTACCCCCCGCTCACCCACGCAGCCCCCCCAGAGCCTGCTCGGGCAAGAATGCAGTTACTCGAGAAGAGCGATGCGTTATCCGAGCATGCTCGCTCATCTCTAATTTAAATGTATTGAAACTTGTTTGTACTTGTCATTCCTCAATCAAAAAGAAATTGCCCACTCCATATATGGCTCTACATCCCGAAACTTGCTCTGATTTTCCACCATACTGTATTTGACAAGTTGTTGTAGAACTGGTTGGAAAAGTCTTTCATTGCTTTCGCAGAGGATGTATCGCTTGCTGTTACTTCTGAGGACCTCAAATGTAAACTCATCAGTCCATAAAACTATCCTCCTCATTTCAGTTGCCAAGTTTCTGTTTTCCAGAACAAAATACCTCTTTTTTTGCAATTTTTAGCTAATTATGGGCTTCTTGACAGCTACAGGTTCTTTCCGACTTTTGTGTTGCATTGCCTTCCTGTAGTTTTTCTTATGTCTGGAGCATGAATGAAGCTTGATCTTCTGCTGTCTATTGAATATCGATGAAATCTTTTAGCTTCTTTTGGTCATGTCTGGTGTTTCTTTGTCTACCAGGTCACGGTTACTATGATGTCTAATTCTTTTGCAGTGATGGTTGATCTTAGAATAACAAGTTGAGATGATATTGGCTTGATATTCTATTTCTTAATAATTGTGAAGTGATATTGGCTCTACGTACTAATAGAGGAATAGCTAGGTCTGATATGCACATTTCCTTGCAGCATCATTGTTATTTTGGATCATATGGGCTTTAAAGGTCATGAAACAGAAGCAAACTTTTCACGAGTTTCTCAAATCTGAAGATATGTGAGAAAAAGTTAAGATTATAGAGATGGAATCCTTACTGTAGCAAGGAATCACATTGATGAACATTACAGTTATGCTTTCCTGACTGTATAGTAAATGGAGATGAGATAGATTTTAGGATAAGTTCGCTTAATTATTTTCATATTGATATTACAATTAGACCATTGGCCATCTTCTGTTAAAGGGGTTGTCCCGCGCCGAAACGGTTTTTTTTTTTTCAATAGCCCCCCCGTTCGGCGCGAGACAAACCCGATGCAGGGGTAAAAAAAAAAAACCGTCCAGTACTTACCCGAATCCCCGCGCTCCCGCGACTTCTTACTTACCTTAGTAAGATGGCCGCCGGGATCTTCACCCACGATGCACCGCGGGTCTTCTCCCATGGTGCACCGTGGGCTCTGTGCGCTCCATTGCCGATTCCAGCCTCCTGATTGGCTGGAATCGGCACACGTGACGGGGCAGAGCTACAAGGAGCAGCTCTCCGGCACGAGCGGCCCCATTCGGAAGGGAGAAGACCGGACTGCGCAAGCGCGTCTAATCGGGCGATTAGACGCTGAAATTAGACGGCACCATGGAGACGAGGACGCTAGCAACGGAACAGGTAAGTGAATAACTTCTGTATGGCTCATATTTAAAGGGGTTGTCCCGCGCCGAAACAGGTTTGTTTTTTTTTCAACCCCCCCCCCCCCGTTCGGCGCGAGACAACCCCGATGCAGGGACTGAAAAAAAGAACAGCACAGCGCTTACCTGAATCCCCGCGCTCCGGTGACTTCTATACTTACCGGTGAAGATGGCCGCCGGGATCCTCTACCTCCGTGGACCGCAGCTCTTCTGTGCGGTCCATTGCCGATTCCAGCCTCCTGATTGGCTGGAATCGGCACGTGACGGGGCGGAGCTACACGGAGCTACACGGAGCCCCATAGAGAACAGGAGAAGACCTGGACTGCGCAAGCGCGTCTAATTTGGCCATTAGGCCATTTTAGACGGCGAAAATTAGACGGCAACCATGGAGACGAGGACGCCAGCAGCGGAGCAGGTAAGTGAAAAACTTTTTATAACTTCTGTATGGCTCATAATTAATGCACAATGTACATTACAAAGTGCATTATTATGGCCATACAGAAGTGTATAGACCCACTTGCTGCCGCGGGACAACCCCTTTAATGCACGATGTATATTACAAAGTGCATTAATATGGCCATACAGAAGTGTATAACCCCACTTGCTTTCGCGGGACAACCCCTTTAACCTTAAAAATTGTCTCTTGAAGACAACCCATTTTCCAGTAGAAGCCAACATGGCAATTCATTGATTGATGTGAGTTCACCTTCTCACAGCCCCTAGAAACAGCTGTTTTTGCTGGGGGGGGGGGGGGATTCTCAAGACTGTAAATTTGTAGAACTACATTCCAGATATCCTCTTGAGTGGTTGTTCTAGTAATACAGTGGCTGCCTAGGAGTACGTTTTCCTTGTTGTAAGCTCTTCTATTAGTTGACTTGATTGTCTTTTTAGCAAGTTGGTAAATCATGTCATCAGATCAAAAGAATTATGGAATGAACTTTTGGTCAATTTTGGTTTATAAGATTAATTTGTACTATCCAATCTTCATTAACTCAGACAAATAATTGTACTGTGTAGTGTCATCATAAATAGTGATGAGTGATTATTATTTTAATAATAGGGTCAGGAGTGGTTGGCCTGATTGTAGGCCAAAAATAATCGGAAATCCGGGCTGACCTGATCCGCTTTTGGGAAAATTGGGGCAATTTTATCGCCCGGCTGATCATGACAAGCAACACTAACATAAAGGGTTGCGAGCTTTGGTGAGCCCATTAATGATTAGTTATTCATAGGGTATCCTGCTTCAATGTTCAGATGTAGTCTGTGGAGAAACACGTCAGCTAGTGTTAAATTCCCCTACAGCACCACCGCAAGTGAAATGAAGCACTGCAGATTTTCCACTGAAATCAATGGGCAGTCCATAGAAAGAATGGATGCATTGAGTCCTCCATGGACACCTTTTAGTTAATCTCCGATCTAGCTACAAAATAGGGATGAATGGTGGACACCTCCCATTCGATTAACTCAGAATTCATTGCCAAATTTTGTTTTTGAAAATTGGTTTTCTAATTCAGACAATACTACTAAAGACGATCTCCAGTGGGGAAGAAAATTCTAACAGTGTAAACTGTTTAAGAACTGTTCTGCTCTCCTCTAGTTCCCCTCTGCATCCGAGCAACTGATCACGTGCCATCTAAACACATGCCCACTGCGACTAGTCACTAGCTTTAGCATGTACACAACGGTCAAGTGTTTATGTGGCAAGTAATCAGCTTTAAAGATGCAGATGGGACTAGGAGGATCAGAGTGCCTGGGACAAAAACAGGGTGAGAATTAGTTGTCTTAGATGTTTTAATGCAGTCCCCGATTTCTGAATGTATATTTTTTTCTACTGGACAACCCCTTAGAGAGGACCAAAATAGAGTTCTATCACTTATCCATAGGATAGGGGATAAAAGTCTTATCTGATCCTGAGAACGGTGGTCCCGTGTCCACCTCCTCTCATCACTCTGGCTCTCTGCATCCACCCACAATGACATGGAGATTGAAAGGAACAGTGGTCACATATGAACGCCACCTCCCCATTTATTTCAGTGAGGCTGACAGAAATAGTTGAGTATAACCACTCGGCTATCTCTGGCAGTCCCATTGAAAATGAATGGAGCTGCAGTTGTGCATGCGCGATATCGCTTCATTCATTTTCAATGCACAACTGCAGCTCCATCCAATGTCCTTCTCATTACTCAGGATCGTCGGGAGTCTCAGCAGTGAAACTCCCACTAGTCAGACTTTTATCACCTATCCTGTGGATAGTTAATGAAAGTCAATATTGGTCCAACCCCTTTAAGTACTTTTGTTCCAATCTATCATTCCTATATTATCCAAATGTTCATGGGACGTTTTTCCTACAATTAAGTAGAGAAGACACTTTACTATCAAAGGGTAACAAATTCCGAATAGTTAGAAATGTTCGGCATGCGCCACGACTTTCCATCTACAAGGTGGGAACAAACCTGCCAGATCCAGCGCCGGTAACAACAAACAAAACCCAAATCTCCAGTAAATTCTCTTGTGGAATATAAAAGTTCTCCAATTCATAGCAGCAGAATTTGAACTGATAAGATGTGAAAGCTGCGTGTTTCCTTTACTTGAGAATCAGGCCGGCCTCCATCCATGAATGGGATGCCAATTTCAATTAAAAATTGGCTCTCACACTCCATCAGCGACATCCCATCAGATAGCACGACAGCATCCTATTGCTTCTGTTTAAGTACCAGTCCAACCAGTAACGCGCGGGGTGTCTGACTGCGTCACTAATTCCAGTTGGAAAGTTATCTACAGATTTCGAGCAGTGCAAAGCTGTGCTTGATAACAGCAAAGGCTCATCTGCTGCAAGTGCCGATCCTGCCAGTTTTACCGGTCATGTAAACTCATCAATAAATCAAGACGTCGCCGCATCGGTTTGTTTTTAGTATTTTATCAAAATTTATTTCCGCCATTGTCACAGGTAATACTTTAATAGGAGCCCATAGATGGGAACATTAAGAAGTTAGTTAGAGACATTTTGCAGGCGCCGTTTGCCTTGTCATTGACAGGGAAGGTAATCCTATACACAGGCTGCTATTGTGAGACGGGAAACTGGCCTTTTCCACTGCCAGAGACCAGATGCACCTCTCTCTATCCTAATCTGTAAACGACTTAAAGGAGCCTTATCTCACGGCTCTTCTGCTTCATTTCATGCTTGATTTACTTTAATTTGTCTGATAGGGCACAAGGATTTGGAGACAGACCATCTTTCTGCAGAAACTGTTCAGATTTTTTTTCGCCTGGCATTGTTGTGTAAGGATTTTTGACTTTTTTTTTTTACATTTTTTTTCTCCCTTGTGGAAGAAATCTTGCTCCGGTGCAGTATGCTGCTTGAGTGTGTTTAGATTTAAGCTATCCCAGCAGAAAAGAGTTTCTGAAGTGCTGTGATTGTGTGATGAACAACATTTACATTGGAATCATATTATGCAATAAATCGAAGGGAGAGGAGCAGTGGAGCGCTTGTACCCACAAGATACATTGAAAGGACTATATATAGTAGCTACAAGAGAAACGAGATTTTCGGCTTTTTTTTTTAAGGGAACCTTTATAAATATGTAAATATGGTTTATCAGATTGGACTCTTAAGCTACACATCTTCAGTGGGGGATAAAAAAAATAAGGGAGCGAGAGAGAGAGAGAAGGCTGAGGAACATCTAGGGAGATGCTCATTAGTATTCGACGAGGGTCCGTGAAATAAAAATGTCTTGTAGGTTGACAGCAGGTCGAGGTGGAGTCGCTAAGTATACTTTGGTGGTAAAGTCTCTTTCATGCAAGACGCATCTCCCGTGAATAAAAGGAAAAACTTCATTTACTATTAACTTTGTGGTGTGTGATCTTTAGCTTTTCAGTCAATTATTAAAACAGATGAACCAATCACCTTCAAGACGACCAGCTGTTCTTTATGTTACTGGCTTCTTTCATTAGATTGGTCATCAGTTAACGAATTCCACGTCGTCTTGATATTCCTAGGGCCGGCAGAATTGCCTTTTGTCAGACTGTCAGGTCCCTGGACAGCTGTGTGGTTGTGTCCTTTTGGCACCGTAATCTTAAAATCTTACACAAGTCTTGTGTTATGACTAGGAGTTGAAGACGCTCTCCTTCGGGGATCGAATGTATATCAAGAGCCATTAACTTTGCATTTTAATAACTTTGGCAGTGGTAATTGCTCCCGTGTGATTCATTAAAGTTTTTAATGATGCAACTTTTGATAGCTAACTATATCTCGCTAATTTGCGCCTAGGGAGATGCTATGCAATGGGGGTGGCAGTCATTTGATATGGATTTTTAAACATTACACCATACAATAATATAGCCTAGTCATAATTGGGAGGGAAGGTAGAATAGATAAATATACAGGTAATCACCAGCTATACATGCGGCATTCTAGACTTGTGTTAACAGCTCTCTTAAAGGGGTTGTCCAGTTGTAAACTACTGATGGCCTTTCTGTAAGAGGAGGTGCCTTTATTGTTTAAAGTGTGTTTTGTTGTTTCATGTGAGCTCTTGGTTTAAAACAATAGAGTGAAGTCCTTAAGGATGTGACCCCTCTGGTGTTCTCTGATTCGGGCCTCCTTACTGGTATTTGGTGGTAGGAGTTGTAGAATTGGTAGGCTGATGTGAAAGATAGTCATGAGTGTGTGTAGTTTTTTCTACTGTTCCCTAAGGGAGTATACTAAAAAGGCACATCAGGTGTGTGAAGGGAAAAAACAAAGTCACCGCAAAAAACACATCCTGGTTTACCGGATCTCTCCGTGCAGCCTGTGGAACTTTTTGTCTATTTTGATAATAATAGCTATTCAGCACTGAGCTATGGCAGAATATACTTACTTTTGCAGGAAGCAGACAGCTCTATTTCCACTGTGGTGGACAGGCTTGGTATTACAAGTTATTCACTTTAATGGAAAATTTGCCTATAATACTAAGTCTAACCACTGCAGTTGGAATGAAGCTGTCTACTTCCTGCAGGAATCCACTCAGTACACAAGCGTGCTGGCCCAGCAAACAGCTAATCGGCATAAGTCCCTGTGTCAAACACCCGCCGATCTACTAATGATGGTCTATCCTAATGACAGGCAATCAATAGTTTACAACTGGACAACCCCTTTAAGGTCCCACTACGGCATTTCAACATGGTGGGGCTCTGGATTTTGGGTCTTGCAGAACCTTGATTCTTTTCTTTTTCTGACATTCTGATATAGATTTAGTGTTCTTAGGATTACTGTCCTGTTGCATGACCCAGTTTTAGCCAAGCTTTACCTTTTCGATAGATGGTCTAACATTTGACTCTAGAAAACTTTGATATACAGAGGAGTTCGTGGTCAATTCAATAACTGCAAGCTGCTCAGGCCCTGTGGCTGCAAAACGAGCCCACATCATTCTCCTTCCACCACTGTACTTGACAATTGGTATGAGGTGTTTGTACTGATATGTTGTGTTTATTGTTCATCAAATGTGACGCTGGGCTTTATAGTCAAACATCTCCACTTTGGTCTTGTATGTGCAAAGTACACTGCTCCAGACTCGTGTGAACTGTCTTATTTGTAAAATTATTTCCTTTGGTTCTTTGGATGGACCACCAGGCACCGGAGTCCCTAACCAATTGTCCCCAGAATATATCACTTTCTTAGGCATGGCCATGTATTCATGGAATGCCCACCACTTACAGATTTGATAGGGGCTCGAATGACCGATTCCCAAAGTGGTACCACAGAGCCACATTTGTATTAGCCTTGCTTTATTCCCCAAAGAGAGTAAACAGGAAACAGTGCGGATGATTAGGATTTAAAGCTACTTTCCTCCCAATGGACTTTTATAACACAGGGGTTTTCAGCCAGCCCATACAGGTCTTTTACATTGGATTGATATCAATAAACTTTTTAAAATCAACCTAATGGTTTAATCAGTTGGGGCTAATTTCACCCTAATTATAGAAACTCCGATATAAAAAGACATTTTGGATCTCTTTGTTTAGGAGGAAATCAATGAATTGAGTTAAGATGAACTGATTGTGGCTCAGGCCTAGAGGTGGTGGTGATATAAAAATTGTGCATCTAAAACCCCCACTTATTTGATATTTTATTAAAGTTCCATTTTTTACAATCCTTTTGCTAGAAGGTTCTTCTAAAAGCCGATTACAGGCTGCTGGGATCAACAGTGATCACCTGCGATCTGCAGAGAACCTGGATCAAGTGTTCAATTCCCCTGTAGCGCCACTAGAGAGCAAACAAAGCATTACACAGTGTCCAATAAAGCCAATGTTATGTCTCTGTAATGTGTGGACATGATGGGTCCTATTGGTTGAGAAACCCTCTTTTTAGTCGGTCTCTGATTGATGGAGGTCCTAATGGCCCAGAAGGACCCTCTGCTATTAGCTGAGAATAACCTAAAATAGTTTTTGAAAATTGGGTTTTCTAAACCAGTTTTAACCCTTTTCAAAATTCTGCAAGGCTATTTTATGTATAATTTCTTTTAAAGGGTCTGTGTCAGCACCATTCTTTACAAGTTAGTTTTATATATTCGTCTCTAATGTCCGACAATCCAGAATACTTGAAATTTTTGGGTTTCAATAATGCTGAATTTAAAAGAATTAGGCTGAAAAAATGTGCGCATCCAAAAAGAAGGGGAAGTTGAAGTTGAAAGAAAGAATTTATGTATGTTTCCTTCCTGTCTGATCCACTTTGGACTTTGATAAGCCACAGGCTCTGCAGGAAGGGATCCCAGTAGGCCACCAGATCATGATCTGGTCAGGCAGGGCTGGCGTAAACACCTGGACGGATGCCTGGACTCACTGTACTCCAATGGGCTCACTGCAGCTGAATTAGGGTTGATGCACAATGGAGAAGCTGCTGTAGACCCCACTGTCCTGCTGATGCAGGGGCCCCCAGTAGCAGCTGTAGGCTGGCCACAGTGGGGGACCTTTTATTGCAGAAGGCAGTGTGGCTGTGTAGTGTGGAGGGGGTGGTAGTGCCTGTGTCATCATCAGGCCGCTGCGTTGTATCTTTTAGTTTAAGCATTCCCCTCTGTTTCCTTTTCGGCTCAAAGAGCTGAGCTGGTGCAGTTGTGCCATGCACTCCGCTCATCCAGGCCCAGAGAAAAGAGCAATGATGACATCTCAAAGCACAGATCCAGTAATACTTGTGTTGGCCCCCTCTGCTAGTAATCTGGACCGTCCTACAATATGAGGCCACTTTAAATTTTTTTTCAAGGGCCATTTTAAGTTCCCACTGAGTAAATATGTGAATCAGGCCTGAAAAAAAGTCTGTGAAGTTGTTTAGTTAGCTTATGCACCCCTTAATTAAGGAATTGTCGGGTCTGAACTATGATCTTCTATGATTCGATGATCACCTATGATTCTTTGAACTTTCAGACCGAGCAAAAGCAATATCACTTTAAAAAAAAATCTTTTAGAAAACCAATGCGGCCATAAAACCATAGAGAAATGTCAACAGGATGGCAGAAAAGTCACAAGCTAACTCTTTATAGTTTTATATTTGGGACCATGATGCTTTGCAGCAAAACCCCTGGGACTGGGCAGGTCTTCCATCCATCGTAGAAAATCTGAGTGAGGAAAATTATGTCCCGGAGTAGATTTCCCTTTGATAGTAGACATTTTTACTTTTTTGGCCCCTCTGTCAGTGTAACGGGGATTCCACAGTTTGCTTTATATATAGATGGTGTATTTAGGAGAGTCCTGTGCTAGCAGAATTTACAGCGAGCATCCGCATATATTTCTTTTTCCATAAATCTGGAACATGTGTTTTACAATTGGGAATGTTTAATAAATCTCACTCTTTATCTTGATTAATTGGACACGATACGGCGCTGGAGACGCTCAGGGGTCTGCATGAAGTGGAAGCTCAGGAGACGGAATTAACCACTCGCACATGTGACTGGATGTTTCACAGTTGTTGATCAGAGCTCCGAACACTAAGTCATCCGGTTCACATCGCAATATAATTCTTCATGACCAAAGACACCTGCACGCTGAGCGGAGCGGCCTGTTCCCTACTGCCTGCTGGATTGCTCCAGATAGCTCTTTTATATGGAAGTCACTGACTAGTTCTGCTTCATCTCAAAAACTCAACCTAAAACTGACATTTATTATTTCCCAAGTTAGCAGGATTGTAAGGAATGTCTTTATCTTGGAAGTGCCATTGATGAAGATCCTCATACAGCTGTGATTTGAGTTTTCTCACGTTCACATTGGGTACAGTCGTAGACAATATCAGCATTTTGGAGTAGATATGGAGTTATATTTGTAGATATCCTATCACTATTTTTGTATGACTTTCCTGTGGCTAACAGATGTCATGTAAGTGTGTGGCCTAATTGATAAAACATTAAAGCGACCATCCGTTTTTGCAACAAAAGTCTGTCCCCGGACTGGAGGGGAAGGGGGTGCACTACCTGCACTTGTTCTTCTCTGCCATGCATCCAATTTGCCGTTTTTAGGTCCCAATACTGGTGGTCCAAGGTAGCCCATATAATCTTAATACTACTTCATCCCCATAGTACATTGATAGTTTTAGACTACCAATGCACTATACCTGCTTTCTGGTTGGCCAGTGCTGCTCACATGATCAAAAACAAATGCACAGTGTGAATTAGTTATATAGAAAATCGGTGCAGCCATCTAGAAAAGCTGAAAACTGGGACCAAAACCGACAAATCGGACAAACAGCAGAGAAAAACAAGTGCAGGTAATCTACCCAAAGCCTTTCAGTACAAGAACATAATTTTGGACATAATCCCTTTAACACATTATCTAATTTAAAAACTATTGGCCAGCCCATGCTAGATGAAAGCAGTTGTACATTGCTAAAAAGCAATACCCACATCGGATTCCCAGATGTCCATGCTGTGTACTTGTGCATTTTGCGCTTGCAACATACTAATGTGGAGAATGTGGAGAACACAAAATATTTATAATAAAACCAAAATGTGGGGAATGGGAATTCTTACCCTAACCAATTAATGTAAGGAGACCCTACCTGAGAGCAGAGCACTCACCTTGATGAAGGCAAACCCACATCAGGAGGCTGGGGCAACCTTCACTCATAATGACTACCACAATAGATATGCGGTATAGTTGTTAAACAGGCAAGTAATTATCCAGGGTTAATGCCAAAACAAAATAAGCAATAAGTCAGGAGATACATGTTGCAACATCCAAAATACACTTTACACCAAAGAGACTTACAGTATCTGACAGTGAAACTGGACAGGAGCCACCAACTAGACCAGAAACACCTTCAGAGGAGCTGGAATTAATGTGTACGGAGAAGTGCTGAATGGTCGACACATACCACTTAGCTGACCAATCCATCCACACACCAGCAGAGCAGTGCTCATGTCAGCGTCCTACGCCGGAATGATATTGAGCATGCATTGGCATGTGGAACATGTGGGCTGGGGCTGACCCAAGGATATCACCCTGGTCCAATCTGACAAGGCTAGAAAACTGTCACAAAAGAATCTAAATGCACAAAAACACTAATGGGCAAATTGACACAAGTTTTATGGCAGAAAGAATTAGCAAATTTTGGTAAATGCCACATTTACTCAAATTTTTTTTGAGTTTTTGCCACATTTGCCATTTTTTCTAGTGTAAGGGAAAGATTCCTGTCCACCACCATTGATATAAAACATCCTTCTTGTTTTCATAAAGACGGTCTTCCGAAAAATCTGAATAATGCATTATGATATTCCGCAGCAGCTGGGATCAAGTACTATGTGATAAAGACCACAGCTGCTGAAAACCCCTTTGTTAATCAGAGTGGGGAGTCTTACGTGTCAATCAATCAGTTGTTGAGACTCCTTGCAAAAGTGATTTGTGACTACTCTACTTCTGTAATAAGACCTAAGTCGCTCCTATGCAGGGCCGCTGATCTGTGTATAATCGGATGGTTGTGACATCATAATTACCATTGACTTATATCATAAAATTAACTCAAACTCTGAGAGGGAGCAATTAAAACAATAATAAGAATAAAACATTGATTTTATGTCAGATTTGCCACATACAAAGTTTTGTTATAATATATCGGACTTCAAAACACCATCTGCCGTGTTGTATCGACTTCTGTGTTTTCTGTGAAACAGGCTACATCTGTTCAGTCATATAGAGGAACGTACAGGTGTACGGTGCCTGGAGAACGCGAAGTGTGAAATACTCGCTTTATTATTAGGCTTAGGAATTATTAATATCTATCATTAAGTCTGTTACTTCACAACGAAATACATCGTAGTTTATTGCTGTGATTTAACCCCCCAGCAGTCACATTACATTTGCAGAAACCCTTCCAAAAATGTCACTTTTTAATTGTAGATTTTAAGTTTATTTATTTGTTTTTTAATTCTATGTTTATTTTATTTTTAATAAAGAAACACGTAAATGAGACAGTTTACATCATAGAGCTCTTTTGTAAGTAGACATTAGATTATCTACAAAATAAGTGTATATAAGGCTCACATTAAAGGACATTCTGCAATGTGTAGGAACAAAGATGTCATATACTAATATAAGAAAGAAAGAAAGAAAGAAGGAAAAACAGAGAAAGAAAGAGAAACAAGGAGAAATAGAGAGAAAAAGAGAATAAGAAAGAGGGAGAGAAAGAGAAGGAACAAAGATATTATATACTAATATAAGAAAGAAAGTAAGGTCGCCTACAGAAGGACGGGTCGGATCCGGCTGCAAGAATTCTCGCAGCCGGACCCGACCCGAGCCCATGCAGAGAGCAGCGCAGCACTCACCTGCTCCCGCTGCTCCGGCTATTTCATGTGTCGGCTGCCGGGCAGCCGATGCATGCTCAGACCAGAGCTGGCGGCTGGGGAGTGACATTTCTGTGCGGGGCTGAAATAAAGCAGGCCTTGGTTTGTTTTCTGCGCGTGTTTTCGCTCAGACAAACCACGGCCGTCTGCCTAGGATTGCGTTTTCTAATTTTCTATTGGTAAGACTAGTAATCTATATATTTCAGAGAGAGCATGCTGAATAATACCCGACATCAAGCACAGGCATTCAAACTGAGTCTTTGTTTGAACAAAATTCTCAACCGGAGGCAATGAACATAAAATATGACAAACTTGGATTATTTGCCAAGTTGTGAGGGCACATGGTTCAGAAATATGTGAGCGTTAACTCAGATACCCATCTCCCATCTTTAATAAAACTCAGAGCTCTAGACTTATTGTCTAAGATCCAAGAACCCCGAGAGAAAAACAGGGTTACCTAAGATAGGTTACAACGGTGATGGTGTTGTGGAGATATCTGCCCTGGGAAATACTCTAGATGCTACCTTCAATGTTGGCAGATGCTTGGATGAGGTTGTGCAGTCGTTTTATAAAGCAATGGAAGGAAATGATTGTTCGAGCATTATCCAGTTTTGATTTCCAGTGTGTCCACACCTATCAACAACCTTAGAAGATGGGAGGCTTGATAATAAGCAGTTATGTTTGGTAAGCCTATTGCTCCCCTGGTTTTTGGGTGGAATAGGATGTGAGGAGCAATACGTGCCGGTTTACCCTTCCAGATAAACTCATCTATCATGGAATGGATAGACCTGAAACAGAAGTTTGGCGTGTTGATTGGTAGTGCTTGAAAAAGTACAACATGCAGGGAAGTATGTTCATAATAATTATGGCACATCTACCGAATCACAAAAACCGCCCCTGCGTTCAGGAATCACAGTCCTGTTTGAGAACCTGTAGTAAGGGCAGAACGTTCACCACATGCAGTAGAGAGGGGGGATTAATCAAAAATGCTCCAAAATATTTAATGGTTTCTTGAGACCAAGGAAATGAAAAAGCACTAAATTTATGTCTTCTATACATGTATTTGGCGCAGAACGTAGTTGTTTAAAGTGCATTGTTAACCCCTTAATAACATAACTAATTATAGCCTTAAGAACCAGTAAGTTTTTTCCCCTTTTGTGTTCCAGCCCTCATAACTCTTTTATTTTTTCGTCAATGTAGCTGTGCGAGATCTTGCATTTTGCGGAACAAGTTCTAGTTTCTATAGGAACCAATTTCAGGTACATACAATGTATATAATAACTTTTAGTAATTTTTTTGCTGTGGGTCAATGGAAAAAAAAAATCACCATAGTTTTTTGGGATTTATTTTTACAGCCTTCACAGTGTAATATAAATATTGTTCTCTTTATTTTAGGGGTCATTACGATTGTGACAACATCAAATTTATAAAGGTTTTTATGTTTCATTACTGTAGCAAAATCTAAGCCCTTTTTTTACTAAAAGGTTTTTTGTGTGGTGGCACCTTTTTAGAACCAGAGCATTTTTATTCTTTGGTTGACAGAGCTGTTTGTGCAATTGTTTTTTGATGGACAACTTTAGTTTTTATTGGTACTATTTTGAGACGCTTACGACTTTTTGATTATTATTCTTTATTTCTGTTTTTTTGAAGTGAGATTATACGAGAATTGCACTTTTTGGCTTTTTCTTTGTTTAATGGAATTTACTTTGCTGGATAAATAACATATTATTTTATAGTATGGTTGTTATGGATCTGTCGATACCAATTAAAGTCAAATTTCTTGAAATCTCATCCATTTGACTATAAGGCTTCTTTCACACGAGCGCATATTGGCAGGCCGTTTTCACAGCTGGCCGATGTACGCTATGTTGGGAGTGAAAAATATGGTGAACAGGCGCACAAATCAAACGTTTGTTCGCCCGTTCATATGGCCTGGTGAGGCCAGAGCTAACCAGGCCATCACCCATTTCCCCTTCCTCCCCATTGTAGGCTCACCTCTAGTTCCTCCCTGCTTGTTCTGTGCAATGGGAGGGGGTGGGAGCGGAGCTAAGCACCGGTCCACCCCGCCTCCTCCCATTGATGGCTATGGACAGGGGTCAGGGAGAGGGCGGGCGCTAAGGTATGCCCACTCCCATCCCTTGTCTATAGCCATCAATGGGAGGAGACGGGGCAGACCGGTGCTTAGCTCCACCTGTCCCACCCCCTCCCATTGCACAGAACGAGCAGGGAGGAACGAGAGGTGAGCCTGCATGGGGGGAGGAGAACAGAGGGAGGGAGTTTAGCAGCCACGCTGCTAAACTCCCTCTCACCTACGGCCGCTGCTATGGTCTCCCATAGGAGCCCATGCAGAGGCCGACTTATTCAAGCCCAAAATATAGTTTCAGGACTATCTTTTGGGCCCAACGTAAAAATGCCTGGTGCTATATTGGCTTGGCCGGGCGTTTTTACGTCTCAGAAATACGCCCATGTGATCTGATGCATTGAAATCCAATGAAAACGGCCGGCCGATATGAGCTCATGTGAAGGAAACTTAAAGGTAAGAAAATTTCTCATAAGCTTAAAGCAACTGTCAGGGTATACTTCTGTTCCGGGACCAGAGGGTGGGATACCTGCTGTTCTTTTCTGCCAATGTCTCTCTAATCCGCTGGTTTGGGATTCTGTTTTCAGTTGTCCAAGATGGCAGCTGAAATGTTCTGGCTACCTAATGCACACTGTGCACTGCTGTCTGATTGGTCAGCACTGATCAATTAAGCAGTGCTGGCCAATCAGAGCAGTTATAGTGCATTGGTAGTCTAATACTACCAATACACCATAGGGATTATGTAATCTGGAAATTGCATCAGCCATTGTGGATGGCTGAAAACTGGACCCAATCTGTTGGGCATTAGCACAATAGACCAACAACAGGTAGTATAACTGCCTCCTCAGCTCCTATGTCAAGATTTTATCCTGCAACTGGAGGCCTGCTTTAAAGAGGTTATCTGTACTTTAACTATTGATGACCCTTCCTCAGGAAAAGTCATGAATACTAGATCCATAGGGGACCACTGCTCAGCTGATTGCCAGGCCCACTGTAAGTACTGGAAGCAGATAGCGCTGTCAACATTGTAGCACTGAATACAATGAGAGTTGTGCCTGCAGAACAAAACTGGGCTGCTTCAATACCGACAACATAGTCTGCTTCCAGCTCTGTCCATACTTACAGCTGGCCTGGAAATCAGCTCATCAGCGGAGATAGGATAAGTCATCAATAATAAATGTCCTGGAGAACCCCTTTAAATCTGAATTTTCCTGCCCATTATGTTGCTCTTTTTAATCCACCTCAGCAACCATCCAGGTACAGCCATGTCCATTGCTTGCTAACTCCCCCTTCCTATTCACTATTCGGAGAAGGTTGACCTGACCTCTACTTTGTTCACCATGTTTTTGTCAGAGAACTCAGCTCAGATTCACACCAGCCATGGGCACAGAGGACTGGACCAGTTTGAACTTAAATTCTATTTTGTCTACTTTTTACACACTTCGTAAAAGCTCCAAATGTTCCCTTATGTATCTACAATGCCAATCTGGTGGTCATTTCATCTATTTGGCATCACCGTAAATAAATTCTCAAATGCTAAAGAATAGGAGGCAGCAATATGAAATGCAAGTACAATCTGAGGTCTCAGTATACAAAGAAATCGGGAAAGGGAGATATGGAGAAGTCACATTTCAGTTTGGGGTTTTTTTTTTTAATTATTTTTTTGTTTTTGCTCTGAAAACGTTACACTATACTGATAAGTTACTCTTGTCTTAATACGGGTGAAAGTCGACAAATACAGCAGTATATGGTATCACCTGTATTGGCAAATTGGATATTTGCATTGTTCATGCTCTGCATCATTTTTTGATTACAGGCATGCCAAAAGTAAGAAGGCTCTCCATTGCATTATTTAAGCTTGCAAAGGAATGTAAATGGTTAGGATTCATAGGGACAAAATTCCATGCATCTCATTAAAACACATCTCTGTTAAGTCCTAGTGATACATAAAAGTCAGAGCCAGTGCAATGTAGGCACACGATTAAATGCTCCAGTAGAGCTCCAAATTCACCTTCATTCTTGTCTATAGACTTTGTTGTATACTATTGAAATGGTGATTGAACAACCCTGCTGGTTAAAGACTCAAATATTTTATTTCATTCAATTAAAAAAGTTTAACATTGAACTCTACTTGTTATTTTGGAGATGTGCTTGTTGTATACTGTGACGCTTGTGATGTACATCTGGCATACATGCTTCTCACATAGACATTAAATGTTTCCAAGGGTATAATGGGCCCTCTGTATGCCAAAAGAGTATCCTTCTGATATGTTTGGCCAGTATGCCTTGAGTTGCCTTTGTTTTGCATAGGTATTTTTTAACCTTTACGGCTTTTACGCAACCATCAAGCAAATACTCCATCGCATGCCAACAATATAGTCCTTCAAGAGATGGAAGTCCTGCATATGCTCTTACCACTCAGGAGCAAAGGGGATAAGCTCCTCTCTTCAAGGTCCTCAAAGTATCTGCATGGCCTGATCTATGCTATCTATGTCCTTGGATGGATGCCTTGGTGCAATTGAAAAAGAGCTTCAGTCAATATTCCTTAAATATACAGAAGCCCTCTGACTTGAAATGGCCTTGGGTTACAACATTTTTAAGTTTCGATGACTTCCCTTCGGTGATTGTAACTTGAATATGTGTTCAGTTTGCAATCATGCTGTCAGTACTAATCTGTGGCACAAACCATTGGCTGGAAGATCTAGCCAGTTGTGTGAATATTTAGGTTAAAACACATTCAGATCTTTCAGCCAATCATGTGTGTCCCTGAAAGATGTTGATAACACAATTAACTTAATAGCACTAAATTAATAACATCCTGGCTGAGTAGTAGGCACAAAAATTAAAATTTCTACCTGCTTAGGTTGGAAGGAAGGACCAGACGTCTCCACTGTGCACAACAATTAAGGGTTACTTTACCCAAAATAACTATTGCCCGAATAGGTGCCTGACAAAGCGAATGTAAGCAACAGTTGTTTCAAGTAAACACAGCGACCTATTGGATGACAAAAGAGATTTAGTACAGTAGTCGCTTTGTTTCAGCTCAACTGAAAATAGTCACTGGGTGAGTAATTATCACGTGCCATTGTCTTTCAATGACCATCCAACAACTTTGCAAGGTGGTAGGCACTTTTGATTCAGAGAATGCTCCCACTGAACATTTATTGACTCCGCCTTTTTTTGAACATTTTGCCCCTCCACTTTACACTAATTGTGGTTCCTGAAAAAAAATATAAAAACTTTGCGAGTGATCCAGGGCAGTTCCTGCTACAGTCTGTCATTGGTTTTAGTCTTCAAAGATACACTTGTTGGAGCGAGCACTTGCTGGTTTGCCCTCCAATGGAAAATGGCACGCATGTATTTATGTGTGTTCAGTGGACTCTGCAACCAATGAGAATGTGTTGGGGAGGGATCAAAATTTAATATACATGCCTACTAGAGATGAGTGAGCGTACTCCCTAAGGCAAACTACTCGAGCGAGTAGTGCCTTATTCGAGTACCTGCCCGCTCGTCTCTAAAGATTTGGCTGCCGGCGGTTTGCGGGGAGCAGCGGGGGAGAGCGGGGAGAAATGGAGGGGAGATCTCTCTCTCTCCTCCCTGCTCACCGCCGCAATTCACCTCTCACCCGCGCCGGCACCCGAATCTTTAGAGACGAGCGGGCAGATACTCAAATAAGGCACTACTCGCTCGAGTAGTTTGCCTTAGCGAGTATGCTCGCTCATCTCTAATGCCCGCCAAAGAACTTCACCCCTCCTAATCAGTTGAGGAACATTATTTTGACCTGTGTAAATGCTCCCAACAATTTGTTCAACAATCGCAAAATTGAACAAGTGAACAACACTCACTATGTAAAAGCACACAAACAACAGCCATTCATATGCTTTATGGACTAGTTCGAGTGACTATTCAGATAATAGTTGTCCCATGTAAAGCCACCCTTAGGTGAGGACATTGGTGTAATTTCACTGTAGCAGTTAACCTCAACCACACAGGATTAACTAGCTCTTCATACTCTACCATTGAACATACAGGGAGTGTAGAGAACCAATGCGGAGCTGGTGCAGAGCATCCTTGGTGCTAGGTCAGTGAAAGGCAGGGATCACATGAGGACACCACAGGCAGTATTAAAAATAATATGGTATGGGTGGGGAGTGAAGAAGAGTGGAGATGCGGCACATGCATGCAGCTTACATACTCTTTCCTGCTCATTGCACAATTGTAAGTTGAATGCTGTACAAATGCAAGATTAGATGGCCCCAATTCATGTGACTTTACGGTGTCAGCATATAATACATTACATTGTATGTGAAGTTACAGTCTCAGACCCTGAAGTCACTTTTGTGGAAAGTCATCACCGGCTTCTAGTAGCGAGCTCAGTTATATGTAAGGCTGCCAGCAGCCTATCACAGCCATTGACATAGCATAGCAATAGCCCCTTACCCCAGAAATGCCAGGAATAAACACACAGGAATACCAAGGTAACTCTTCTTTCTAGGTGACTGTTGGCTACAGCTCTTTATTCATTTTTTCCAGCTCTCAACTCAACATTTTTCCTTAAGGCAATTACGGGTTGAACAGGAAATGGTATGTCAACTGCCAGACTCCTGACGGGCAAGTCCGTCTTTAAGCTCATCCATACATCTCCAACATATCAGTTACCGCCAACTGTGACTTCAATTAATATAGGAAATGTACAAATAATAACATGCAGGTTAGTAAACCATCCATCGTGAAAAACATACATGAACCATAACATTACAAACATAGAATAAAGCCTCACAAAGGAGGGAAGCTGGGGCAACCAAATCCTCCAGGAGGGAAGAGGCTGGAAAAGGAAAATCTGGGCTTAAATCATCTCCCCCCAGCGGGTAAGGGCAACAGTAAGAGGAGAATTCTTTTAGCCCACAATTAGGGGAGGACCTGACTAACAAGGCCAAACCAAAAGGACATATAACAAGGTGGGGAGAAGAGGCCGGGAACACCATGCAGTTAACCCTTTCATCATCCCCCGACAGTCAGTGCACACCCTCCCTATATCGTCAGATGTGTGTTTAGACTTACTTTGTCTATATTACAGATGTATTTTTCTGTAGATTGGCGATGTGATATTACGGTGTGTCCGGCTATCAGGGTTTTGTTTTACACTTTGAATTACTTTGCAATGGGTTTTGTTGTACTAAGAGAACAATAGCTTTTTAATGAGTTAAGATAACTTTCTGTGCCGTTCTATTACAATTAATGTTAAATTTGCTTCCTCTGTAGTTTTGCGCTTATTTTTCTTTAAAGGGATTGTCCGACTTAAAAAATACATATAAATACTGTTTCCCTGAAAATAAGACATTGTTTTATATTAATTTTTGCCCCTAAAAGAGGTAAAGTGTCTTATTTTCACAGTGCCTAGCAGCCGGCGTTCGGGTCCCTCGCGCTAGTCTCCATCGTTGCTGCAGGCTTCCGTGTAATCCTGAACGCCGACGGAGCATTGATTCCTAGTAGTGGGGCTTGAATACCCAGCCTCCAGGAAGCGATTGCTCTGATTGGTTCATTGAGCGCCGGCTCTGATTGGCTGATTAACCAATCACAACCATTCCCTAAATGATATAATTGAAAATCAGGGTAGGTCTTTTTTTTGGTAAACACGGTAGCTGCCTGTGATATTAAATAATAAAAGTTATTCACTTCTAATCTTCCCAGGAAAAGTGTATACCAGCTCCTGCTGTTCTCCCAGTCTCTGCCACAAGGTCACTGGTCCAAACTCCTTACATCATGGCACCCAGCATGTGAGTGCTGATGCCAGGAGAATGGGCTTTAATGCTGCGGCATCTGCTTGGCTGCATTGGTCACCTGACTTCCGCTGGTGGCAGAGACTGGAATCACCTCTGGAGCTGGTACATCCTTTCCCCATGGGTGAAGAGAGGTGAGTATCATTTCTTTTGTTACGTTATACCATGGGCAGTTATTTAAATAATTTTTTTAAACTTGAACAATCTCTTTAATTCTCTTTGTTTTGGGGGTGTGAGGTGTTGACATTCCGGCGCCTTCCAACGCAATTGCTAGATTCAAAATTGTTATCGCTTCCCAGAGCTAATTATTGGACTATGTTGAGAGACAACTGTACATTGAAGATGAAAAAAGAAAGACATCCGATATTTAGCTAGTATGAAAGTCAAGCAGGAACTTTCTCTAAATATAAAGATGCAATGTTTCACCTACAACTATGGGTTGAAAAAGATAGATAGATAGATAGATAGATAGATAGATAGATAGATAGATAGATAGATATGAGATAGATAGATAGATATGAGATAGATAGATATGAGACAGATAGATAGATAGATTGATATGAGACAGATAGATAGATAGATATGAGATAGATAGATAGATAGATAGATAGATAGATAGATAGATAGATAGATATGAGATAGATATGAGATAGATAGATAGATAGTACTTGGGTTGATGTAGTACTTTTGTTACAGAAATACTCCACATCTTCACAGGTCCTATTCTCTGGCTCAAAGTCTGTTGTAAAACTTTCTTCCAGTGGATAGATAGATAGATAGATATGAGATAGATAGATAGATATGAGATAGATAGATAGATATGAGATAGATAGATAGGTATCAGATAGATAGATAGATAGATAGGTATCAGATAGATATAACATAGATAGATAGATAGATAGATAGATATTAGATAGATAGATAGATATGAGATGGATAGATAGATAGATAGATAGATAGATAGATAGATAGATAGATAGATAGATAGATAGATAGATAGATAGGAACTACTTGTACTTAAAAGTTTCTCAGATATTGTTATTCAACCTATTCTCTCTCTTCTCGCCCGTTCACTGTGAGGAAATAGTATAGATTACAATGTACATAAGTGCGTCCCAGAGGCATTAAGAATTTATATTCTATAATCTGATCCTTCTCTTACATTTTGTGTTGCTTTTTCTTAGCATTGCATTCTTTATATTCTCCTTTACCATATAAGATATCATCTGCGATCAAAGAAGCTTCTGCATCTCTTCTGCTTCCTCTGCACTTTTCAGTGGTGACCTTGAGGGTGCACAAATGGCCTTTCTGCCACCCATTGCGTGGTTGCTTGGAAACTTCGACTGCATGTGTGTCAACTTTCTTTCATGATTCAAAAGAAGTCTAAGCCTAACAGAGGGCTTTAGTCCCAGAGAAAAAGGTCCTTGTGTGTTTTAAAACAAGTGTCTCGGCCTGAGATAATGGTGGGGCTCCAGGTTATAAATGATGCATTTTCTTCACTTCTTCTTGATAATCTCACCAGGGGGAAAAAAAGTTCATAGCTCTCTTATCAAAACACTGTGACATTCCTCCTTCAACGCTGGAGTTTGCTATCATCCCCTCCTGCCGCTGCAAACATCACAGTTTACAAGATTAAATGTAGGACGTCATTTGTTTTCCGTAACGTGTCATTTTTACTTCTCTCCGATTCCCATCTTAAAGTTTTATAGGAGCCAAATAGATTTCAGCGCCGATTTTTTTGCTCACATAAAATGTAATTGCTGCATGTATGACATAACGCCGTTCAGCAATGATGCATCCATAGGAATCACGATTATCAACCTACTGAAATTTTTTCTAAACCTTTTTTTACTCTTTTTACTCTTCAGCTCAAATCAAATTGTTTTTTTGTTTTTTTTTAATTTCTTTATAGATCAAAATGGATTTGTATTGTATTATTTTTCCAGGGCTTTGTAAGCTAATATATATATATATATATATATATATATATATAAATACCCCTATAGATAAATAATAATGAAAAAAAACTTATCACTAATTAAGGAAACCAATAAAAACTGTTGTAAACTACTAAAATAAGTTGTTTAATTTAATGTAAAAGCATGCAAAAAAATAAACACTTAAAAATGGATAAATAGAGTAAACCACATTATAATCCTTTTTGTGCAATGGTGTCCTTCTTGCAGTCGGGATTTCAAACTTGCAGAAATGTTTTTTGAACCTTCAAAATATAATTTTTAATCTTAAATTCAAATTAGAATTTTTTAATGGTTCAAAATGGATTAGAAAATAATAAATTATGTTTTATTGTATTACTTTTAGGGCATTGTAAGGTCGTGTATGCCCTTATGGATAAAAAAGAAAGAAAAATATATCACAAATGATGGAAACTAATCAAATGAGTTGTTTAATCGAATATAATGTAAAAAATGCAAAAATTAAAACTTAAAATGGATAAATATGGCCACAAACTACGATATTTAGGCCATTAAAGGGCTATACCAAGATTGAGTTTTATCATTTAGCCACATAATAGGTGATAAAAGTCTGATTGGTTGGGGTCTCACCACGGTGCCTGAAAATAGAGATCTTGTGTCCCTCTCTTCTCATCACTTCTGGCTCTCTATACCCACTTACAGTGACATGGAGACTGAATAGAGTGGCAGTCACGCATGCACAGTGCCACTCCATTCATTTCAGTAGGGCTGACAGAAATAACCAAGTACAAGGGCTTCTCCACTGGTCCAACTGAAGATGAATGGAGCCACACCACACATGTATGACCAACGCTGCCCTGGAAAAAATCTTGTGGCCGCATGTCATATATCAGTCCAAATTACTAGGAGGTAAAACCAACATAAGTAGGTAAGGTCATCAAAATTGTATGTACAGTCACATTGCTGGTAGGTGGGGCCTAAGAAGATAGTGTAAAACGTATGTAATGTTGTGCTATTGGCATTTTAAATTGCACCGTCTTCTCCCCTCCTCAATGTCTGTCTGTGCCTTCCTCATGGGAGAATGGGGTCTATAGCAGGTGCTCCATATTGTATCAATCTTAATGCAGATCATTGTATTTGCAATGGGTCCTGGCATGCCTTCAAAGTCCTGAAGCCAGCCCTACCTGACTAGACTAGCCCCTTACTTGACTAGCCTACTGGAATTTCTCCCTATGCCCAATGTGCCCCTGCCGGTAAGGGCATTAGCACTGAGACCCCCACTAATCAGACTTTTATCATTTATCCTATGAATTGGTGATAAACGTCAATCTTGGCACAAATACTTTGTCTGATATTAACAAACTCTTTATCAAAAGAATCTGGCCTGGTGAACAGCGGACTTAAATGTTGATGATGGCTATGCAATTCCTGTACAGTGGCCACTGCAAGGGAATGTAGTATTATATGTTGTCATTCAAATAACTGTTTAACCATGTAATACATACTGTACTTTATATAGGCAGGTCCTCCAGAGTAATCATTTGTCAGTGGATCCCCAGTATGGTTCATAGATAGGAGTCCTGAGTAGGGCCACCCGTATGACGTATTATGTTCCAATAAGTCATATAGAACATGGATACCGAGATGACTGAAATACTGTAGAGAATATAATTGGTGTATATGTAAAGAAATTTCCAGTCCTAAACTATTGATGACATACCTATGGGATAGGTTATCAATAGTTATTCAGTGGGGATCATTTAGCTGGTTGAAACCCCATTATTTGCTAAGTACTACTCCAGCTCTAAAATGTCACCTACCATGATGGCTCTTCTCCAGTGATCCAGACTTGGGCAGATCTGCTTACTCTCAAGAATGCCCTTCGTACCCTATGTTTTACTTTAAAAGACAATAGAGGGTCCTCTCTGACCTAATTGTTAAGGCCTAAGAACCTGGGCGCCGCTGAAGAAGTCAGCAACTAAGCAAGTGATGCATCTCTTTAAAAGAGTATCCCCTATTCATAAAGTGATGGCAGATTGCTAGAAAATACCATCACTTATGATCGATGGGGGTCCAACCTCAGACTTCGACAATAATAAGAAAGAAGGGGACTCGGCACTGTATTAGCACTGTGGTCCAGTCACTCTTTTTTCCAGCACAGCACCACTCCCAGCCACTTGGCTGTGCAAGGTACTGCAACTGTCCCTATTCTCTTGAATGAACTGTGCTGTAGTTCTTCTGTACAACGAACAGTGAAAGAGCTCCATCGCTAAACCATTTTCGTGCCATGCCATCCCTTTAAGAGGTGAGAATACCCCCTTAAGTTAATGGAGGTAGTGGAAGATCAGCAATTCCTCCAATTCAGACAGAGCAGTAGGTGGGAGGTTGCTGCCGTATCACGATGCGTCTCAGCAGCATATTTTTTTCCCTCTTCTCAAATTCATAGTTCAAAATTAGAGAGGGAAGAAGAAAGAAAAAGTCAAAATGCATGTTGCCTGGCATATACAATTTTGTTTTCAATGCAGTGACCAGGCAAGTTGTGTCTCACTCCGCGTTGGGATAGGCCTAGGGAAGGGGGTCACTGGGGTCTCTATATGCTGTCCCTTACCTGGCTCTGATGGTTCTGGTTCAGTGTCCATTTCTGTAGCCATACAGATGGGGCTAGTATTCCATAGGGGTGGCACACCAAGCTACCTTGCCCATACTTATTGAAGAACACCTGTGACAGGCATGGTTGCTTGTCATCCAGGTGAAAAAAAGATGCTGCTGCCGATTTCACATGCTGCTCAACTGTTTATTAACTGGGAAACAAAGGGAACTCTGTACTACGGTACCATACAGGTAAACAGAGGTTGATCTTTCTGGTGGATCGGTTGGCACCGGTTACAGGTCTTGGTATTTAGGAATCTTAATGAGCCTTCTCCGGAGGGTCTGTCTGTCCCTCTGTATCTCTGTATTTCCTTCTCTACGCATGGGACCTCTATCTCTATGGTCTGTCTGTGTCTTCTCTCTCACTGCTGACTCAGCACTAAAACATTGCACCTCACTCTCTTTCGATTCTGTCCTGCCAGAGCACTCAACTTACTTTACAACATTTCTGAAAGCACATACCCCAACAAACAGTTAACTTTTTGTCCTAACATCAATATTTGGAATTACTTTATGTGACAGGCCAGGATCAAGGGAGAGGCAATATCATGGCAGTTCTGTTTTCTAAATTTAGTATTAATATGAGGGGAAAAAAATCAGCATCTAATGCCGAGTGGAATAAACGGATGGAATACTTCACACATTTTTCATGCTTGTACAGTAGTTATGCTAATCTTCTCCATATTGTTCCAATTTTGGAATACGTGCTGCCAAAGTGAGCGGAAAATAATATTTTACCATTAAAAATTGGAAAATAACAGAAGTAGAAATCATAGATTCCATCCACTACTGCTCACCTCATGGTCTCATGGTTATGACATTTCGGTAAACTCTATACATTGAATAATCCTCTAGGTAATGGCTCGTGATTTACTACTCCTCGTGATTGTCAAGAAAAAACAGTCCGATTAATCCCAAATTAATCCAAATAATGTTGTTTCGTCGTTTCTCAATTACAAGACAAGCAACGTCTACAGTCGGTAGTTTTCTTAATTATGACAAGTAATAGTAAGATTCCTTCTACATATAAACTTGAATATATGCCAGGAATGTATTGAAGATTGGCATTTTAATTCAAGGAACCATTGGTGTATAATGAATGGCCTTCTGTCTGATGAGTAAGTTCAAGACTCAATATGGTCTTCTAGTCGAATAGTTGCCAGATACATATGCTGCAGATCTGAAGTTCCCTACAAAGGTGGCCATAGGCTCACAGCATTAAAGTGATTGTCCACTGAAGCAGCACAACTCTTATCCTTGGAATGTGTCTGGTATTGCAGCACAGCTCGATTCAAGTCAACTTTTTCAAATTTTGGGCAACCTGTTAAAGGATTAAAAATTAGAGATGAGCGAGCGTACTCGGATAAGCACTACTCGCTCGAGTAATTGGCTTTATCCGAGTATCGCTGTGCTCGGGGCTAAAGATTCGGGTGCCGCTGCGGCTGACAGGTGAGTCGCAGCGGGGAGCAGGGGAGAGCGGGCGGGAGAGAGGGAGAGAAAGATCTTACCTCCGTTCCTCCCCGCTCTCCCCTGCAGCTCCCCGCTCCATGCCGGCACCCGAATCTTCAGACCCGAGCACAGCGATACTCGGATAAAGCAAATTACTCGAGCGAGTAGTGCTTATCCGAGTACGCTCGCTCATCTCTATTAAAAATGTAACCCACAGTGTAATTAATATGTTAATCAAGAGGCATTCCAATCCTGACAAGTTATCTACTATCCACAGGGAATAACAGGGTGGGGGATAACTTGTCGACTGGTGAAGATCCGACTGCTGGGACTTCCCTATCAAGGAAAATCACACCTGACTTCAACGAGGGGTTAGAAATGTAGTGGAAGACACCACTCTCATCGATTTCAATGGGAGATAAGCCTTTCTATTACACCTCTGGTTTTGACCACCAATGCAGATGTCCAGCTCAGTTGTATTGACCATAGCCAGACGATCAGCTGATCATCAGGGATCCAAGTGGCAGACCCCGATCAATCAACTATTGATGAACTATCCTGAGGATGGGTCATCAAATGTATATGCCCAGAAAACGTCTTTAAGGGTTGTTGTAACCCACAAAAAGCTCATGCGTTCAATTTGGCCATGTGTACTAGGATGATGGCCTAATGCCTAACGCCCAGATGGTTCCTCCACTCCCAATCCCTCTCTTATAGCTAACATTGTGGGACATGATGAAGAATCCTATCTAATACAGACCTCTATGCACTTAGGGTAGAAAAAAGGTTGATGAATCCAAAGTGAACTAAGACTCCTCTCTATTGACAACCCTCAAATGGTCGGATGTTTCACGGTATATGATGTCTGTGTACAAAGTCATATATCTACAAGTTTGTTGTGGAAATGCGCTTTAAAATTGTGCTGTATGCATGAGTCAGGGACAGGATGTGTTCTGTACAAAGGGAGCAGATTTAGTTTTTCGAGAGATGCCTCAACAAAAGGCATTGGACTGTGTGATATTAATCCTGAACACATAACAAAACAAACAGATGGGAGGACAAAATGTCTTTGCATGTATCAGGAAAGATCTTCACACAAAGGGACATTTATCAGGGGTGGCTGCACCTCTTCCGAGGAAAGAAGCAAGCCCTTGAGTCCAGCAGCAGATGATGATCTTATCAACGAAACCCTCTCCAGTCATATCATCAGCTGCCTCTTGCCAAGTCCCTGGCATTTCTGTATCATGTGCATTTGTGCGAAGAAAACCAGGCAGGGTGAGAGTGACAGAGGAATAAAGATATAAAAGGGGACACATGGAGACAGGAAAAGGGAGGTAGGATACATAACTGAGCAAACTTACAAGTGAGCTGTACATAGAAAACACCTGATCTGGCACACGGCGGCATAGTTGGCATGCTTTGATTGGATCTGTTTCTATGAAAACACATAGAAGCTTAATTGGTTGTTAATAAAACTAGTAGTAGTTTGCCACTTGGACCTGGTATTTACCTACAGACAGAATATTTCCCCAGATGAACTGAATTGCTTGAAAACAAGAGGATTGGTAAATGTCTTAAGAATCATGGAAAGGAAGGGGAAGGGAAACTAAACACCAGACCCTTGGTCCTGGGTGGCAAAATTCAGTTCCTAAATAAAGGGCCCATATTGATTTTTTTGCTACGTGACTTCCTCTCTTTTGTGTACACCAATCTCTGTGGGATTCACATAAAGCAGGCCCAAGAGCTCTTGAGCTGGGAGCCACACAAAGTAGACATATGTTCCATGAAGAGAAATGAGAACTGGCCTGTTGTAATGAGTGCCCAAGCATGTTGATTGGCGTCATTCACTGCATTTGACACACGCCAGATAATCGACTTTGTGGGGATGAACAGTCGTTAATGTGAACATTTGTTCCCATACAGCTGTAATTGATCGGCTCCACATCTTGTCATTTACATGTGAAGAAGTACAGAGAACCAGTGAGTGTTTCTATTCTTGCATAAACTGACAGATCAGCCAACAAACGAGCCATGTCTTAATGTTTAGTGTATTTCCATATATTAATACTTAGTGGGGCTCCTTTGGCCCTAATGACATTGGATACTCTCCCTAATATACTCTCTATTAATGCCTAATACAGTTCAGCTGGCACTTCCCTCCATTCATCCTGCAAATGTCTGGTGAGTTATCTCAAAGGAAATGGACGCTCTTCTTATTTCCTAACCTGATATTCCAGTTCATCCCAAAGATTTTCAGTAGGGTTCAGGTTGGGACTCTGTGCAGGCCAGTCCAATCATGGAACATCCATCCATATCCGCAAACCAGTGTAAAACAGGATTGGAGCTGTGACAAGGCGCGTTGTCTTGTTGGATGTACTGCTGACCGTTCCCAGAGTATTGCCACATTGTTGTTCGCACATTATTATCTAGACTACAACCAACTGACCGAGACTATGCCAGGTAAAACATCCTCAGACCATAATGGAACCTCCGCCTTACTTAACTGTTGGCACAACACACTCAGGCAAAAGCCATTCTCCAGGCATCGTCCACACCCAGATGCATCCATCTGATTTGAAGATGGAGTGGTGTGACTTACCACTCCATAAAATGTTCTTCCACTGCTCAACTGTGCAATGACTATGCTCCTTGCACCATTGTAGACTGGCTGATGCATCTTCATTGAGAAAACTTGTCAGACATTTGCAGGATAAATGGAGGGAAATACCAGCTGAAGTGTATCAGATGTGAGTAGAAAGTATACCACGGAGAGTATCCAATGTCATTAAGGAGCCCCACTAAGTATTAACATATTGAAATAATACTACTTTTTCTTCTTGCTCAGGCGTCCAGTAAATTTGTGGTAGTATTGGTGTATTGTAGCTGCATCCACTACTTTTGATAAGTCTTTCGACTGGAACTTGAATTTCCAATTTTAGATTGGATCGCATCAGATGCAATGTTTTCCTAGTTATATAAACCCAATTCATATATTTAGGTTGTCAAATAAGGTTACCTATAGCTATAAATGTAACCTACAAATAGTATATACTCGTAAATGTAAATGATTAGAATACCTTTATAATAAGGAGCTGCTCTTGTCTATGGTGGGGAAAAAACATGTCATGCACATACCAACCACATGCTGCTACAGTGTAGAAACCATACTGTAATACTGAATACAGAGAGTGCAATGTTTTTTCAATGAACTAAGTTATGATGATCAGTATTGATGAAAGACCAAATCATACATGTATCTTAAAGTGATTAATAACTTGGAAAAGCAAGAATTCCCCGGAAGGCAGCTTTCACCTCGACTCCTTTCAGTCTTCCCTTGTGGCAATTATCCTGTTGCATATCCACATTCTTTCTTGTCACATTATATATTCAACAGCATTGCTTAATTAGCTAACTGTTGTTCGATGTGGCCTTTCAATGCATTTTTTGTGACCTCCAGGCTTCTAGGAATGTGGTATAAGGTTTATGTAGTCAATTAAGTTCTTTTTGACTTTCTGTTATCATCATTTTCCCAATGCAATCAGTCCTGAACTCCTTAAAATGCTCAAAATTAGTGAAAATAGAAAAAAAACCCATGGGTTGTGTTTTGTTTTTCAAGTTACTGACCTTTATCCTGAAACCATTGAATTTGTATGTTTAATCCCTTACATGCATTTACTATGAGGCTATATCTCCTTATTGAGTCTTGGGACCTATGACATGCTTCATGCTACCCTCTCCTTCCTCTCCTCCTAGTAATACAATATTTGCATTGCCCTGCAAAAAGAAATTCTTCTACCCTTACAGAAAGATAAAGAGTAGAAATAAGTAAAGTCTGCAATAATATTCTTTCCACAGATTATCAGCACCAATATTAAAGCCGTTGACCAGTCTAGACAATCCATTTTCATTGAAATATAAGGTGGTCAAGTAGCGTCCCGCTTTCAGGAACCCGAGTAATCACCTGTAGATTAGAGGAAAACCAAGTGTACCAATTTCCTGCAGTGCCACCACAGGAGAAATGGAGCATTACATGGTGTTTATTGAAATCTGCGTAATGAACAGACTCCAGGTGCTCCAAAGGGGCTTTCTTAGTAACGGCTGTCCATTGCCAGTAACTGATATAGATCTGAAGTTGGGATGCTCCTTCATCTCAGAATGACCTAGCATGGTATTTGAAAATATTTTTTTTTTCAAACCAGACAATCCCTTTAATTATTAGTGGAATCAGCTGCCTGTCTGCACTGAATGACCACTTTATAAAAGACCCCAATCTAGTAGTATGCTGGACCTCCTTTGGTCTACAGGAAAGCATTGGTGTATAATGAATTTGGGCAGAACCGCAGCAGTTCATCATGCTGTAGATTCCACTAGGTCACAGGTGTCAAACACAAGGCCCGCGGGCCGAATCCGGCCCGCCGCCTCATTTTCTGTGGCCCGCAGGCTATGCAGTAAGTTCCCTCACTCCTCCGTGCTGCTGTCAGTAGGCAGTCTGCTCTCGGCTTGTTCTGTCTACTGCAGACAGTAATAGAGGAGTGCCGATAGCAGACTGACAACGGCCGCGGAGGAGGGAAGGGGGAGTGCAGAGAACATGATCTCTGCAGCAAGGAGAGCATCGCTGAGGAGGAGCAGCTGCAGGGTGAGAGCCTTGTGTGTGTCTATATATGTGTGTGTGTGTCATATATATATATATATATATAAAATGTGTGTGTGTGTGTCTATATATATATATATAATGTGTGTGTGTATATGTATGTGTGTGTCTCATATATATATATATATATATATATAAATATATATATAATGTGTGTGTGTGTATATACGTGTGTGTGTGTGTATATGTGTGTGTGTGTGTGTATATATATATATATGTGTGTGTGTGTGTATGTGTGTGTGTGTGTGTATATATGTGTGTGTGTCTATATATATATATATATATATGTGTGTGTGTATATGTATGTATGTGTATATATGTGTGTGTGTGTGTATATATATGTATGTGTGTGTGTCATATATATATATATATATAATGTGTGTGTCTGTATGTATGTATGTGTGTGTGTCTGTATATATGTGTGTGTGTCTGTACGTATATGCGCAGAATGGTGTGTGGGTGTATGCGCAGAATGGTGTGCGTCTGTGCGGGTGTATGCGCAGAATGGTGTGCGTCTGTGCGGGTGTATGCGCAGAATGGTGTGCGTCTGTGCGGGTGTATGCGCAGAATGGTGTGCGTCTGTGTGGGTGTATGCGCAGAATGGCGTGCGTCTGTGCGGGTGTATGCGCAGAATGGTGTGCGTCTGTGCGGGTGTATGCGCAGAATGGCGTGCGTCTGTGCGGGTGTATGCGCAGAATGGCGTGCGCCTGTGTGAGCGCAGAATGGCGTGCGCCTGTGTGAGCGCAGAATGGCGTGCGTTTGTGTGAGCGCAGAATAGCGTGCGTCTGTGTGAGCGCAGAATGGCGTGCGTCTGTGTGAGCGCAGAATGGCGTGCGTCTGTGTGTGCGCAGAATGGCGTGCGTCTGTGTGTGCGCAGAATGGCGTGCGTCTGTGTGTGCGCAGAATGGCGTGCGTCTGTGTGTGCGCAGAATGGCGTGCGTCTGTGCGCGCAGAATGGCGTGCGTCTGTGCGGGTGTATGCGCAGAATGGCGTGCGCCTGTGTGAGCGCAGAATGGCGTGCGTCTGTGTGAGCGCAGAATGGCGTGCGTCTGTGTGAGCGCAGAATGGCGTGCGTCTGTGTGTGCGCAGAATGGCGTGCGTCTGTGTGCGCAGAATGGCGTGCGTCTGTGTGTGCGCAGAATGGCGTGCGTCTGTGTGTGCGCAGAATGGCGTGCGTCTGTGTGTGCGTAAAATGGCGTGCGTCTGTGTGTGCGCAGAATGGCGTGCGGGTGTGTGAGCAGAATGGCGTGCGGGTGTGTGCGCAGAGTGGCGTGCGGGTGTGTGCGCAGAGTGGCGTGCCTCTGTAAGCGCAGAATGGCGTGCCTCTGTAAGCGCAGAATGGCGTGCGTCTGTATGCGCAGAATGGCGTGCGCGTGTATGCGCAGAATGGCGTGCGTGTGTATGCGCAGAATGGCGTGCGTCACTGGCCACTATGGGGAACCTTATTACCAATCGGGCCACTGTGGGGTTTACTTTTACTTTACTGTCTTACAATTAGAATCGGCCCTTTGAAGGTAGCCATAAGGCTGATGTGGCCCTCGGTGAAAATGAGTTTGACACCCCTGCACTAGGTGCTTAAATCCTTCTGCAAAAATATTGGCCCATGCTAACAGAAAGCTTCTTGCAGTTGACGCAAATTAGATGGAGGTGCGATATCTTCTGACCAGATGACAGGAAGGGGTCATTGATTCATGCTGCTTGTGTCAAATTCTGACCTCCCATCAGCACGGTGCAACAGAAATCTGAATTCATCTGGCCGGCTGATGTTTTTCCACTGCTCAGTGATACGATTGTTGCGCTCTTTTGCCTGCTGGAGTCTCACCTTTCTGTTTTACTTAGATGACACTTGAACTAGTCATCTGCTGACATCGGTGAGATGTATGTTCACATCTGTTAGTTGAAGCACCAGTGTTGTGTCCAGCTGCAGTTTGCTTGACCGTACACCGCCTGTTCCGCAGAATGATTCTTGCCATCCTCCTTTGACCCCTTCTGTTGACAATTTGGTTTACGCCCACAGGATTCCCTTTCGTTGGATGTTTTTCACACCATTCTTGATATTCTTTTGACATCCTTGCACAAGAAAACCCCACAAAGTTGGCAGTATATGAAATCCTGGCTTCGGCTAGTCTAGCACCGATGACCAGGTCTTGCTGGAACTCACTCAGATCGCTGGATTTTCCCACCTAATGTGGATTCACACTGAAACTGATCCACGGAAAACTTGTCACTTGATTTTGCTACACTCCGTGATGATGGATCTAATTGCATACAAAAAAGTTCCAATCGTGAAAGTGCCGGGGTCTCTAATAAAAAGACCATTCAGTATATATTATCTAGCTTCACAAGCTGAATGCCTCTATCCTTGAGAACTACACAGTCCGGAAAATAAAAAATTTCAGAATTCAATTTTTGAACAGTTCCATTTCCAGATGACTTG
This sequence comes from Eleutherodactylus coqui, assembly GCF_035609145.1. NCBI lineage: Eukaryota > Metazoa > Chordata > Amphibia > Anura > Eleutherodactylidae > Eleutherodactylus > Eleutherodactylus coqui. The sequence continues at coordinate 98,155,675 of NC_089845.1, read as the reverse complement.
TCTTAGACAGAAGAAGCATCATTATTGACACATGACAAAGATGTTGTCTCAGCAAGTTGCATATGGCCAAAATTACAATTATCCAAAGTATATTTTTCCCATTCTGTAATCTTCACAATAAATGTTGCTGTCTGCCGGATAAGTTCACACATCGGATAAGGTCACAGTTCCATTTAGTGACAACTTCCAACAACATGAACTTGCAAGGCTGGATTTATTTAAGTCGGGAGGGATAAGATCACTGCTTGGCTAGTATGATTTATCAGGGTTTGACCGGAGTACTTGAGTAAAAAATGTCATATTTCAACTTTATGTTCTTCGCGATACTTCAGTGCATTTTGTGTCTCTGACTTCAGCATCGTGGTAGTAAAATTGAAAAAAAGGCTTTCCAATAAGTCAGCCTAACTCTGCCAAATGAGAGTAATAATATATTTTCTTGAACTACAGTACATTGTTCAAGAGCAATAGAAGCAGCATAAACACAGCGCTTTATCTAATGTGCAGATGCAACATTTACTTTAGATAAAATGCAGCGCGATTCGTGATTTTTATTTATTTCTTTATTTTTTTTATAGAGACTGTGAGGAATCAAATTACATTAATCTATCCTGCTGCCTTTGGGCATTCACCAAATTTCCAATTTACTTGCATATATTCTTAGCGCAGGGGATTTACTGTACTGTTAAGAGCATCGCTCAAATTGTTGATGCTGACACAGGAAGTTCAGTTCTTTACACACTGATGCCTAGTGGTACTTTATGGCCAATTACAATGGCTAAAAGTGGAGAAAGACTTGGCAAGTCTTTAGCTTCTAGGGCAGGGAAAGATGTAAAGTTTGTCGTTGAGAACTTATCGGTAAGAAAGGACCAAAAATGTCCTTATTTTTTAATGAGCATAAGAAACAGATATTTTGGGGGGAAAAGATTTTGAACCATTAGATGAAAAGATGTGGTTGGAGTAAAGTTGAAAAAAGTTTATGTTTGTTGTTCAGGGGAAGAGAGCAGAGAGTACCTCAGATAGTGACTTGTTTAGACTTACCGCAAGGGACGCCGTGGTGTTTTGTGGCTCCTCGCTTTGGTCCTTGACTTCCACTGGGAAATTTTTCATGAAGGCCCGGTCACAGGCTTTCCTTGGTATCCTGCAGTGGATCGGTACATAATTTGGAATGGACCATATTTTGGTGAAGCAACCTTAAAGGGGTTGTCCCGCGCCGAAACGGGTTTTTTTTTTTTTTTAAACCCCCCCCCCCGTTCGGCGCGAGACAACCCCGATGCAGGGGTTAAAAAAACAACCCCCACAGCGCTTACCTGAATCCCGGCGGTCCGGCGTCTTCATACTCACCTGCTGAAGATGGCCGCCGGGATCCTCTGTCTCCATGGACCGCAGCTCTTCTGTGCGGTCCATTGCCGATTCCAGCCTCCTGATTGGCTGGAATCGGCACGTGACGGGGCGGAGCTACACGGAGCTACACGGAGCCCCATAGAGAAGAGGAGAAGACCCGGACTGCGCAAGCGCGGCTAATTTGGCCATCGGAGGGCGAAAATTAGTCGGCACCATGGAGACGAGGACGCCAGCAACGGAGCAGGTAAGTATAAAACTTTTTATAACTTCTGTATGGCTCATAATTAATGCACAATGTACATTACAAAGTGCATTAATATGGCCATACAGAAGTGTATAGACCCACTTGCTGCCTCGGGACAACCCCTTTAACTCTTTAGCCAACAAACACTAGCACTCTTACATATCAAGAGGTTGGTCCTGGACTTTAAACCCGTACCATTGTAAACATACATTATAGGAGTAGGTCAGGTGCTTGGCTGTGAGAGACAGCCAAGGACCCCGAAAAGAGGACAGAAGTGGGTTATAACCACTTCTGTCTTTTCTTTTCCAGCCTACATAGCTCCATTGCCTGTCATGTGTTCTTTCTTCCGGCAGTGCGGAGAGTCGTCTACACCTGCAGTGCGGGTGTCTTCTGCATGCAGTAACACGGGCGCATCGGTGCCCGTGTAACTGAGCCCTTAAGATTATTTTTATTAAAGTCACCCCTGCGAGGGGTATTCTGCAGCTTTTTATTGTATAAAGTTATATAAAAATCAAAAAGTTTTGAAACTAAAAAAAAGCCTAAAATACAAATATATTTAAAAAATAACACCAATCAACAAGCGGAAATCGCATTTACCCCTCTTCTCCTTACTGCAGGCTCACTGCCCTGCCCTCTGCAGTGATGTGGTTGAATGGACTGGCTGCCAAGCATGTATGGTGCTGCAGCATTCACTTCAATAGGGCTAAAGGAAATAGCTGCCCGTCTCCAGTAGTCCAACTCTATGTCCACCTGAAGTGAGCCCACAGTGAGGAGAGGGGGACATGGGACCACCATCTATTACACATTTATCCACTATCCTGTGGATAAGTGAAAAGGGTCAATCTTGGGAATAGCCCTTTAAGCTACAAATCAATGACAGAAGTAAACAGGAGAATAATGTGCCCCGACTGTTTGTCTGTAGGATTTTCAGCATGCTCTTGAAACAAACAGTCTTGTAGGAATCCTGCAGAGAACACAGGGCTCAATCGTCTGCTGTTCTATTCCATTTTGAGTCGAGGAACATATTTGGGATGGGCCTAGTCACTGGGTGGAGCTGAATAATCTTTTTGTCCTACTGCAATGGTAGGGGGGAGGCTCCTGCTGCAGCTGGAAACCGGACAGTGAGGAGGTAGAGGGGGGGCATTAGCATCAAAGTAAAGATGGAGATTAAAAGAAGAAGTGCAAGGATATTTTTTCGCATTTCCTAAGTTTAGTGTTCTTTTAACTTGAAATCAATGTATTGTTGCTTGAAGGCAATCATTTCTGGCTAAGGAGAGGGTGAATTTAGTGTTCTTCAGTGAGATTACTGGGAAGAAGGCCAAGAAAATGTCCACCACATGATAACTACTTCCTTATCTCACATATCTATAGCTATGATAATCCGCAGAAACAATTGCATACATACTTGTGAATAATATTAGAAGCTCTTCTTATAATCTTTACTGTAATAAGTGCTAATCTTAGATTGGATGATGTCCAGTGCAGTATCTTCTAATGGTGACCTCACCTTCCTTTATAGTATGGCAGATAGCATCCAAATAATGCAACAGTACAGTATATAAATAACAATGCTATATAGTGCCCAAATAACACAACTAGGCAGTCATCTAATTAAGGGTTTGTTCACACTAGCTCTTTGGGTTCCGTTTTCCTGAATCATTTTGGGTGCTGGAAAACAGAAGCCACTGGACAAACAGACCAATTGATTATAATATGGTCCATTTGGTTTCTGACTGTCCGTCCAGCATATTAGAGGAGGATATAGCACTCAATGTAGCACTATTTCATCCTGGATTTTAATGGAAATTGGTGATGGAGGCTCTGAACGGAACCATTGACACTGATGTGCACAGACCCTAACACTGCCCAATGAATAAACTGGATATTTGGATCCAGTACAGTTATCTTTTCATAGGTTTAGGCAACAAGTCTAGCATTAGGGTAACAGCTTTGATGCCCGGGCCATCAAAGTCCCCATCAATCACACAGCGTGGCATTTGGATCCAGTGCTTCTATCGTTACATAGGTACGGGAACCAAGTATAGAATCCGAGGGTAAAGATCTAGATGATCTAGAAGATCTTCTTCTTTTTGGGTGATTCTCCATTCTCCTCCTTGTTTTCCAGAGCAGGAAGAAGGAAGAGTTAAGAAGAAGCATGGTGGCTCAGTAGTTAGCCCTGCTTCCTTGCACCGCTGGGCTCCTAGGTTCAAATATGATCAATGACAACATTTGCATAGCAGTTGTAAGTTCTCTCTGTGTTTGTGCTTTCCCATCTCTGGAGGAAGAAGCATGGTAGCTCAATAGTTGGCACTGTTGCCTAGCACAACATCTGCTTGGTCAGATTTCAACGAAATACGTCAGCACTGCAAGGCAACAGTGCTAACCACCAAGTCAGGAGGAGGTGTTTTAGTGCACTCAGATGAGATGAACAGCCCAAAGTTCGGATTTGAAGGTTTTGGTTCACTGAACACTACTTATGGATCATGGAGTAATTATGCATTACTGCATGGCCTGGCCTTACTGTATTCTTGTATTATATGTGTGTTTATTTCTTGAGAGAGTGGAGGTTATATTTGCAGGTCAAAGAAGTATGTACCATACAGGCAGACCATGTGGCTGGAGAGAAGGGACACAGCAATATTTGATCCCACCCTGTTTTTTACTGGATGATTGGAACTAGTGCAGGGCTCCACTCTTCAGAGGGACTGAATTTCCCAAAACTAAGGGGTTGTCTAGTTACCGGACAACATAGCCACTTATACCACTAACTGTGCTAAAATTAAAAAATCGGCTGTATCTACCCATCCTCTGCTGCCATGATCCAGCTCTGTAGCCCCGCTCTTGATGTTTCTTGTTGAAGATGATGTCACCGGATATCACATGACTGCTGCACCGTCACCACCTGTTCTCCTGGCATCATTTCCTGGGCGCCATCATGCTAGGATAAAGATTATAAAAAGAGAGTGGAAGGGAAAACAAATGTCAGACCCTCCTGTTTTGTGTGCAAAAATCCACCAACTTAGCCCTTTCATGACCAAAGGTCATTGATGTGCCTGTGTCCAGGTCCCATTCTGCAGTCCCAGTATTCCCGCTATCAAAAAAATCACAATTTTTTTTTCTTTTTCGGGTGACACATCTACATGAGGATTTGTTTTTTGCAGTAATATTTTTCATTGGTAGAATGTATCATATAACATATTGGAAGACTTTTAAATGTTTCTAAGTGGGCTGAAATGGGAAAAAAACACAATTGTACAATTTTTTTTTGTTTGTTTGTTTTTCGACGTTCATGATGCAGTAAAAATGACATGTTGTCTTTATGCCGGGTCAGTACAAGTACAGTGATACCAAATTTATATAGTTTTTTATATAATAATATCTAAAGAAATAAAGTAGCTTTTTTTAAAAAAAAAAAAATGTTTTTGCCGCTATCTTTGCACGCGCATAGCTTTTTAATTTTTCCATCCGTAGGGCTTGTGTGAGGCCTAATTTCTTGTGGGATGACCTGTATTTTGTATCGGTACCACTTTAGAGAACATATCACTTTTTGCTCGCTTTTTATTCAATTTTTTTTGAAGATGGCTTGCCCAAAAAAAGCGCAATTCTGTCATTGTGTATTTTTTTTCTGACCAAGTTAATCATGTGGGATTAATAATGTGATATCTTAATAAACTAGACTTTTACAGATGTAGGGATACTAAATTTTTACATTTCTTTACATTATAACCAGACGGCACTTCTGCGATCTTATCGGGAGAGGGAGGTTTGTGTTTGGGACATTTAAATGCTGCTGTCAGAATTGACAGCGGCAGTTAAAGGGTTAACAGCTGCGATCAGAGTTCTCTCCAATTGTGGCTGTTGCCGGAGGGCGTTGGTTGGCAGAGACAGCCGATATCCATTGTGTATGGAGTGGGTTTGGCTCCTAAGTAGAGATGAGCGAGTGTACTCGGTTCGGGTGTTTTTGGACCCGAACAACTGACTACTCAGACGAAAAGATTCGGGGGTGCCGGGGGTGAGTGGGGGGTTGCAGAGGGGAGTGGGGCGGGGAGAGAGAGAGAGCTCCTCCCTGTTCCCCACTGCTACCCCCGCTCCACCACGCCGCCCTCCGAATCTTTTCTTTCGAGTAGTCAGTTACTCGGAAAAAGCGGTGCTTGAGTGCAAAAACACCCGAACCGAGTACGCTCGCTCATCTCTACTCCTAAACCCACTCCATACACAGAATATGTTATGGATGACTTTATACGTGCTAACTGTACAGATGTGCAATGAGGATACATATAACCATATGTGTGTCACAAAAGGGTTAATAAGGGTTGATCTTTGCTATAGGGTCCCTTCTTTTCTATGTACGCCCATAGGCGTAGCGTCAGGGGGTGCTGGGGTCGCCATGGCGACCCGGCCCATGAGCTCAAGGGGCCCCGGAGCCGCCCTCCGACATACCCCCATGCACATTCAGTGCATTAATGGCTGACCGTTCTTTCCCCCGCATGATGCGGCAGTCAGAACAGCCAGCCTGAGAGGAAAAGCAGGGAGGTACTTACATGGGCCGGCAGGGGAGGAGGGAGGAGGTCACATGGGACGGCAGGGGACAGGGATCATGTGCTGCCCCCCCTGCTTCCTGCTGAACGGGGAAGCTTCTGAGTTTACCTCTCCTGCTGCTGCTGTCACATGGAGGAGAAGTGGACCGAGCCCTGGGGTAAGTGTATATCTGTGTGTGTGTACATCTGTGTGTGTGTGTGTGTACATCTGTGTGTGTGTGTACATCTGTGTGTGTGTGTGTACATGTGTGTGTGTACATGTGTGTGTGTACATCTGTGTGTGTGTGTGTACATGTGTGTGTGTACATGTGTGTGTGTACATCTGTGTGTGTGTGTGTACATGTGTGTGTGTACATGTGTGTGTGTACATCTGTGTGTGTGTATGTACATGTGTGTGTGTGTACATGTGTGTATGTGTGTGTACATGTGTGTGTGTGTGTGTACATGTGTGTGTGTGTGTACATCTGTGTGTGTGTGTGTACATCTGTGTGTGTGTACATCTGTGTGTGTGTACATCTGTGTGTGTGTGTGTGTACATCTGTGTGTGTGTACATCTGTGTGTGTGTGTGTACATCTGTGTGTGTGTATATCTGTGTGTGTGTATGCGTGTGTGTATATCTGTGTGTATATCTGTGTGTGTGTGTGTATATCTGTGTGTGTGTGTGTGTATATCTGTGTGTGTGTGTGTATATCTGTGTGTGTGTGTGTGTGTGTATATCTGTGTGTGTGTGTATATCTGTGTGTGTGTGTGTATATCTGTGTGTGTGTATATCTGTGTGTGTGTGTGTGTGTATATCTGTGTGTGTGTATATCTGTGTGTGTGTGTGTATATCTGTGTGTGTGTGTGTGTGTGTATATGTGTGTGTGTGTGTGTGTATATGTGTGTGTGTATATCTGTGTGTGTGTGTGTGTGTATCTCTCTCTCCCTCTCCTTCTCCCTGGATTTTCTGTATTTATTTGCACCCTTTACACGCAATTAAAAACCGCATCAAAACCGCATGCTGTTATTAATAGTGTCTGCTGCTCCTTTACGGTGCCTACCCACTACATTTTTTTTTCACGACGAAATTTGCAGCGTTTTTTTTTCTGCAGGGGTCTATGGGACTTGTAATGCTAAAATAACGATCGCGCAAAATCGCAATTTACCGCGAAATCGCGGTTTTGCGCGATCGTGATTTTAACATTACAAGTCCCATAGACCCCTGCAGAAAAAAAAACGCTGCAAATTTCGTCGTGAAAAAAACCTCTAGTGGGCAACCACCCTAATACCGTACGCGGTCTTTATATACTGCATGCAGGTTTTTATGTGTCTTAATTGTGGTTCTAAAGTGCAGCATAAACACGACCCCCCTGAGGCCGCTGTCACACGTGTTCAGAAAACGCAGCTCAAAATTGTGGCATTTTTACTGTAATTTCGAGCAGCGTTTTCGAACACAGGTTACAGCGTGTGACAGCACTCTTCAATGCACCCCATCATTGTGATGGGTGAGGAGGTGTGTTAAAAACCACAAAAATGCAGGAACAGAACAGACAGCTCTCGAAAATCACAGTGTTAGAAACACCGTGCTCGAGCGCAGATTTGAGTAACCTCATCGAAATCTCTGGGAGTGTTGTACCGCGGTTAGTACGGCACTCGGGGCGCTGTGCTAATAGCGGTAAAAAGCGGTGTGTGAGAGTGACCTGCGGGGCTACAAACAAAGCTTTATGTAGTGCAGGAAATGTGTCATGTTTGGAAAGATTACACCAAGGGGCAGATCATGTATGCAGCACGATCTAGGTATGGGTACGGGGGCGTGTGGGGTGGAGGCCCGGGGTGGGGGGGCCCCGAGCTGAACTTTTGCACCTGGGCCCCTGAGCCTTTAGGTACGCCCCTGTGTACGCCACTACTGCAGGTATAGCATGCATCTCCAAACTCCAAATACATTGAATGTGTGATAAACATACGCTCCAAACATGAATTATGAGCGCACTTAAAAAGTCTTTGTGATCTTCAATGGGGCGTCTATAATCTATAAGGTCACAGCATCCACTAAGGTGAAATGGTATCTTTCTAGAAGTGCTTCTTTGTAGTGTAATGAGTCATTGCTTTCTGCGCTTTAAAGCTATCATAAGTCTTTGATTAATCACTGACTCTAAAGTATGCAACATCAACATAATAAGATAAGCAGCCTGCAATACTAACAGTGCTATCTCTGACCACTAATTAATTAGTCCAGTGGATAGCTCTCATCTGTTTTGCGCAAACATTTTTCAATCTCGAGATGTAAGCATTTTTGAAAAGTGCAGAACTGGTGAAAATTCTGGCATTTTCTAATTTTATAGATGGTGCCATATATTTCATGGGACAGCTCTCCTTTCTTTAACAATTCTTTTGTTGGTAATGTTTTAGGAATAGCAGATCGACAGTTACCAAAATGAAGGCCAACGTTAGATCTGAGATCAGGGTCAGTTGGGGTAAAGTTTCTCCTTGTGGAGAGCACCTAGAGGGTATGAGCAGACTTACAAGGCCATGCATGCGCTTCTGGGAAATTTGATATGCAAATTGGAAGATGGAGTCGTTTCTCCTTAGGGCGAATACCTAGATGGTGTGAAAAGATTTTTAAGGCCATCCATGCTCTTCTGGGAAATATGCAAATGTGAGAATGGAGCAATGCCTCCACAGCATCACCTATTGGAATGCAGCATTCCTGCAAGTCAATGTCAAACCTCTTAACAAGCCTTTAACAATGACTAGAAATCATGAGCAAAAGCCAGAATCTTCTCCAGAAGGAAAAGATAACCATGTGCAGACAGCTGTTTTGGGGTGGTTGTTCTTCATCACTGTATAGGTGGTTTCAGACTTGGCTAGTAGAAAGCCTATAGATGTGGGAAGATGGAACAATGCCTCAGCAGTGACATGTTGTAGAAGTCAATATCCGACTTTCTAACCGACCTTGTAACAATAACTGGGAATGGCTCGAATAATCCAAAGCCAGAATCTTCTCCAGAAAGAAAAGATAACCATGTACAGACAGACTGTTTCTGGGTTTCAGTGAGATTTGGGCAAATTATCTATCCCAGTACTGATTGGGTACAATAGGTCACTCTTGGGCACAAGCAGTGCATAAAGTTCATAGACTAGATGCTAGTTCAGTTAGACCCCACCCATAGTTCTAGAAATGTGTATGGAAGCACTCCAATTCAAAGTTGTGGGTGTCAATAAAAGGATATTTGAATTAGAGTGCTGCCCAGGCATTACTTTTTAGTGTACAGCTGTATTGTATTACACTTTATGTATAATTTGATCGCTGTACTGTATGTTGGCATTATTTGAGCACTGCATGGCAGCATTTATATAGGCATTGCATGGAACTGCTACTTAGGCACTGAACAGTCTATTTATATTGGTAGGGCCTCTTTAACCATATGGGAAATGGTGCATCTGAACCGGATCCTCTGCATTAATTTCACTTTTTTAGGACATGGATACAGTTGAAAAGTATTGAGGTAAAAAAATATCAAAAAGCTATTGCCACACTGGTTTCCACTCACTTCCAGATCCAGCAATCCCATGGCCAATCATTGATCTAAGAACCTGTTGTGGTCATGGATTGCACATGACTGCTGCACCCAGAAGAGAGCAGAGACCACGGGAAAGCCTGCTTGGCCTGTGTTAGGTGTGTATGAGTGGGGTTTTTTGCCACAAGAAAGTTTGGAGATGGCATGGGGCAACAGTGGAGGGGAGCGTTCATTTTAATACCTGTGCTCTGGGCCTACTCAGGTATTTAAACAACCTCGGTAGTGACACAGTATAGTAGCAACACTATATAGTATTCTTATTTAGGCAACTGTATGGATTGATTTTTGCATGGATGTTATTTTGGTATCCTATTGTATGGCACTGATTATTAGGTTCTGTATGGCTATTTGTACACTGTAGGGCAATAGTTTTTTATATAATATCGGCACCATATGGGTGCTGTCAAAAGAAAGTGCCACATAGGGCATCTTCTAACCTAAGACCAGCCATGATCATTAAAGGCCCCATATCCACTACGGAAAAGTTAGCCAACCCCACCAATTCTAACTGGACCAGTTGACTATAATGTGTATGAGGGCCTCGCAACTCTCCCTGACAGATAATATTGGGAGAAAGAAGAATTGAGCATATTGAATTCCAACACCTAGTCCTTATATTCCCCCTGGAGATAAGCCGCTGCCAGAGGTGTCAGGAAGTTAAATTCTCCACCCTTTAAAAACACATGAACACTCAGCCAAACTGAGCATTCATATCCATGGAGAAGTTAGGAGCTGCTTGACCAACAGCTATTGAAGTTGTACCAGTACTTTCAGACTTGTTAGGCTGCATTCATTTAAAGAACAAAGTTATCAAACAAATATATCACTTATGTGAAAAAGTACCTGCATTCCCAGCCTAAAGAGGGTTTCCTACCAGTAATATTTATCACTTAACCATAGGACTAAGGGGGTCCAAGCACTTGGGCAACAACTGATCATACAAATGGCGATCCTATGTCACTTATTCTCTATAATCAGGCCTCACAAAGAGTGAGAAGATAACCACAGTTGACGCGGCACGTACGCTCAGCATGATCCATTATAATCTACGGGGGATGTGGAAAGTGTGGCATGAGCGTGCCCGTTGAATATTAAGTCAGATTTTCATATTAAATTAAATATTGTAACTGAAGCGAAAATCATATCACGTGATTCAATCAGAGAGCATTAAAGGGGTTGTCTCGCGAAAGCAAGTGGGTCTATACACTTCTGTATGGCCATATTAATGCACTTTGTAATATACATCGTGCATTAAATATGAGCCATACAGAAGTTATTCACTTACCTGCTCCGTTGCTAGCGTCCCCGTTGCCATGGTTCCGTCTAACTTCGGTGTCTTCTTGCTTTTTTAGACGCGCTTGCGCAGATGCATCTTCTCCCTTCGGCTGGTCTTGGAAGCATCGGCGTTTTGGCTCCGCCCCCTTGTACGCATCATCGCGTAGCTCCGCCCCATGACGTGTGCCGGTTCCAGCCTCCTGATTGGCTGGAATCGGCACATGACGGGGGCGGAGCTACGCGATGATGCGTACAAGGGGGCGGAGCCAAAACGCCGATGCTTCCAAGGGCAGCCGAAGGGAGAAGATGCATCTGCGCAAGCGCGTCTAAAAAAGCAAGAAGACACCGAAGTTAGACGGAACCATGGCAACGGGGACGCTAGCAACGGAGCAGGTAAGTGAATAACTTCTGTATGGCTCATATTTAATGCACGATGTATATTACAAAGTGCATTAATATGGCCATACAGAAGTGTATAACCCCACTTGCTTCCGCGAGACAACCCCTTTAAATACAACTTAGTGCAACATAGAAGTCGCAAGTTCGAGCTCAAAAATGTAAATATGTAACTTTATAAATTACAATTTATTTTTTTCTGTTCTATTATGTCATTTATTATGCAGGGTGTAATCAAAAAGATGGATCCAGCGCTATATCTCAATACTGGTGTCTCATATTGAAACAACAATAGCGTAGTTGAATAGGATGGCATGGATGCTCTACACAATGGTACGGCCCACATGTCCCTGGGGGTCCTGAAACATAGTAACATAGTCAGCCTAAAAAAGACATATGTTCATCCTATTATTCCCCCGCCCCAATGTTGATTCCTCCCCCAGCGCTTCGCTGTTCACTAACACGGTCCTATAATGATAAGGTTAGTCCTGGACTGCACTGTAGAATGGCTCCATTCATGTATGGTAGCAGAGGAATCCCACTTCCAGTACGCTTTCCTTACTTCAGTCATAACAGTGGTCAGACGGGACTTAGAGAGATGCGGAAAGTGGATTTTTGCTTCTCACATGCTACTCTTCAACTTTGCAATGCAGTTTTACTCTCTATTTCTTACACGGCCCCAAACACAAAATTGAAATCCATGTTCCAGGGCCCCCAGAGACCCATGTGCCATACCATGGTATAGCGCATCCATGCCTTCCTATTTAATCAAGAACACTATTGTTATTTCAATATTGTACACCAGTGTTAAGATATGGTGCTAGATCAGTCTTTTTGACTACACCCTGTATATTGGGAAGGATTCATGATTGTTAGATTTCGTATTGATACACCTTACCTGGTAGACTTGATATGTAGAGAACATATAAGCCTAAAGCTTTTAGGTGCATGAAAAGTATATAACACACAGTCATTGGGGCTCATGCAACCATAGCAGTTCCACACTGATACACTAATACTTTATTTGGTTCTATAAATTTCAACTTGGCTTCCCGATTTTCTGAGTAGCTTTTGAAGTCTAAATTATGAAACTGGAAAATCCCATTGATAAATGTTAAATACTTCGACTGATCCCCTCAGAGTGTATGGGCACCTACCTGAATTTTAACTATAAATGTAACAACTTTCCTAATCCATTGACTGAAGGTCTGATGTCTTGGTTTAACACCGAGGGTATAGCTAGACGACTAGACAAAACAGCTCTGGAGACCAATGTTGAGGCCAAGTAGTGAAAAACACTTTTTGACAATAGACAATTCCACTATATATGCAGACAAAAGGCATTGTATATAATACAAATTATTGATGTAGTGGCACCAAGGATTCCTATTGAATTCAATGGAAACAATGTCTGCAATACCAACTAAGGCCACTGCAATGCTTCCCGCTCAGTACACTCCTTTTCCACAAAGCCACATCCCTTTTTTTTCCTTAAAGAAAAGGGTCATCATAAGTGAGGTGCAAAGCATATAGGATAATTTTCTAATGCAATTTTCTCTAAAACCACCTGGCAAATTTTCACGGGTAAATCTGCCTCATTGTATCAATAATGCAGTCTGATAACGGATTGCTCATCCAATTGGATAGAAATCTTACTCTCCATGCCCGGAATCGGTCTCCTTGACAGACATTTTCCTAAAAAATGTTCACTTTTAATACATTGAACTAAAAAATCCAGCGTCCTCAGATTTCGTAGCGCTCAGATGCCTTATCGCAACGACTTGTTTATTTCTCTATACATTCCATGCTTTAAATTTTCTTTAGTATTTGTGTATCTGTTGACTATCTGCTCGAAAGTTTGTAGTTCTTAATCCATTTAAAGAGAGGCCGCTTGTAAATCCACAGGTAGAGATAAGGAGTCACTGTTTGACGGAGTCTGAACCCTTTTCAAATGAAAAATGTCACTGACAGAAGGGAAAACTGAATTATATTTTATAAAGGTTTTCAGAGATTTCCACGATTCTTGTCCTATCAGATAAATGTGTCATGTCCACAGACCTTGTAAGGTTTTTTTTCTTTTTTCTTAGGAAAAGCATCAGTTTGAATCTCGGTGCCGCATGGGATGAAAGAGTTTTTTTTTTCCCATAGAAGTTGGTAACTCGAATACAAGAGGAAAGGAAATAAACAAGATTTCTTTTTGGAGTTTAATCTATTTATTATTTACTGTTTCCAATGCATTTTTTTTTGCCTCTTGCGCGAGTCAACATTTATATGAAATGTATTCGGGATAAGTTAGTTTGTAAGGAGACGGAGATAGTAGAGTATGCCGCCTTTTATCGGGAAACATTGTGCCATCTTTCTATATGGAATAGATTCAGATCTTACAATGAGCGATTCTTAGCGTGAATCTTCCTGTTTATTATTTTAGGCTGTAATTTGACTTTCTGCTTTCGAGTGGATGTTGACATTTATTTATGTATTTATTTATATCCTCTTGCTTATATAGCACCAACGTAATCCAAAACGCTGCACCCGTAATGAATTCACAGGCATCAGCCCATATCGTCAAGGGGCTCACAATCTCACGGATGTCTTGTGTTTTTTGGACCGTAGGAGGAATCAAGAAAACCCAGAGGAAACTCAATAAAAATATTGGGCAGCCTACTGACAAATAATCTGATGGTTCAAGAGGGGCCACTTTGCCAGATTCAAACTTAGGACCCCAGTAGAACACAGTAACAAGGCTAGCTATTACTGCCTTTAACATATATACGGATATCAAAAAGCTGGATTTCCTCACCCCAAAAGTTGGTTTGACTTTCTGAATATGACCTCTTTAAATGACTGTTATTTACAGTAAAATTACGGGTATGACATTTGAGGATACAACTGATAGAGTAGGGGGTCATTAGAGTTTAGGAGGTACAACATGAAGATACAAGAGATATATTAGGGAATTTTTATACGTTAGTAGGGGGCATTAAGGTTTATGAGGTGTGACATGACTATGTGAGAGTATAAGAGATATAGTAGGGGTCACTAGGGTTTAGGAAGTATGATATGACATGTGAGGATACAAGAGATAGTAGGGGGTCATTAGGGTTTAGGAGGCATATCATTTAAAGATGCAAGAAAATAGTAGGCAAGTATTAGAGTTTAGTAGGAGTGATTGGGGTTTAGGAGGGTTTGGGACATGTGAAGGGATAAGAAATATAGTAGGGGGTGATTATGATTTAGTTGGGGTCCTTAAGGTACAAGAGATATGACAAGACATGAGAGAGTAAAAGAGATATAGAAAAGGGTCATTAGAGTTTAGGAATTAGGATGTTTGACACGTAAAGGTGCAAGAAATATAGTAGGGAATCATTAGGGTTAGTAGGGGTCCTTAGGGTTTAGGAAGTATGACATGTGAGGGTATAAGAAATATAGTAGGGGGTCATTACAGTTTAGTAGGGGTGATTAGGTAATTATAGCAGTGGGCCCTTAGAGTTTAGGAAGTATAGCATGAAATGTGAGGGTACCAGAGATATAGTAGGCAATCATTAGGGTTCAGTAGAGGTCATTAGGGTTTAGGACGTATGACATGACTGATACCAGAGATGTAGTATAGGGTCCTCAGAGTTTAGTAGGTGTGATATAAACAGATATAGTAGGGGATCATTAGGGTTTAGGAGGTATGACATGACATGACAGTTACCAGAGATGTAATATAGGGTCCACAGAGTTTAGGAGGTATGATGTAAACAGATATAGTAGGGGATCATTAGGGTTTAGTTGGTCTTATTAGAGTTTAGGAGCTACTATATGACGTGTGGGTACAAGAGACATAGAAGGGAGTGAAATGGTGCAAGTTAGGTTAATGAAGTGGGTCAATCCTTTGTTGGTACACTACATATACCCAGTCATTAAACCTGCTATGTTGCCTCTATATGTCTAATATTTTCTTGACACAATGCCCCCTTGCTCATGTAGGTAAGTTCGCTTTGGCACTTGATGTCTGAAATGCCTTTTTATCATATTCAGTGGTAGAATAGAGTCTAATTAATATCACAAATTACTTAAAGGAGTTTGTTCAGGACTATTAAAAGGCTTTTCCAGAAACAGTGCCACATCTGTCCATCTGTCCACAGGCTGTGTCTGGTATTGCAGGGCAGCTCCACTTACTTAAATGAGTTGCAATATTAGACATGGCCCATGTTCAGATGTGGCACTAATTTTGTACTTGGACAAACCTCAAGTAATTTAACATATCAAAAATATTGTTAGGCGCCAGCATAGTAAAATATCCTACACTAATAAAAGTGGATGAATGTATGAGCCACATGTCTGCACTATACACTCAAGTACCGGCATATGGTGCTCTATATTAAACTTTACAATAGAGTTGTTTTGCACCTAGAAGAAAATGGCATGCGATGGGGCCTGCAGTCTCAATGCTGACCCTTTCTTGTACAGTGATGAGTGACCCTGGTAAGACGACGGGGCATATAAACTCTGCCCTCTTCTCACCCCCTATAAATCCAACATTTGTCCAGGGTCACAAGAGTACATTACAGAGCTGGTATCATTAGCGCACTGCCTGCCACTTTAGAAAGCAGTTTATGGTTTGATCTTTTGGCCTAACCTTTCTTTACAGCACTTACAAATGATTTCCTACACGAGGGCATGAATAATATTCTTAGTAGTTCGTATAATGTGTGCATGGCATTATAAGAAGAAGTAGTAAATTTGTGACTAAGAAAGGTAGTTTTTCATGGATAAAAAAGGTAAAAAAGAAAACTCATTCCTTCATGAGAGTAGCACCCCCCCCCCCACCGCCCCGCCATCCTCCACCACGATCAACACCCTGCTGTGTATTAATTGATTGCTCTTATTAGACAAATGGCATCATATCTGCATCTGTAATATTCTGCCCTTCCGTAGGGTACCATAATCAGCTGACAGATCTGCTTAAATCCCTTCCCAATATTTTCCGTACATGTCAGGTGTCATTGTATAGAGTGGGCTTAGGAGCCATACATAGTGGGTGTTGGCTGCCTTTCACAGATGGCACCTGGCCGCAAATACCAGAATAATAGATAACTCTGATTACGGCGGTTAGAAGTGGTATTAAAAAGGACCAACAGAAGAAGAGAGCTTCCTCTGTCACCAGCACGGCTCACCAGCAACAAGATCATGGGCGACCATTGGGGTGTCATGGCAATCTAGGGACTCTTTAAGGCTTTTATGGCTGCCATGTATTGCTGTCTATTAAGGGAGTGTTCTGCCCTTTTTACCACTGTTGTCTATATACTGGATTGGTCATCAGAAGTTGATGGACAGAGGTCTGCCACTTGGGACCCCCATCCATCAGTTGATTGTCTGGCCCGCTGTCAAGTACAGCAGGCCAGATGTTGTCATCAGCAGAGAGGGGAGGAAGTGCCAGCTCTGGCTTCACTCCCAATGAAATCAATGAAAGAGCCGCACTGCTACGTCACTTCCTGCTTCTCGACTGGTGATGACGTCACATGCAGTCCTGACCACCAGAGTAGCTGGAAGTGCTATAGCAGTGCGGCTCTCCATTTGATTTCAATGGGAGTGAAGTCAGTGCCTGAATTTCCTCTCCTGTCTGCTGATGATACATACCCTACCTGCTGCACCTTACAGCAGGCTGGATCATCAGCTGATGGACTGCGGTCCAAAACAGCAGAACCCTGTACATAAACTACTGATGATCTATCCAGATAATAGGTCATCAGTGAAAAAAAGGCAGACAACCCCTTTTAAGCCATGCCTGTGGCAAGGCTTAATAAAATGCCTGCAGAAATGCAATCTACTGCAATATTGTGGAATGTAGTGTATAAGTGATCATACGATCGATAGTTCAAGGCTCTATGAGGCCAAAAACAAGTAAAAATAAAATTAATACAGAGTTTTTAAATTATTGTAACTGTAAAAACTATTAAAAGAAACCCTTTCCCTATACGTTACATAAACAAAATAGTTATCATCATGTCCATAAAAGTGCAGTTTTACTAAAATATTATATTATTTTTCCCACACGGTGAACTCCATCAAAAAAAAAAAATGCAATGCAAGAATTGAGTATTTTTGGGTCACCCTGTTTCCAAGAAAAAAACTGAAAAAAGGCAATCAAAAAGTCATATATACCCCAAATACCAATAAAAATGACCAATTGCTCGAGCGAGCACTGCCTTTAGCGAGTACCTGCCCGCTCGAGACAAAAGGTTTGGGTGCTGGCGGCGGGCAGGGAGCTGCGGGGGAGAGCAAGGCGGAATGGGGGGGAGATCTCTCTCTCCCTCCCCCCCCCCCCCCCGCTCCCTCCTGCTGACAGCCGCTACTCACTGCTCCTCCGCGCCGGCATCCGAACCTGCAGTCTCGAGCGGGCAGGTACTCTCTAAAGGCAATGCTCGCTCGAGCAATTGCCCTTAGCGAGTATGCTCGCTCATCTCTAGTAACAAGCCCTTCTCATGTAGCTGTGTCACTGAACAAGCTCTGATCCAGGCGGTCCACCATGTGACAGCTACACAGAATTCCATACTATGTTGCCCAGAAATAAAATCTAGGCAGCATCTATTGGTATTCGTTGCAGTGGTGATCGGGATTGGAGTTGTTCAATAAAGTTCCAGTAACTAGAAATACAACTACTAATCACTATAAGCGCACAAAAAAAATCAAGCAAATGGAGGACAAACAATCATATGAATGTTCTTTTGTCCTCCATATTGGCTCATGTAAAAGGTCCCTTAGTTAATATATAGTGCAGAGATGAGCAATCTGCTTGTGTTCTGCAGAAAGCAGCAAGATAGCTGCCTACCCAAACCAGGACAGCTCAGTGAATAAATACTATACCAGAACCAAGCCAATAAGAGAAATACAGCACCAGCACCAAGCTCATAGCATTAAACATAGCCGCAAAATTAAGCTCATAACATAACTACAGTACCAGAACCAACCCTAGTGTATAAATACAGCACCAGAGCCAACCTCAGTACATACATACAATATCAGAATGTAGCTTATAACATAAATACAACAGCAGAACTAAGCAATTGTGTTACAGAGGTGCCAATAGTGGTGCCTCGGAACATCAAAGAGGAGAAGATAGAGCCAGGAGGAGGATGATTCAGGTAGCTCCACAAGATGTTGCCACAGGGAGGAAGAGGGTCATCTGGCCAGGCCGAGGGCAGCCATCTCCAGCCTACATCCACCTGGTGTTCCCCCTACAAGCTGGTGGCCGACACCCTGTGCGACTGCACAGGCCACACGTAGCTAAGGCCAGCCATATACAGTAAATCTGAACCCACCTGAAGTGTATTATAGTGGGTGGTGAGGAGCTCATGACCTTTACTGCTTGAAGGGGCTTCCTTCACTCCACCCCTACTGGGACCATGAATTTACAAAGCTCTTTGGTGTATTTTTTATATACAGAATACACACACACACACACACACACATATATATATATATATATATATATATATATATATATATATATATATTTTTTTTTTTTTATTTTTTTTTTTGCATTTTATGAGAAGGAAATTGAATTCAGTAGCTTATTTTCCTTCCACTTCCACTAGAATGACACAGTGACCTTGTATGATCAGGCATTGACCTTGCTAGATGAAGATCAGAGAACAAGCTACATTAGTTCTGTGTATTTGACTTCAGAATGCTGAGACAGTGCAGAGATCTGAATCTCAACTCCGCAGGATTTGGAAGTTGCACTTAAAAATAAACCGTCTGCCTTTTATAAAGAGACAGTGACAGCAATTCAAGCTGGCAAATCCGTATCCAGATGAATATGTCTATGCCAGCTTCACTACATAGCACTTATGTGACAGCCGGTGCATACTCCTTCTTCAGATGGACAAATGGAGGTTCTGATGAAATTAGAAAGGGAACAGTCCCTAATTTAAAAAAATTGCAAATCAATAAGCGGTCCTATTACAGTATATCACATGCCTAGTTATATCTGCTGGAGTGACAACTAATAGCACTGATATTACAGACTCCACTAGGTTGTCACGCAGCTTTCCTGCAGTCTAGAATGGCAATTCTGCAACATTCTGCAGCTATATGGGATAAGTTAATGAACTGCTACTTAATTACTCTGATATGTTGTTCAGGAGCAATAGTGTCTCCTTTTCAGTGCCTATGGGCTCTCTTTAAAAATTTTGAAACCTCTTGCATTGCCAAGAAACTCAGTAACTAAGAGCTGGGTAGGAGAAGGGGAGAGGGAGGGAAAGAAAGGGGATGGTACTGCAGTCTCACGAACATAGCCTCTATGTACCACTCATGCTGTGAGAGGGGAGAGGGAGCAGCAAGGGTGAAATACTGATTTCTCAGAACATATAGCACAACTCTAAAGCTCTATATGAGGAGAGGACTAGAGGAAAGCACTCATAAATGTACAGGTTACACCACAATATTTCTGGCTGCACTAAATCCAGGGCTGGCACTAGGTTAGAGGGCAACCTGTGCAGAATTTTTTTTTCTTGCCCCATCACTATCATAAAAAAAAATGACGTATATTGTTCAGATTAGCAGTCTGTATATATTCTGTCTGTGCATAAAAAAGCAAGATAGTAGTGCACCCATTCCAGAACAGCTCAGTGAATAAATACTGTACAAGAACCAAGCTCGTAACATAAATACAGCACCAGAACCAGGCTCAGTACATAAATACAGTACTAGAACCAAACTTTGTGCATATATAATATCAAAACCCACTTCATATTCAGCACCTTGCAATATCAGTGAGGAGGAGACAGAGCCAGTTCGCATGTTCTATCTTTTGCAGGTGCGGTTATTTAGCGCCTCTAAAAAACGGACATGTGACCACTTTCATTGGAAAGCATTGGTTCTAATAGAGCAGATTTTTAAGCGCGCCTAATCATGTGCTAAATTCACTTATCCTTTCTTTAGCTCTGAAGCCACAAATACTGGGGATAATTTCATCTAACTCTCCTGCCTGTATGTATCCCAACTATCAGGAAAGTCAGTGAAACAAATGGGAGTGAGAAACGGCATGCAGATGGTGTCCTGGTTGGAATCCTTATGTTATTTATACTTTATTTATGGAGACCTAATATTCCGGACTGAGGAATAGAGTAATGTAGTCATGCAGGTATTCTGTCTCGTGGGTTTTTTCATATTTTCTCATTTATGGAAGTTGGGTTTTTGATAATGTAGAGTTAGAAAAAAAAACATATGAGTTATACGACATGAGAAATCACCAAATATACAGCATTGAGTGTTTGAGGTTTAAGGAAACAGACAAAGGTATTTTTCATTATTAGTGAAAATTCAAAGAAAAAGTTTATCATCTGAATAGTTTAACCCCTTAGTGACCTGCCTATTTTTGCCTTAAAGATCAAGCAATTTTCAATTGGGTGAGTGAGAGCTGCCTCTGATTGGTGAGCTTGTGACCAATCAGAGGCAGCCCATTCAGCAGGTGGGGACCTTAAATCCCCGCCTACTGAATACTACACAGAGCAGTTCAGGAGAACTGCCGGCCGGCCGCGGCTGAACTCCGGCTGCAGGGACAAGGTGAGTATATATATATTTTTTATTTTTACACATTTTTGGATGGTTTTCAAGGAAGGGCTTATATGTTTAAGCCCTTCCCAAAAATTCATCCTGCGCTCGCCGGCAGCCCATTGCTTTCAATGGAGCCGGCTGTATTGCCGGCTCCATAGAATTTTAAAGGGCGGACAGCGCTCCTGTGATCGGGCCCATTTAGCCGAAAACGCTGCTAGCTGCAGATTTTTTTGTGAATCGTCGGCCCCGGTCACGCGATTTGCGGATGCGCATCCGTCATGCGATCTGCAAATCACGGCAAAAAACGGTCGTCTGACCGAGGCCTTAAGGTAATATTTATTTATTAACTCCCAGCTCAAGCTGGGTACTCATTTTACCTACCTCAGAAGGATGGAAGGCTGAGTCAACCTTGAGCCGGCTACCTGCAACCTTCAGGTCATGAGCTAGAGCTTCGGACTGCATACTGCTGCCTTAACACTCTGCGCCACACGAGTCTCCCATTACCCTAATGATATACAGTACACTATAGTGTTACTGTAAGTGACTCCAAACAGGGGTGTAGCTATAGGGGGTGCACAGGTAACAGTCACACCTGGGCACTGATCATGAGATTCAAAGTCCCCTCTACCACATTAGAGCACAATAGGATTATACATGGCACAAGGTAGGTGGTGGCGTTGTGGCAATTTTTGTACTAAGGCCCACGAGTTCACCTTTGCCTCCGAATCTCCACTTTGTTGGAAGAGTCATGTCTGCCTTTTATAGACAATGTCATAAACACAAACCCGACTATGGAGACAGTCACGTAAAAAAAAAAAGAAGTCGTTCAATACGTTGAGTCAGTGGTAAGGAATGTACAGCAAGATGATATTGCTTTTCCACTTGGCATAAGCAGATAATCACAGGGATAATGAGACGAGCGCAGCCATATTGTATAAACTTAATCCTTCCAAATTATAAACTGCCGAGATTCACACATGTAAGTTTGGACATTTCGGTGATCAAATCACATTTGCTTACATGTCCCCACAGCAGAAGCAGACGAGAGTGGAGATAAAATGAGTTTTGAATGATGTCAGCCTCCCTGTTATCAGCGCTCTTGTCTTTTATGATGTGTTTTAATTTGCTTTGTTTCCAGTTGGGCTTTGCCTATGAAGAAGAGGAGACTAGAGATTTCCTGACCTCTAGAGCTGTATACTAATCCAGTAAATATACTACTCTGTGTGTCTCATCTGGATATTTTTTAGGGAGCGTTTTACCATATTCTTTTACACATTTTATAACTATCCTCTTTATTAACGACCTTAAAACCCAGAGGATTTCAGTCCTAAAGGACCAGACACTTTTCCATAATTTTACACGTGGTGATTTTATACCCCTATTTTTTCTTTCCTTGGGCCCCAAAAATTATTTTTTGCTGCATTTAGTTTTTTTTTGGTGACATTTTTTAAATACATTTTTTTCACAGATTTTCCCCCCATTTTTCTGTTTTAGGCCTCAGTCAGACAAGCGTGTTATATGTTCGCAGAAAATTAACGCTCCTAAAAGAGCCAATGGGTTCTTATAAAAGCGTTCATATGCGAGGAATTAGCAGCACAAACCGGCACGCACCTAAAAAAGATAGGACATGCACTATGTTCGGAGCCCGCCGGGCAGGAGTTTCCATTAACTCCTATGGGAGCAGGAGTTAATGGAAACTCCTGTGCTGAGAATAGATTCCCCGCTGCTTACAGCAGGGCATTTAAAAGGTGCTTCTGGACAGAACTCCGGTTAGTCCTCACAGGGATAAGGGGGTTCGAGGAAGGTTCCGGTAATCCCAGTGAGGACTAACAGGATCTTACAACGGGAATTTTAAAAGGTGCTTCTAGGCAGCACTTTTTAAATGTCCTGCTCTAAGCAGCAGGGTAGTCCTTCTGCCCCCCTGCTGGGCAATTCCACAGCAGTGGGGGGCAGTAGGGGAAATTCCTCTCTCCCCAGGGAAATTCCCTATAGAGGGGATAGAGAGGGGTGTGTGGTTTCAGGGCTTTCCCCCGGGCTTCCCCCAACAGCATGAGAGGAGGGGCGGGGCTATAGTTATCCGCCTCCTAGCCACTATTCTGTATAAGAATCCTCATAGCAAACCATGGAGGGATGTGGCTAGGATTTGAGCTAGAGGGGGGCACATGTGATGTGCATATGAAACATTGCCCATTCGCCTGTTTTGAGCTCATGCAAGTGGCGCGCAAAAAAACACACTCGTCTGACCTTGACCTTATTAGGATAATGTGTACAAGATGTAAAAAATATACTTTTTTTATTTTATCTATGTCTGTGACTTCACTTCTCTTGGGGACACTGTCATTTCACACTGTCATTTTTTATTTATATCTATCTATTTGAATTTTACAGACATGTAACAAGCTTAATAGACAGCCGGTCAAAGTACAATATACTGCAATGCTGAAGGATTGCAGTATATTGCACGTTTTCAAGTTCAAGTCCTCTATGTGGTCTAAAGAAAAAAATAAGTAAAAAAAAAGTTTTTTCTTAAATTTATTAAACTGTTCTGTTTAACATAAAAAAGAACAACATCAAAGAAACATTTTTGGTATCACTGTGGCAGAAAAAGTCCGATCTATTAAAATGTGTATTATTTTTCCTGCATGGTGAACACCATCAGAAAAAAAAACTATGCCAGAATTGCACTTTTTTTGATCAGGTCCAAGAACATATGTATTAAAATGTGACCAAAAAGTCATATGCATCCCTAAATCATACCAACAAAAACTATAGCTCATCCAACAAAAACAAGGTCTCACATAGCTCCATCGGTGGAAACATCAAAAAGTTGCAGGTGTGCAACTAAGGTGAGCAAAAAAACAAAAACCACAAAATGGTTGTCTCCAAGGGGTTAATATATAAATAACACTCTTATGAAATTAATGTTCAAATTCCTATTGGGCATAAGCCTCCAGGCTTCTGTGGTACCCCCCTTCTGCATCAGTGACTGATTGGCCCTATACAACTGCAAAGCCAGCCCTGCCCAGTCTGAGACACTCTGTTTATAGCCGCCCACTGCTCTAACCAGGAGGAACGGCTTGAATGCACTCAGAACTCCGAATTCTCCAATAGGGTATTTGAAGATAGATCTTTATAAGCCAGACGGCCTCTTTAACTCATTTACGATTTTCGGCTCTGCTACAAGGTAGAAAGCCTCTGTTTACCGATTGTCCGTTCACATGGCAGCTCCATGGATGATGTATAATAATGTGAACTGGTTTTTGCAATTAAAATATACAACAGTGTGCACTGTATGTCATGATGCATCTGCAGATACTCGCCTTGACAACCATATTAAAAGACATTCTCATTCCGTTGGCGTCGATAAAATAGGACTTGTAAAACAAACAGAGGGGAGGATGTGGCTGTTGTCAAGGAAAGTGAAAGTGTTCAGCACATGTCTACATTTCTGTGTCTGCAGGAGAGTTGGAAGCTTTCCAGAAGGATGGAGAACGCAGGATTCAGAGCCGACAACAACTTCCAGTTGGAACAACATGGGGGCCCTTTGCTGGCAAGATGGACTTGAACAATGATAACAACATCTTGGTATGTGATTCTTATGATCTGTCAGCACAATATGCATATTAATAATATTTATATACTCATAATATTAATCCTAAGAGATGAATAACAGTAGACGTATTTGTTCAACCTCCACTTCAATGAAAAGGAATGGAGTAATGCAATGTCATATCTATCAGTCACATGACCTTTTTGCAGCTCAGTCCAACACAACAGAATGGGATTGAGATGCAATACTAGACACCACCGCTTTGAAATCAATGGTACTGTGGCTGGCATACAATAAGGAGGCTTCAGCTCTCGCCAGAGTGTGCTACCCATTCGAACAGCTAATTTAGGAGGTTCCAGGAGTCATATCCCCAAGGATCTGATTTTGATGACCTATCCTAAGGATAGGTATCAATATGTAAGTCCTGGAAACCCCCTTACATTTTGCTATGAGCTCCCTCTCTTATGTCTTTATCACTAGTCAATTTTGGGTTGGGGTTTTTCTGGTGGGCTATTTTGAGCCTGGTGCTCCGAGTTGGCTCCAGATTTACATGGGCTCTTGGGCAACAGAGTCACAGTGGCTCCCCTTAGTAATTTATAGGCCTACTCTGCCCCCTTAGTCACTTACAGGCCCCACTGTGCCCCGAGTTATTAATTAGACCCCACTGTAGGGGCCCACTGCAACCTGTAAACTACAACACAATGGAGACTGGAGTTGCCAACGGGGGGACAAGCTGGGAGTAGGGAGAGGTGACTATCAGCTGTTTTGTCATTTTACACCATGATAAACACCTTAGGCTGCCCTTTCATAACTTGTACAAGCACTTTAATAACCGCTCAGGGGCATTTTGGGACCCATAAATGACTTAGAGGGTAGAATGAAGTCTTAATAAGTGCTATGGTGTACTTCGCGCCTATGGGCTTATTTCATAACTCAGACAACGCCTCTAAGACCACCACTGTGCAATAAAATATTTTAAAGACACTCCCCTACTTCATTTTCCTACAGTCTCAGCCTCTTTTGACAGTGATCATTGGAACAACGCAACAAGCGTGACAGAGAAGGCACTGAATGGTGGAGCAGGAAGCCCTTGGCTTCCGGCAGTGCTGCTATCATACTTAATGATATCCATGTCTTTAGGATGTGGAAACTATTAATTTCCAAGAACGAGGACTTGATTCATCCCACCGCTGAGTAGACCTCCCTAGGTTCAGTGGGCCCCTGTACCCTCTCAGGTTTGCCGGGTGCCGACGCTGGCCCAGCTGGCACTGGTTCTGTTTACCGACTATTCCAAAAACAGCCTGTGTTTGCTTATGATAGCTTTACAGAGAATCTATAACTTACCATACTCTATAGTCAGTTCACCGTGCTACTAGGAAATTGCCATAGATTCACAAATTGGAACGGCGTTAGTGCTATGAAACAAAATCAGGCACCCGTCTTACAAGACAGCAGAAGATTTAGAAGACTCCAGAAAATGATTTTATGTTAATATTCCTCACCTCATCTTCTTGCCCGTATCTAGGCCCCTTTCGAATTAGGAATTTTGAGGTGGTGGCACATAAGCATGGGAGATGTTTGATAAGTTAGGGAGAAATTACATAGAGGAGCATAGAGCATATCACTACTGCCTGTGCCGGAAAATAACAGGCTGGATTAAGAGCCCGGCATCACGCTAAGCATTTTCTTGTGAAAATATTAGAATGTAAATTTCTAAATGTGTGGTTCCAACTGGCTGAACTGTTCAATTATGAATATGTGAATGTAGCTACAGTACAATGCACCACTATTACTGACGTCTTAAGCCGTTCCTGACTCTACATCCACATCCGCAGAATATGACAGATGCCGCGTTGTCACTGCGGCCTCATGGTCTGTATATTCAGGCATACATCTGCTATAAGTCCCGGTATTCCTGCGCAAACTCTATATGCTTATTTCCAATATGTTCATTGCAAGTGCTTTATGTTTAACCCCTTTATGATCAGTCCATTTTAGGTCCCCATGACCCAACACTTTTGCAGTCTTTTTGCATTGTCACATTCCAAGAGCCACAACCTTTTTATTTTTATGCCGAGATGGTCTTGTAATGGCGCAATTTTTTGCAGAACAAGTTATATTTTTAATAGCGTCATTTTTGGTTTCATATAATGTATAACTATTATTATTATTATTATTAATAATAATAATAAAAAAGCAGAAATACCGCCATTGGTTTTGGGGTTTGTTCTTACAGTGTTCACCTCCACTATAATTAACAAGATAACATTATTCTCTGGATCAGCACAATTAGAGGGATCCCACATTTATATAGTTTTCTTTTATGTTTTACTACTTTTGCAGACTAGAAACACTTTTTTAAAATACGTATTTTTAGGGACCACTGCATACAAAGGACCATAACATTTTTATTTTTCTGTCGACGAGCTTTGGGAAGATTTATTTTTGCAGAAGACACTGTGATTTTTAATGGTATCATTTTTGGGGGTTCACATGACTATTTCATCACATTTCGTTCTGTTTTTTGTGAGGCGGGAAACGGAAAATTAGGATTTTGGTCAGTTTTTAAAACTATTTTTTCCTACCATTCACCTTAATAATGTGATTTTTTTATTGGGGTTGTTACAAATGTGGCAATACCAATTTTGGGTTTGCTTTTTTTGTTTCCTTTCCTTACATAACAAAGGGTGAGAGTCAAGGGGTTTGAGGGTTTTTTTTACATTTTTAGTAAGCTTTTTTACACTTTTCACTTTTGTCCAATTATAAAACTTGAATGTCATCAGATTTGATTGCTGAGAACAAAACACAACAATACTTCAGCTATGCATTGCACGACCCTATTAGATCCTTTCTCTGATAGGACCTCTTAGGCCATCATAAATATTTGAACTGGAGTTTATAATTAGGCCTCTGACTGCAATAGCAGCCCATCAGAACCTTGCGATTGGATCATAGGGGTTCGATGGGTGACAGAGGGAGCCCTCTTCCTCTATTAGCGGCTTTAGATGCTGTGGTCACACTGACCAATGGCCCACATGGAGCATCTATACGGTGCAGTAAACACTTGAACTGTTCTATCTTTTTATGTAATTCTGGCTGTTGTATGTCAATTTATGTAGGAAGAAATCAGTCTTACTCTTGCATCACTCTTTTTAATTAACCTGTATAGTTTGCAACGGAACACGCTACAATTTTTGCCTATGTATGACACATGGATGTAGAGTATGAATGTACATACATTTAGACACCTATTATTTTGGTTGTGGCAATATCTAGAGTTTGGGACGGTATTGGCAATTCCTTTGGATACACTAAGAGTGGTACATTGAGCATTTGCCACGTTTTGGGATTTATTCTGGGGAAACAAGGCTTCATATTTTTGATTAATTGTTGATTTAAATTAGAATGGTCATGAGTTTTATATTTTATTATTTTTCCATGCCCCTCTTTTGAACCTTGTAAGCAATGCCCTGGAGGACCAGACCTGATGTTTGGGTGCATACGATCATTTATTTGCCTGATCATCGGGCCATATGAATATGCACCCAAACAGCTGATGAACAAGCAAACACTCCTTTATCAGTTGACCATGTCATTTGTGCTGCAGTAAAAATTAATGTTGTTGGCAGCACATGTCCTTATATAAAGGAAGATGCTGATGAAACTGTATGAGGGATGAATAATCGTAGTAGCCTGCACTATAGATGGGCATTGGCTCCTTAGAGGAATAGGCAAGTGATAAAAAGTTGTGTAGGGCCTGGGCGGTTGTCAGGTTTTAAGCCTACCTGTTATGGATAGAAAACAATGATAAACTGTGGAACCAGTGGGGTTCAAACTTGCATTGTGATACTCCGAGACGTTCCTCTGGCCACCGGCCACCTTTTCATGCATAGGTTCCTCAGGACACTTCCACATATTAGCAGACAATGTGAAACAACGTTTTATTAAACTGGGGTGAAATAATCTTAAATGTGCCGTTACAGACCAATATATAATCCTTATTAGGGAACAGAGGTCTTTGTATGAGTGATTTGCAAAGCTTCTCCATCATAATGTAGATTTACTATAAAGTCCTTCTGAAGAAATGCAAGTCCTCGTACGAACAACTGCACAGTCTCTACTTAACTCCACTGGTAACTTTTTGTAATGGAGAGGGTCATCTGAACAGAGACGAGCGGCTGAGAAGCACCAGGATCACTTCCTGCACTAACATATAGCTACACTCGCTTCTTCTTCATGATGTAGAGCCCACACCATGAGAATCTACCCCGTAAGGACAGGGGAGACCCGTTGCTAGGAATCAGCCTGCTGCTCTTTCCTTCACTCTCCTCTTCAACAACTTGGCGGCTTCTCCATTTCTGCTTCACCTGCCATCTAGGTGTCCTCCCCCTCTTAAAGACACATACAATAACAAATGGTTATATAGAAGAACAATATTAATAGGATACAATAACCCTGGGAGGCTGGCAAGCCTGTGGAATCGGTAAGCCAAACCTCCGACTTCTCAACCCCGTCTTAAAAGAGCATTGATCTGTTTGATCAGTACCCCTTATTGGGATTACATGAGTGACTGTAAAAGGACTAGATACACCTCAGTATAATGCACTATATGAGAACCCTATGACTGTGCTTGGCTGCATTCAGTCAAGACTAGATTGGTTGTAGGTGCAGTCTATGTAGCAGACACATATTAGATTACAATATAGTATACAGTAGCACTGACTACGGGACTTCAAGTGTTCCTGATATTCACTCAATACACATATTGCATTCTAGGACTGTTTTTATGGCAGCATAGTATTCAGTTTGAAACCACATCACTGCATAGCATTCGTTCTGCACTTCATCCATTACAGAAGCCATGTGCAGAAAAGATGTATATTACATAGTTGCATAGTTTACAGCCCGGATACAGAAGTGCACACATCTAGATACGTAATACAGTAGTTACAATAAAGATCTTCATTGCAATAACATCCTGATGTGGATTACACGGCAGAGCAGTAGTGCTCTGCAGCCGAGGACATTAGGGATCATGGTGAGTTCATGCTGAGGATTTTAGTCCTGAGTTATCCTACAAGGCTGAGTGGAGTAGCACCTGAAGAATATTGTTGTCTTCTCCCATTAGGGTATTGTTAGCTAGTGGTAGGAGGCTTCCAGCTCCTTGAAAAAGACTGGGGGGCACAAACACCCATTGATTTCACTGGGCACCCTACTAGCTGCAAATAACCATTATCAATGTAGCTTACCCAGTGCAAACTGGTCACTGCACTTCTTCTCCAACCTGGCTCTACAAGTAATCAGAGTTCCTTATTGGAATTTGCTTTGTCTTTAACCTTTAAAGGGGTTTTCCAGGAGTAAACTAAGTCATCAATAGTTGATCGTGGGGGTCCGCCACTTGGGATCCCCTGCGATCAGCGGATTGAAGTGACAGCAGCGCTTGGGTGAGTGCCTCGACCACCGTACATTGTATAGCGACTGTGTGCCTGGTATAGTATGGGTAGCTAAATCCAATTCACTAAGCTGCTCTCAGGCCATGTGATCAATGAACATGGCATCACAAGCCTGAGAAGAGGCCACAGTGCCCACCTTAATGCCGCGGCCTCCTCAATCAGCTGGGGTCCCGAGTTGCGGACCCTGACAGTCCCCTATTCAGTCCCAATAAATGTCTTTAACTTGAACTTCCAATGTTGTCCAAAATGCTGATGCAGCTCCTGCTCCTAAACAAAGCGAAGCAACAAAAGTACTGATCAAAATTGGCATTCATGTGTTGGCTGAAGCCGAGACTCAGATTGAGAAAACAATGAGAGAAGAATAATATCCTTGACCACAGTTGCAATCTTGACTTTCTTAAAGGGAATTTATCACCTACATGTTTTGTACTAATTAAAACCAGACATTGAAATATTTTCCATTTTTCTAATCTGCTTTTATTTTCTGATTGTAGATTTTTTTAAATCTATTGTCTGTACATGATTATATGGGCAGCAATAATGCCTGAGCTGTAGTTAATAACATTAAAAGATATGCCTTACAGTAGAAATCATAGGCCATAGACACAATTAACACGAGCTGACCCATTGATTTCTATGAGAGAGTGCTGTGGGCATGTTTTCTATCACATGCAGGGAAGGAGAGGAGGTGAGCTGGGACCATCACTTACTGTGAATGGTGGATCCAGTGTTATATATATGGAGGTATCACTGTCATTGTATTCTTACCTGTGATGATATGAGACTGCTGAAAGGGTTTCTCGACAAAACCGGAAGTATCCCACAACACAAACAGGTCTGTAGCCTCCTGTCTGCACAGCACAGCACAGTTGGATGCAGTAGTGGGACAGTCTGAGGCTGCCTAAAGTTTAAGTCAAGCTTGTCCAAATATACACTCTTATAATGTTTGTGTTTAAAGCAGCTCTCCATTTTCAGGACAAAGTTCTGTTCCCGGACAGGAGGGAGCGAAGGGTATATTACCTGCATTTGTTCTCTGCCACTCCTCCGATCCATCAGTTCATGGCCCCGTTTTTAGCTATCCAAGATGCTTGTAGCATTTTTCTGAATACCCAATGCGCACTGAACAATGCTCTCTCATTGGACTTGGCTGAGCACATGACAATCTTTGGCCAATCAGAGAACAGTTATAGTGCGTTGGTAGTCTAAGACCACCAATGCACTGTGGGGATTAGGTAGTCTGAAGATTACGTTGGTCATCTTGGACAACTGAAAACAGGACCTGGAACCAAAAGATTGGAGGGATGGCAGAGAAGAATAACTGCAGGTAATGTACCCTCTTCCCAGTCTAGTTCTGAGTAAAAAATTTGTCCCAAAACCTTAGGGTTGTTTTTATGACCAGCACATAACTGGTGGAATATATTTAATTTGCACCTAGTGCACCATCTCAAAAGCCTAGTGACTCTACCAAACGATTTGCCATGTTTAGCAGCTTCTTTATATACTAATCCTCGCTGTGAATCGAGTAAGTTGAAACGACTTTTCAGATGTGAGACCTTTTAACAAAGGACATTTAGAAGGTTCTTGGTAAGAAAAGCTCCTTACCCTGAGCTGTTAGATGCCACAGATAGTACTGACTTTAGAAAGGATTCTGGAGGCTGCTGATAATGAGTATGGAAGCTTGTCCAATACACATCAAGACCATGGACTTTCAAGATATTTCGCTGAACTACTGCCTAATATTTAGGAGTAGCAAAACCATTTATGTTCCTACATTAAAATTGTCCAAGAATATTACATTGCTTAGGATATGATGTTACGTGGAAAATTTAAATACCATGTTACAAATGCAATAGACTCAAGTATCAGTCTTGTGAGTTCAAAAAGGTGCAAATACATCATAAAATGGAGAGATTTACTAGGCAAAATTGACCCAACTCTTGCCACAAATTGTGCAAAAACGTGGACTACACGGTGTAATGCCATTCATGGTCTGTGCACATGGCTTTTATGGGAGTAAAACGCCCCTGCCGTCAGGCACACAGGGAACCGCAGGATTTAGGATAGGCCTACAGATACTCATTGAAGACCATTTTGCCTCTTGCCAGAATCCAGGGGTGACTCTGTTCTAATCCTCTCCACCACCAATATCCCATATGTTTGGAAGACACCAGGTCCTCTCTGTGTCTCTGCAAGAAATACATGGGGTGGTGTAAAATATTAGTCGGCTGCCACTGATAACTCAACTTTTATTGTCCCAAACACCAAACCGATAGAGAAATTCAGCTGGTCTAATGACGGATGCATGTACAGGGCTGGGCTCCTCTCAGTCCCTGTTTTTTGGCCTGGTAAGACAATCTCTAGGCTCCCATTCTGTGCCACATCACACAGCAATTTTGGAAGAGGAAGCAATAACCAGCCAGAGATATTAATACAAAATGGCTCAAAGTTCACTAGAACAGGAACCTTTTTACAGAACAACTCTATGTTCCAGGTCATAGAGGGAATGTCCCAAGCGGCAGATCCCACTGTATGAAATTGATATGCCCTAATAGGGCATATATATATATATATATATATATATATATATATATATATATATATATATATATATATATATAGGGGTTGTCTTCTAGGGACATCCTCTTTAATATTAATTCCATATAATAATGATACTATCTGTTGTTTTTCTTCATATGGACATACAGAGGTTGTGGTCACACTTAGACCCTAGAGCCTTAGGGGACCCAAAAAGTCAACTGTATGTACTATTTTAGGGCCTCGTTAAAGATTTTACATAATCTCACCTAATCTCAGGTCATCAATAATTGATTGCAACCGGGGAATTCCCAGCCATCAGCTGATTGTCCGGCTTCCTGATAGTGCAGCAGGGTCTGATGTCATCATTGGGGTTGGAGCAGGAAGTTTCAGAAGTGGCTTCATACCTATTGATATCTGTTAACTTCATTTCACACAAGAACTCAGACAGAACACGGAAAACTGTGAACTGAACTTATGGACAGACATAACACACACACAGAGTAGTGGCCCAAACGACACACATACCTCCCACCTGAAACGTGTACATTCTGTTACATCATTCACACTCACAAACTGGTGAAACTCCATCAGAACTCGGAAACAGCGCATATAACTCACGGACAGACAAACACCCAAAACACGACTAAGCACGCATAAACAGATGTAAATAGATACAATACGAAGTATTGGTTTGTATTTTGGCCAAGATACTTTAGCCCGCAAGCCCACTTCAAGTGTCCTCGTTTTATCTTGGGTCTCTTCTCTAACGAGACAACTTCCACATGAAACCTGCCTGCATGCAAAGCAGTTGTCCTGACAAGGACCGCCCTGCGCTGGAACCTAGGGACCTAACTAGACCTAGATGACAAACGAAACACAGCAGGACTGAGCACAGCTCACACCGACACACCAACAATTTCCATATAACACAGTATGCCATGCACCCTGAACAGGACTGTTCACACCACACGTCTGGCACCCTGCACAGACATGCGGGAACACAACACTGTTCAAACTGAAAACGCTGAACAAACAAAGAAAAGCCTAGCAGCCTCTAGCAGAGGAGCTGGTATATATTATCAGTAGACTGGTGGTGATTGGCTGACTGGAGAAATCCACACATAGCCAGCTCAATCAAACCCCACCAGTGTGACTGCACTGCTGGAAACCCAAGTAGAACAACAGATCCCAGCAGCATATCCTAACAGGACCTCCCCCTTAAAGAGGGGCCTCCAGAGACACATGCACCTGACACACAGGGGTCTGAGACCCGAGAGACTGGCTGGCTGGAGAAATCCACACACACCTAGCTCCATTAACCCCCACCTGTGGGGGGCTGCGCTGTGCTGGAACCACCTATTAGACTCCCTTGTCTGCACTGGGGTCGGAACAGGAAGATCAATAGGAGTGAAACGCTCCTGCTCCGACACCAATGATGATGTCCATCTCTGCTGCATTGACAGCGAGACGAATCAGCTGCTCGGTTAGGATCCTGAGCAGCGGATCCCCAGCAATCAACTATTGATGAACTATCCTGAGGACAGGTCACCAATAGCAGTTTCCTGGAATACCCTTTTAAGGCTTTACTCACACAAGCATGTCCGATTTTAATGCGTGAAAAACAGACCGATTTCAATGCATGTGTATATCTATCTGACATCCATATGCATTGCGTATATCTGTTTTCTACGTCCACGTTTGATCTGTGTGGCATCCGATTTATTTCTCGTGCGCAAAAAAAAAAAAATAATGAAAGAGGCCCATTTTGGTTTCTCGAATTGCTTAGCAATGATCCGTGAGAAATGCATACGAATGTCTTCTGTGTGAGCTCCGTTTTTGCTTTTGTCCACCCATTGTCTTGAATGGGTGATTATCGTCCGAGAAGTCATACCACAATAGGACATGCTACGATTTTCTTCAGTCCGTGTAAATAGACGGTATAGCCCCATTGACTGGAGTGGGTCAGTGTGCTGTCAGTTGCAGCACACCGGCGTGAAAATCGCTCGTGTGAAAAAGCCCTGATGATAATAGATAACAATGAGGGTACATACTGTGCAGAACGCTTCATCTTCTGCATTATATAATATGAACTTGGATAGAAAGGTCCCTCCTATAAAAGCTCCCCGTTGTCTCGGCCACTTTGGTATCAAGTGCATAATTTGTATTTGTTCTACATGGCGTTGGGGGAAGTTGTGAGGTTTTTACACGAGCTGTCTTTGATCTACAAGCAGGCCACTGGGAATAAGTTCAATGTGAACACTTCAATAGCCTATTGTCAGCTATGTGATGGAAATATTGTGATTAGAAGACTATAAAAAGCAGCTCTATGTAAGGGGCTTCCCAGCTCCTGGCATATGCATGGTGCGGCTATTGTCATCACATGGCTGCCTGTATGCATGGGTTTTTTTCTCCTTTTTTTGCACAGAGATGCTTTAAATAGCTTATCCCCTCATGTCGTTGGTATTCTTCATCTGAATAGCCGAGTCCTTGCAGAGGTAAAATATAAGTTTATCTGAGAAAGAGTAAAGAATAACTGTGTATCATTGATCTAACATGGCCTTTACATCATTGTTACAATACCAAACCTGTAATTCGCAGATCTATCAGACCAAGAAAGGTAAAGCATGAAACTCCAGACCGTAATGTAATATTATTATCGCACGGATCAGATAGAGAGAAGACAAGAGTCATCTGGGGTGTTCTATCTAGGCTACCGGCCTCAAGCTATAAGTACCCACTACTGTCAACACCCCACTTGTGTATGTAACTGGAGAAAAAGCCAGGGGCGTAGCTATAGGGGGTGCCGGGGTAAGAGTCACACTTGGGCCCTGGAGGAGCCTGAGTGGCCCCAAGGCCCCCTTGGGTCATAAGCAGACACGGATAGTATAAATAGAAATCACAGCACTCCAGTTCTTGCAGAAGAATGAAATCTTTTTATTGCCGTTTCCATATACAGATTTCATTCTTCTGCATGAATTGGAGGGCTGTGATTTCTATTTCTCTCACCCATATCCTATCACTGATCACGGTCTGTGCCGGCCATAGGTTAGATAACATCCTGTGCAGAATTTTTTAGCTGCCGCCACCATAAGAGAAAATATATATATATATATATATATATATATATATATATATTGTATATTGCACTGATAGGAAGTCTGCCTGTATTCAGCTAGTGTAGAAATCAGCAAGAAAGCAGCATACCCATACCAGAACAGCTCAATGAATAAATACTGTACCAGGACATTGCTCATAACACCCATACAGCACAAGAACCAACCTCAGTACATAAATACAACACCAGACCCAAGCTCATAACTCAAACGCAGCACCAGAACCAAGCCCAGTACATTAATACAGCATCAGAACCAAACTGAGTGTATAAATACAATACCCAACCAAGTTTATAACATAAAAGCAGGACAAGAACCAAGCTCAGTACATGAATCCAGCATCCAAACCAATCTGAGTGCATAAATACAGCCCCAGAAGCAAACTCAGTATATAAATGCAGCACACAACAGTCTCATTACATAGGTGCAATACAAGAATGAAGCTCATAACATAAACACAGCACCAGAACCAAAGTCATAACATAAATACAGCCCCAAAACCAAGTTAATAACATAATTACATCAGCAGAACAAAGCTCATCACATAAATGCAGTTACAGAACCAAGCTGGACATAGTTCATAAATAAAGCACAAACCAACCTCAGTACACAGATACAATACCAGAAACAAGCTTGTAACATAAATACAGCCCCAAAACCAAGTTCATAACATAAATACAGTGACAGAATCAAAGTAATAACATAAATACAGTAACTGGGAGCCATGATGGCAGAAGAACAAAACATAACTGCTGCATCCTCTATGGTACCCATTCATAAAGAAAGACAAGGAGGTGGACTCTGGTGGAGACTCTATGTATACTATGGCTCAATGGACTTTGGCTGGACTTCTCTACCTTGTTGCCCAGACCCTGGAAGGTACTTTGACTACTAGTGTTGAGCAAACCGAACCAGTCAAGCTTTGCTAAAAGTTTGGTTTGGAGCGAATCTAAACCTTGGGTGGTTTGTCCTGCCCAAATGGATGAGTATGAGGAGTAGGAGACTCAGCAGTTAGCACCATTGCCTTGCAGAGCTGGAGTCTTAGGTTCAAATCTGACAACGTCTGCATGATGTTTGTATATCCCCCTGTGTTTGTGAGGCCTTTTCCCACACTCCAAAAGTGTACTAATAGGTGCATATAGAGTCCCAATGGAGACAAAAAATATCAACTGATGTAAAGTGCTGTGTAATATATATGTGCTATATAAATAAAGGGGAAATACAGGGAGAACATGCAAACTCCATGAAGATCTTGTCCTTGGCCAGATTTGAACCCATGACCCCATCACTGCAAGGCAACAGTATAAGCCACAGGACCAAAACCACATTATACACCAGTTTTGGGGTATTGGTGACCTTCCAATTCGTTTTGAAATAATTTGATTTAAACCACACTTTTTGCCACGTTTCCGTAAATAGGCCAAACCGAACTTTTCAAAAGTTCATTCAACACTAATCACTACTAATACTCCAATCTATGGTCTTCCTGAAATATTGCTGGATCTTCCGTATTCTAATGATCTTGCTATTCGGCGAAACTGTCTTAAGATTCCAACCTTCTTAACTACATCACTATAATCAATATCAATACATTTCTTACATATATGGAAATACAGTTATGGAGCAGCGATACGAGGCTGCCGAGCTACATGCTCCACTACCCTTTTACCCATTCATTTCCATGCCGCGCCAATTTTCTTTCAAATCGAATAATTTACTGTGTGTGATAAATCACTTTAAACCATAATGAGTAAAATGCACGGCCAAATACAGGGTAAATTTACGGGTTAAATATTTGACACACTGCCTCTCGTCTGCCTTTATTAAGAATAATGACAGCTACGTTTCTGAGCTACACGGCACATGTGTTCATGTTTTTGCTCATAAAGAGATATTGAGATATTGATCTCCTCTCCTAATACATTTTCTGATAGCAATATCAGGTAAAGTGATTTTCTACAGCAGGCGGGGATGGCCTGGCGCGACCTCTATGACAGATCCCATAAAATAGGCTTTATAGCTTTAAAACGTATGTAAGGTATTTTAGTTTATGCTGGAGGAGCGCTAAATGTGCAGAATTGTTACTGTTCCTTTTAGATGAGCTGATACTGAAGGAGGAAACCTCTTGGATTCATGGAAAGTTTTGTCCGTGGGTTCATTTAATCGCCTGATGTAGAATCTGATCAGAGAGATTCTAATACTTTAGATCATTTGAAGGATTTTGTAATAAATTGGAGCCAATGGGAACATCCGCACCCTCAAAATACTTCACCGGCACTCAAAGGAGAGCTCACAGGTTAGGGTGCTTCTACACGGGTCAATTGTCAGGCACCTAAGTGCCCGATAGTCATCCCGGCAATAACGGTTCTGTGCCTTTACCTAGGAGCGTTAACCCTTTGCAATCCAATTTTGGATTCAGGGTTTCCTAAGGGGCTTTCTCTTTCTGCCATTATACAATGGCGCCATTTGCTGGCTAGAGCCAGTACTGCGGTATGGGACATGCTGGAGAGGCTGCCGACAACAGAGTAGCCAGTAATATACAGTAAGAATACCCTGCTGGACGTCTTCCGATATAGGAGCTGTACAGGCTTCAATCAGAATGTCTTCAGACGTCAGACAGTGGATTGGAAAGGGTTATTAATTCAGTGAATGGAGATCGCTTCCGTCTGCCCGTTTCCATAGATGAGATTTACACAAGCCGATTGTCCTTTGATTAGTATGCCTGCAGATACTGAACAACGAATGATATGTGGACGAATTTCCGTTCATCGTTCAGTCACTGGCAGCATTTACACTGAACGATTGTCTTTCAGTGAGAGTCTGAACATTATTCGTTCCGGGTAAAAGGGTCCCCAGCTGCCATCCCATGCAGCAATAATGTCATTGTCAAAACTGCTCTTCACTTCAAAATTCCTCCTTCATGTGGCGGTCTACCCATAATTGTGAGACGTACCATGGTAATGAGTGTACCCCTTCAATAAGCATGATGAAGCAATATTTTCAGGTAGCTATAGATACCTTATGCTGGTGACCGGCACACCAGAGAGGACATTTCTGGAAAGCCAAAAATGAGATGGTCTACGAATAGCATCCTACTGTCTGCAACTTAGCAGTTGGAAAACATGGGGCCCGTATATCGCGGATGATAGGATCGTGACACAGATTCAGAATACAATGCCACGGCAGGAGTATCCTGAAGAACAAAGGAACGCCAGAGAATAATAGTATAATAGCAAGTAAGCAATTAAGCTCTGGAGGTCAGTAACTTGAAGGGCTAACTACATCCTATCTTCGCCGGAGGTGGACGTTCATACAGAAGATCAGCCAATGTGGGCGCACCCATAGAAACCTATGGGTTTTAATGGTCGTGGATCATGCGCCCGATTTTCTACGTGCAAAAACGTGCGCAAAAACATGCGTATTATATTGTATCTGTAACAGATGCAATATAATATTTCTTTATAAATCCGCAGCGGTTTCAGACGTTCTTCCTCCGTGCGACTCAACACCTGCGTGAAGCCGGCTGCTTTACTGTCCAATTTGTTCAGCAACAGTTTGAATTAGCAATGGCTCCGGATGATAATTACCTGTTTTCCTCTGCCCTCTCCCCGATAGCATCACACGGAGGAGATTGTGATCTTATCCAGAACTATTCAGTATAGTAGTGACACTCCTTCTCTTCTCCGCCAGCCCCGATAACATCCAGCCTGTTAGCATCAGACATTAGTTCCAATCAATATCTGAAAACGTGTCTGTTTGTGTTTAATCGCAAACTTTAGTGTGAGGGTCAAAGTGAGATCATTTGTTGGATGAGATTACACAGCTTCTTCATCTTGTCACAGAGATGTTGACTTTCCAAGGCGTGCCGGTGAAATAAAGGAAGCAAGGCCTGTTCTCCCCCCCCCCTCCCCCCCTACTTCATTAGGATAAAGCAGTGCAGACATTAACCGCTCGCTTCCCTCCGGGCAGCCCGCAAACTTAGGTTTCATCACAACTTCAGCTTCGGATTTTAGATGATGTCTGGTTTTGTTTCCAACAATCACACTACCGAACACGGCACATTTATTAAAAGTCCTATCATTTTAGGGTCCGCTTACATGAAAGGTTGTATCGTTTGAACAAGCCAACGATGTCAGAGTTCGCTCGCGCCGCCCGTTTATATAGCAGATACATGGTTGGCTCGTTCAAACGAGAAATCGGTCAGTCTTTCACATTTGCTATATATGTGTTCGAACAACTTTTGATAAGAAGGGCCTCTATCTAGTACCGGCCTGAGGGCCCCTTCGTCTCAGCGCAACATATTTGCACAGTGAATTGGGCTGATTTGCTCAAGTCTTCGCATACTCCTGTATTTTTTGTGCATGCAAGGCCTGTTCATATACATGCACAACACCCCCATCCTAATGAGTTCCAGACGTGTTCTATTTTTCATGGAATTGCGCAGTGTATTAAGCATTTGCGCACCTCCCATGGACTTTTCTGATGCCCTTTGGTACGCAAGTACGTAGAAACATACAGTAGGTACTATTTCTCTGCGCACGACCGAAATGCACACAAGAAAAATCGTAAATGAGAACAAACGCATGATATCAATAGCTTCTGTTCTCTGCAAATTGCATGCGCTAATTCCACATGTGCAATGCGTGGATCAAATACCTCCGTGTGAAGCTACCAGGGTAGATGGCATCTTGTGCAGAAGTTTTTTGCTCCACCCTCGTCATAAGAAAAAAACATATGTATTGCATGGATAAGTAGTCTGCCTGTATTTTGCTTGTGCAGAAAGCAGCAAGACAGCAGCATACCTGCACCAGAGCAGCTCAGTGAATTAATACCATACCAGAACCAAGCTCAGTTCATACATACAAGACCAGAACTAACCTCAAAACATAAAAACAGCACCAGAAGAGCTCAGTGAATAAATACGGCACCAGAACAAGCTTATAACAAAAATACAGTACCAGAAGAGCTTGACGAATAAATACAGCCCCAGCACCAAGTTCTATCTATCTATCTATCTATCTATCTATCTATCTATCTATCTATCTATCTATCTATCTATCTATCTATCTATCTATCTATCTATCTATCTATCAGCCATTGGAGTCATACAAACTTTCTATGTATTATAGAACTACAAATTCTAGCATGCAATCACTTATTCTGCAGTTGGGCAGCCATAGATTGCTTATCTCTCCCGGTGAATAGATATGGCCACATTCATATGCAGCTTCTGTTGTCAGAGCAGATGCCAGCCTGGACCAGTCCTGCTCAGAACTCACAGAGCCATCGCTCGGGGTATTAAGACCTTGGACTTGAAAGGGGGAGAGCTGCGACATGCCAATTGTAGTACAGTAGTTTGGGTCCCGTCCAACAAAATATAAATAGAGGGTGGATTAGCGGGATAAAGAGAAGTTATTACAAGAATTTATCAGTGTTCAGGAGATAAGTTAAAGAGCCGATATCATGCGCCGTATTCCTAAAATGGTCTCGGTTTAGACATGCAAACACATGATCAATCATTGCTGCATTTTGACTGTATATACAACGGGTCAATGTGGCTTTCGAGTGGATTCGTACATTGCTCTGACTGTATAAACATTGGAAGCAGAATGTGGTTTCACAGCTTGGGATGACCGCAGGCAATCTGCAATTCGACAACAGTTGAGTAGCCGTCCAGATGTTGTGTATCATCGTTACCATGTACAGTAATGCTGATCTATCACAACTTCTTGGTATTAGGGTTGTAATGGCCCATTAGTCTTCCACACTCTCTATGAGTAACCTCTTATGTACTGAGCTGGATAGACTATGCTCACTATCAACAGGTCCCATCACTAGAGGCAACCATATAGGGCCGCTATGATCTTGTGGAGGCCACAGAAAACAGCAATTCTTCATTCCACCATGGTAATCTACAATAGCACAACATCTGCATTGATTTGTATGTTTGCATGATTTTCGCTCTATAGTGGAAAAACATGCTGGTAAGTTAATTGAAAATGACTCCTGTGCATCTCCCCCTTTCATATAAAAACTATATATATATAATGATAAACAGTCTGCCTGCATTCCATCTGTAAAGAAAGCAACAAGATAGCAGTAAAACACTAAAACAGCTCAGTGAATAAATACTGTACAAGTTTATAAAATATTATACCAGGACCCAGCTCAGCGCATAGAGCACCAGAACCAAGATCATTATGTAACTAGAGCACCAGAACCAAACACATGACATAAATACAGTATTAGAACCAAGTTCATAACATAAATATATTACCAGGAACCAGCTCAGCACATAAATACAGCACCAGAACGAAGGTCATAATGTAAATACAGCAGCAGAACCAAGCTCATAACATAAATATAGCATCAAAACTAGGCTCATATTATGAATTCAGCACCAGAACCAAGCTTATAACTAGAGATGAGCGAACACCAAAATGTTCGGGTGTTCGTTATTCGTAACGAACTTCCCGTGATGCTCGAGGGTTCGTTTCGAACAACGAACCCCATTGAAGTCAATGGGCGACCAGAACATTTTTGTATTTCGCCGATGCTCGCTAAGGTTTTCATGTGTGAAAATCTGGGCAATTCAGGAAAGTGATGGGAATGACACAGTGACGGATAGGGCAGGCGAGGGGCTACATGTTGGGCTGCATCTCAAGTTCACAGGTCCCACTATTAAGCCACAATACCGGCAAGAGTGGGCCCCCCCCCTCCCAACAACTTTTACTTCTGAAAAGCCCTCATTAGCATG
This sequence comes from Eleutherodactylus coqui, assembly GCF_035609145.1. NCBI lineage: Eukaryota > Metazoa > Chordata > Amphibia > Anura > Eleutherodactylidae > Eleutherodactylus > Eleutherodactylus coqui. Next base: position 98,113,366 of record NC_089845.1, on the reverse strand, counting down.
GCATACCTTTGCTAAGCACCACACTACCTCCAACAAAGCACAATCACTGCCTGCATGACACTCCACTGACACTTCTCCTGGGTTACATGCTGCCCAACCGCCCCCCCTCCCCCCCACAGCGCACACCAAAGTGTCCCTGCGCAGCCTTCAGCTGCCCTCATGCCACACCACGCTCATGTCTATTTAGAATTGCGTCTGCCATGACGAGGGACCGCAGGCACACACTGCAGAGGTTGGCACGGCTAGGCAGCGACCCTCTTTAAAAGTGGCGGAGCGATAGCCCACAATGCTGTACAGAAGCAATGATAAATAGAATCCTGTGCCACCGCCATCAGGAGCTGCACACGTGGGCATAGCAATGGGGAACCTATGTGCCACACACTATTCATTCTGTCAAGGTGTCTGCATGCCCCAGTCAGACCGGGCTTTTTAATTCATAGACACAGGCAGGTACAACTCCCTATTGTGAAGTCCCTGTCGACCCACAGCATGGGTGGCTCCCTGGAACCCACCGGCGGTACACAGAAATATCCCATTGCATTGCCCAACACAGCTGAGGTAGTAATGTCGTGCTTAATGCAGGTGGGCTTCGGCCCACACTGCATGCCCCAGTCTGACTGGGGTTCTTTATAAGTGTACAGATGTAGTAAAAACTCCGTGTGCACCTACAGCATGGGTGGGTGCCAGGAAGCCACCGGCGGTACATAGAAATATCCCATTGCATTGCCCAACACAGCTGAGGTAGTAATGTTGTGCTTAACCCTTTCCAATCCAATTTGTATATGGTTTTCCTAGGGGGCTTACTCTTTTTCTGCTGTTATACAACGGCGCTATATGCTGGCTAAAGCCAGTACTGCATGAGCTGACACGTAGGATAGGCTCCGACAGCAGAGAGGCTGGCAATATACAGTAAGAGAACCCCGACGGACGTCTACCAACAACGGAGCTGTACAGCCTTAAACCCTAATGTCTTCACAGGTCACACAGTGGACTGGAAAGGGTTAATGCAGGTGGGTTTCGGCCCACACTGCATGCCCCAGTCAGACTGGGGTTCTTTACAAGTGGACACATGTAGGTTTAACTCCCTGTGGACCCACTGCCTGGGTGGGTGCCAGGAAGCCACCGGCGGTACATAGAAATATCCCATTGCATTGCCCAACACAGCTGAGGTAGTAATGTCGTGCGTAATACAGGTGGGCTTCGGCCCACACTGCATGCCCCAGTCAGACGGGTTCTTTAGAAGTGTACAGAAGTATTAAAAACTCAGTGTGCACCTACAGCATGGGTGGCTCCCTGGAACCCACCGGCGGTACACAAAAATATCCCATTGCATTGCCCAACACAGCTGAGGTAACGTCAGCTGTAATGCAGGTGGGCTAAAAATTAATTTGATTACACTGTAGGCGAGGGCCCACAAAAATTGCTGTATCAACAGTACTAATGTACATCCCAAAAATTGGCCATGGCCAGCCAAGAGGGCAGGTGAAACCCATTAATCGCTTTGGTTAATGTGGCTTAAGTGGTAACTAGGCCTGGAGGCAGCCCAGTGTAACGAAAAATTGGTTCAAGTTAAAGTTCCAATGCTTTTAAGCGCATTGAAACTTATAAAAATTGTTCAGAAAAATTATTTGAGTGAGCCTTGTGGCCCTAAGAAAAATTGCCCGTTCAGCGTGATTACGTGAGGTTTCACGAGGAGGAGCAGGAGGAGGAGGAGGAGGAATATTAGACACAGATTGATGAAGCACAAATGTCCCCGTTTTGGATGGTGAGAGAGAACGTAGCTTCCATCCGCGGGTGCAGCCTACGTATTGCTTACGTATCGCTGCTGTCCGCTGGTGGAGAACAGAAGTCTGGCGAAATCCAGCCTTTGTTCATCTTGATGAGTGTTAGCCTGTCGGCACTGTCGGTTGACAAGCGGCTACGCTTATCGGTGATGATTCCCCCAGCCGCACTAAACACCCTCTCCGACAACACGCTAGCCGCAGGACAAGCAAGCACCTCAAGGGCATACAGGGCTAGTTCAGGCCACGTGTCCAGCTTCGACACCCAGTAGTTGTAGGGGGCAGAGGCGTCACCAAGGATGGTCGTGCGATCCGCTACGTACTCCCTCACCATCCTTTTGCAGTGCTCCCGCCGACTCAGCCGTGACTGGGGAGCGGTGACACAGTCTTGGTGGGGAGCCATAAAGCTGGCCAGGCCCTTAAAGACTGTTGCACTGCCTGGGATGTACATGCTGCTCGATCTACGCACATCCCCTGCAACATGGCCCTCGGAACTGCGCCTTCTGCCACTAGCGCTGTCGGCTGGGAATTTTACCATCAGCTTGTCCGCAAGGGTCCTGTGGTATAGCAACACTCTCGAACCCCTTTCCTCTTCGGGAATCAGAGTGGGCAGGTTCTCCTTATACCGTGGATCGAGCAGTGTGTACACCCAGTAATCCGTAGTGGCCAGAATGCGTGCAACGCGAGGGTCACGAGAAAGGCATCCTAACATGAAGTCAGCCATGTGTGCCAGGGTACCTGTACGCAACACATGGCTGTCTTCACTAGGAAGATCACTTTCAGGATCCTCCTCCTCCTCCTCCTCAGGCCATACACGCTGAAAGGATGACAGGCAATCAGCCGGTGTACCGTCAGCAGCGGGCCAAGCTGTCTCTTCCCCCTCCTCCTCATCCTCCTCATGCTCCTCCTCCTCCTCCTGTACGCGCTGAGAAATAGACAGGAGGGTGCCCTGACTATCCAGCGGCATACTGTCTTCCCCCGCCCCCGTTTCCGAGCGCAAAGCAGCTGCCTTTATGGTTTGCAGGGAATTTCTCAAGATGCATAGCAGAGGAATGGTGACGCTAATGATTGTAGCATCGCCGCTCACCACCTGGGTAGACTCCTCAAAATTACCAAGGACATGGCAGATGTCTGCCAACCAGGCCCACTCTTCTGAAAGGAATTGAGGAGGCTGACTCCCACTGCGCCGCCCATGTTGGAGTTGGTATTCGACTATAGCTCTACGCTGTTCATAGAGCCTGGCCAACATGTGGAGCGTAGAGTTCCACCGTGTGGGCACGTCGCACAGCAGTCGGTGCACTGGCAGCTTAAAGTGATGTTGCAGGGTGCGCAGGGTGGCAGCGTCCGTGTGGGACTTGCGGAAATGTGCGCAGAGCCGGCGCGCCTTTACGAGCAGGTCTGACAAGCGTGGGTAGCTTTTCAGAAACCGCTGAACCACCAAATTAAAGACGTGGGCCAGGCATGGCACGTGCGTGAGGCTGCCGAGCTGCAGAGCCGCCACCAGGTTACGGCCGTTGTCACACACGACCATGCCCGGTTGGAGGCTCAGCGGCGCAAGCCAGCGGTCGGTCTGCTGTGTCAGACCCTGCAGCAGTTCGTGGGCCGTGTGCCTCTTATCGCCTAAGCTGAGTAGTTTCAGCACGGCCTGCTGACGCTTGCCCACCGCTGTGCTGCCACACCGCGCGACACCGACTGCTGGCGACATGCTGCTGCTAACACATCTTGATTGTGAGACAGAGGAGGAGGAGGAGGAGGAGGGTGCTTTAGTGGAGGAAGCATACACCTCCGCAGATACCACCACCGAGCTGGGGCCCGCAATTCTGGGGGTGGGTAGGACGTGAGCGGTCCCAGGCTCTGACTCTGTCCCAGCCTCCACTAAATTCACCCAATGTGCCGTCAGGGAGATGTAGTGGCCCTGCCCGCCTGTGCTTGTCCACGTGTCCGTAGTTAAGTGGACCGTGGCAGTAACCGCGTTGGTGAGGGCGCGCACAATGTTGCGGGAGACGTGGTCGTGCAGGGCTGGGACGGCACATCGGGAAAAGTAGTGGCGACTGGGAACTGAGTAGCGCGGGGCCGCCGCCTCCATGATACTTTTGAAGGACTCCGTTTCCACAACCCTATACGGCAGCATCTCAAGGCTGATGAATTTTGCGATGCGGACGGTTAACGTTTGAGCGTGCGGGTGCGTGGCGGCGTACTTGCGCTTGCGCTCGAACACTTGCGCAAGCGACGGCTGAACGGTGCGCTGAACTACACTGCTGGATGGGGCCGAGGACAGCGGAGATGAGGGTGTGGGTGCAGGCCATGAGGCGGTAGTGCCTGTGTCCTGAGAGGGGGGTTGCATCTCAGTGGCAGGTTGGGGCACAGGGGGAGAGGCAGGGGTGCAAACCGGAGGCGGTGAACGGCCTTTGTCCCACCTTGCGGGGTGCTTGGCCATCATATGTCTGCGCATGGTGGTGGTGGTGAGGCTGTTGGTGTTGGCTCCCCGGCTGAGCTTTGCGCGACAAAGGTTGCACACTACTGTTCGTCGGTCGTCAGGCGTCTCTGTGAAAAACTGCCAGACCTTAGAGCACCTCGGCCTCCGCAGGGTGGCATGGCGCGAGGGGGCGCTTTGGGAAACACTTGGTGGATTATTCGGTCTGGCCCTGCCTCTACCCCTGGCCACTGCACTGCCTCTTGCAACCTGCCCTGCTGATGCCCTTGACTCCCCCTCTGAAGACCTGTCCTCCTGAGTAAGCGTTGCACACCAGGTGGGGTCAGTCACCTCATCGTCCTGCTGCTCTTCCTCCGAATCCTCTGTGCGCTGCTCCCTGGGACTTACTGCCCTTACTACTACCTCACTGCAAGACAACTGTGTCTGATCGTCATCGTCCTCCTCACCCACAGAAAGTTGTTGAGACAGTTGGCGGAAGTCCCCAGCCTCTTCCCCCGGACCCCGGGAACTTTCGAATGGTTGGGCATCAGTGACGATAAACTCCTCTGGTGGGAGAGGAACCGCTGCTGCCCAATCTAAGCAGGGGCCCGAGAACAGTTCCTGGGAGTGTTCCCGCTCCTGAGCAGGTGTCATTGTAGTGGAGTGAGGAGGCTGGGAGGAAGGAGGAGCAGCAGACAGAGGATTCGGATTGGCAGCAGTGGACGGCGCAGAACTGCGGGTAGACGATAGGTTGCTCGAAGCACTTTCTGCCATCCAGGACAGGACCTGCTCACACTGCTCATTTTCTAATAACCGTCTCCCGCGTGGACCCATTAATTGGGCGATGAATGTGGGGACGCCAGAAACGTGCCTCTCTCCTAATCGCGCAGCAGACAGCTGCGACACACCTGGATCAGGAGCTTGGCCTGTGCCCACACCCTCACTTGGCCCTCCGCGTCCTCGGCCACGTCCACGTCCACGTCCTCTAGGCTTACCCCTACCCCTCAGCATGCTGTATTACCAGTGATTAGATTTCCCAGGCAGGAAATAAATTGGCGCAAGACTGCAGGCCAAATATAATTTTTGCCCTTTTTGGAAAACGAAAGGCCCCACTGCCTCTAGTGAATGAATTATCTAAGTTTAATAACTGTGCTGTGTCCCTGCTTATGTGTCACAGAACGTGAGGGTAGCAGAGTTATTATAACTCTTGGAGAGCAGGTATTTTTTTTCCCAATTAAGGAAAGCAAATGGCGAACCCAGCAGTAAAGCGTAGCTGGCTGCGTATGATTTAGCAATGTTTTTCACGCAGCTCACACGTGTCCACCGCCCGTAAGGACGGACAGAGGCTGGACAAATAGATTTGTTTTCAGTTTTTTCCCACCAACAGGCAGCACTGCGTATATTCAATGAACCTGAGAAGTTTAATAACTGTGCTGTGTCCCTGCTTATGTGTCACAGAACGTGAGGGTAGCAGAGTTATTATAACTCTTGGAGAGCAGGTATTTTTTTTCCCAATTAAGGAAAGCAAATGGCGAACCCAGCAGTAAAGCGTAGCTGGCTGCGTATGATTTAGCAATGTTTTTCACGCAGCTCACACGTGTCCACCGCCCGTAAGGACGGACAGAGGCTGGACAAATAGATTTGTTTTCAGTTTTTTCCCACCAACAGGCAGCACTGCGTATATTCAATGAACCTGAGAAGTTTAATAACTGTGCTGTGTCCCTGCTTATGTGTCACAGAACGTGAGGGTAGCAGAGTTATTATAACTCTTGGAGAGCAGGTATTTTTTTTCCCAATTAAGGAAAGCAAATGGCGAACCCAGCAGTAAAGCGTAGCTGGCTGCGTATGATTTAGCAATGTTTTTCACGCAGCTCACACGTGTCCACCGCCCGTAAGGACGGACAGAGGCTGGACAAATAGATTTGTTTTCAGTTTTTTCCCACCAACAGGCAGCACTGCGTATATTCAATGAACCTGAGAAGTTTAATAACTGTGCTGTGTCCCTGCTTATGTGTCACAGAACGTGAGGGTAGCAGAGTTATTATAACTCTTGGAGAGCAGGTATTTTTTTTCCCAATTAAGGAAAGCAAATGGCGAACCCAGCAGTAAAGCGTAGCTGGCTGCGTATGATTTAGCAATGTTTTTCACGCAGCTCACACGTGTCCACCGCCCGTAAGGACGGACAGAGGCTGGACAAATAGATTTGTTTTCAGTTTTTTCCCACCAACAGGCAGCACTGCGTATATTCAATGAACCTGAGAAGTTTAATAACTGTGCTGTGTCCCTGCTTATGTGTCACAGAACGTGAGGGTAGCAGAGTTATTATAACTCTTGGAGAGCAGGTATTTTTTTTCCCAATTAAGGAAAGCAAATGGCGAAGCCAGCAGTAAAGCGTAGCTGGCTGCGTATGATTTAGCAATGTTTTTCACGCAGCTCACACGTGTCCACCGCCCGTAAGGACGGACAGAGGCTGGACAAATAGATTTGTTTTCAGTTTTTTCCCACCAACAGGCAGCACTGCGTATATTCTATGAACCTGAGAAGTTTAATAACTGTGCTGTGTCCCTGCTTATGTGTCACAGAACGTGAGGGTAGCAGAGTTATTATAACTCTTGGAGAGCAGGTATTTTTTTTCCCAATTAAGGAAAGCAAATGGCGAACCCAGCAGTAAAGCGTAGCTGGCTGCGTATGATTTAGCAATGTTTTTCACGCAGCTCACACGTGTCCACCGCCCGTAAGGACGGACAGAGGCTGGACAAATAGATTTGTTTTCAGTTTTTTCCCACCAACAGGCAGCACTGCGTATATTCAATGAACCTGAGAAGTTTAATAACTGTGCTGTGTCCCTGCTTATGTGTCACAGAACGTGAGGGTAGCAGAGTTATTATAACTCTTGGAGAGCAGGTATTTTTTTTCCCAATTAAGGAAAGCAAATGGCGAACCCAGCAGTAAAGCGTAGCTGGCTGCGTATGATTTAGCAATGTTTTTCACGCAGCTCACACGTGTCCACCGCCCGTAAGGACGGACAGAGGCTGGACAAATAGATTTGTTTTCAGTTTTTTCCCACCAACAGGCAGCACTGCGTATATTCAATGAACCTGAGAAGTTTAATAACTGTGCTGTGTCCCTGCTTATGTGTCACAGAACGTGAGGGTAGCAGAGTTATTATAACTCTTGGAGAGCAGGTATTTTTTTTCCCAATTAAGGAAAGCAAATGGCGAACCCAGCAGTAAAGCGTAGCTGGCTGCGTATGATTTAGCAATGTTTTTCACGCAGCTCACACGTGTCCACCGCCCGTAAGGACGGACAGAGGCTGGACAAATAGATTTGTTTTCAGTTTTTTCCCACCAACAGGCAGCACTGCGTATATTCAATGAACCTGAGAAGTTTAATAACTGTGCTGTGTCCCTGCTTATGTGTCACAGAACGTGAGGGTAGCAGAGTTATTATAACTCTTGGAGAGCAGGTATTTTTTTTCCCAATTAAGGAAAGCAAATGGCGAAGCCAGCAGTAAAGCGTAGCTGGCTGCGTATGATTTAGCAATGTTTTTCACGCAGCTCACACGTGTCCACCGCCCGTAAGGACGGACAGAGGCTGGACAAATAGATTTGTTTTCAGTTTTTTCCCACCAACAGGCAGCACTGCGTATATTCTATGAACCTGAGAAGTTTAATAACTGTGCTGTGTCCCTGCTTATGTGTCACAGAACGTGAGGGTAGCAGAGTTATTATAACTCTTGGAGAGCAGGTATTTTTTTTCCCAATTAAGGAAAGCAAATGGCGAACCCAGCAGTAAAGCGTAGCTGGCTGCGTATGATTTAGCAATGTTTTTCACGCAGCTCACACGTGTCCACCGCCCGTAAGGACGGACAGAGGCTGGACAAATAGATTTGTTTTCAGTTTTTTCCCACCAACAGGCAGCACTGCGTATATTCAATGAACCTGAGAAGTTTAATAACTGTGCTGTGTCCCTGCTTATGTGTCACAGAACGTGAGGGTAGCAGAGTTATTATAACTCTTGGAGAGCAGGTATTTTTTTTCCCAATTAAGGAAAGCAAATGGCGAACCCAGCAGTAAAGCGTAGCTGGCTGCGTATGATTTAGCAATGTTTTTCACGCAGCTCACACGTGTCCACCGCCCGTAAGGACGGACAGAGGCTGGACAAATAGATTTGTTTTCAGTTTTTTCCCACCAACAGGCAGCACTGCGTATATTCAATGAACCTGAGAAGTTTAATAACTGTGCTGTGTCCCTGCTTATGTGTCACAGAACGTGAGGGTAGCAGAGTTATTATAACTCTTGGAGAGCAGGTATTTTTTTTCCCAATTAAGGAAAGCAAATGGCGAACCCAGCAGTAAAGCGTAGCTGGCTGCGTATGATTTAGCAATGTTTTTCACGCAGCTCACACGTGTCCACCGCCCGTAAGGACGGACAGAGGCTGGACAAATAGATTTGTTTTCAGTTTTTTCCCACCAACAGGCAGCACTGCGTATATTCAATGAACCTGAGAAGTTTAATAACTGTGCTGTGTCCCTGCTTATGTGTCACAGAACGTGAGGGTAGCAGAGTTATTATAACTCTTGGAGAGCAGGTATTTTTTTTCCCAATTAAGGAAAGCAAATGGCGAACCCAGCAGTAAAGCGTAGCTGGCTGCGTATGATTTAGCAATGTTTTTCACGCAGCTCACACGTGTCCACCGCCCGTAAGGACGGACAGAGGCTGGACAAATAGATTTGTTTTCAGTTTTTTCCCACCAACAGGCAGCACTGTGTATATTCTATGAATAATAACTGTGTTGTGGCCCTGCCTATACAATTCTTTCCCTGCAGTATCAATGGAGGGTGGAATGCTCTGCAGAGGCGATTTTGAGAAGCCCAAAAAAAATGCAGCACAGCTAACAGCAGCCTGGACAGTACTGCACACGGATAAATATGGCCCTAGAAAGGACCGTTGAGGTTCTTGAAGGCTACACTCACTCCTAACACTCTCCCTGCCTATGCAGCACTTCTGTCCCTAATGCCAGGTGCAACGGTCTGCAGAGGCGATTTTGAGAAAAAAAAAATCCCACTGCTAACAGCAGCCAACACACAGCTATCAGTGGCCCTAATAAGGACCTTTGGGGGGTCTTGAAGCCTACACTAACTACCAATTCTTTCCCTACAGCAGCTCCGGTATAAACAGCACTGTCCCTCATCTAACTCACACCGCATCTGAGGCGAGCCGCGGGAGGGGCCGACTTTTATATTAGGCGAACACCTGATCTCGCCAGCCACTCACAGCAGGGGGGTGGTATAGGGCTTAAACGTTGCAGGGGGAAGTTGTAATGCCTTCCCTGTCTTTCAATTGGCCAGAAAAGCGCGCTAACGTCTCAGGGAAGGAAGTGAAAGTAACCAGAACACCGCATGGTGTTCGTCACGAATAACGAACATCCCGAACACCCTAATATTCGCACGAATATCAAGCTCGGACGAACGCGTTCGCTCATCTCTACTTATAACCTAGATACCATGCCAGCACCAAGCTCATAACATAAATACAGCAGCAGAACCAAGCTCATTACATAAACACAGAACAAGAAACAAGTTCATAACATAATTACAGCAGCAGGAGCAAACTCATAACATAATTACAGCTGCAAAACCAAGCTTATACCAGAACCAAGCTCAGTACATACATGCAGCACCAGAACCAAAGTCATAACAGAAATACAGCACTTACCAACCTCAGTATGTAGGTACACCGTTCTTCCTCTTCCTTCATTTAGGCTATTGTAGTGGAAACACATGACACCTTGATGACATCACCAAGCTCCCAAATGCGACATGAAGAATAGGAGTATGCTTGAAGGACATTATTTATGACATGAATATGTATGCTACACGTGTGTCTTACACTCATTTAATAAAGTGTCCGGATTGTGAAAAATGTATTACCTCAAGTCAACACAAATAACTCCATCCCCACCATCTAATCCATTGCATCCATTCACAAATCCCACACCCCAGCTAACGATGGGGGACAAGCTAGAATAAATATGTGGGGTCATAACAATTTATTAAAACTATTTAAAAGAAAATCTGCCTTTGTTGCCCATAGCAACCAATTACAGTGCAGTTAACATTTTACCTCAGCAGATGCAGAAATGAGCTGAGCTCTGATTGGTTGCTATGGTCGAAAAAGACAGTCTTACAGTTTCGATAACTGAGGCCCATATATGTTGTCTTAAAGGGGTTGTCCCGAGGCAGCAAGTGGGTCTATACACTTCTGCATGGCCATAATAATGCACTTTGTAATGTACATTGTGCATTAATTATGAGCCATACAGAAGTTATAAAAAGTTTTATACTTACCTGCTCCGTTGCTGGCGTCCTCGTCTCCATGGTGCCGACTAATTTTCGCCCTCCGATGGCCAAATTAGCCGCGCTTGCGCAGTCCGGGTCTTCTCCTCTTCTCTATGGGGCTCCGTGTAGCTCCGTGTAGCTCCGCCCCGTCACGTGCCGATTCCAGCCAATCAGGAGGCTGGAATCGGCAATGGACCGCACAGAAGCCCTGCGGTCCATGAAGACAGAGGATCCCGGCGGCCATCTTCAGCAGGTGAGTATGAAGACGCCGGACCGCCGGGATTCAGGTAAGCACTGTGCGGGTGGTTTTTTTAACCCCTGCATCGGGGTTGTCTCGCGCCGAACGGGGGGGGGGGTTTAAAAAAAAAAAAACCCGTTTTGGCGCGGGACAACCCCTTTAACTCCCTCCCCCGCCTTTTTTAGCAGCTCCCATTTGTAACCGATAAGCAACAGGCGGCCTATAGTAACTTTAGTGCGCTGAATTCAAATATGATATCCATTTTTTCTGCCACGTAAGGTTTTCCAATTATGGGGAATAATGTAATCCAATTGCCGTTGTATTGTATTTCTTGGAAATCTGCCTGTACAATTAATCTAGCAGGCTTGTCATTAACCTTGCTTAATAAAAAGAACAAAAGTGATTGTGCAACTATTTCACCATCACTGATGCACACCGCGTGCTGACTGAACACTATAAGGGTAGGTTTATCTAACATATAAGGTTATGTTTCCACGTGGCCTAAGCACTGCAGATCATCCACTAGTAAGTGGTAATTAATGAACTGTGTTCTTACAGTTCATTGGTTCGACTTAATAAAAGAATCAAAATCATAAAGCAAAAATACATGTTTGGCATCGCTGCATCTGTAAAAATACGTTCTATCAAAGTAATGCAAAGTAATGCGCAGAAATGCACTTTTATTGGTCATTCTGTCTCCAAAACAAATGCAATAAAAAAATTATCAAAAAGTCATAAGTATTCAAAAATGATACCAATGCAAACTGCAGGACATCCCGCCAGAAATGAGCCCTTGCACAACTATGTGCATGGAAAAATAAAAATGTTATTGCGCGCAATAGATGGCGGTAGAAATTAAAAAAAAAAAATTTAAATATCTTTGAAAAAAAATAAAAGTAGTACAACAGCAAAAAAAAAACTACATACATTTGGTTTCGTAGTAATCATGCTGACCCACAGAATAAGGTTATTGTGTCATTTTTGTCGCAGTTTGTGTGCTGTAGAAACAAGACACACCGAAAGCTGGTGGAATTTCGTTGTTTTTTTAATCATTTTACACCACTTCGAACTTTTTAAAAGTTTTCCAGCCTATTATATGGTACATTAAATAGTACCATGGAAAAATACAACTCGTCCCGCTAAAAACAAGCCCTCATACAGCGACGTCGATGGATAAATTAAGGAGTTACGGGGTTAAATAACTTGAAAGTGAGACGAGCTGCTATTATTCCGTTTTTACAGGTGGAATCAGCAGGTTTAAATGTTACAGAAACGTATCAATTACTTTTGTTTGTGACCATTGTTGTAACATTTGTTGCATGGTGTTATCGGTACGAGAGAAAAACCGCTTGTTTGACTGAACCCATTAAAATGAAGGGATTATTTCCCCGTGTGATCCCCGTCTATCTATCCGGGCCTGAGGGGTCATTCACAGGGGTGTAAGTAGGTTTCTGTTGGGGAAATCACAATTGCCTGTGTTTTTCGGTTGTTCCTGCGTTTTTTGTACAGCTGAATCCACTGCGCATTTATACACGCAAAAAAAAAAATCCGCAATATGGCGCATTGATTTGCGTCACAAATACACAGTGAATTCACCGGTTTCTTAAGCATTTGCTCTATATGTTTGTTCTTGCCCATTCACTTCATTCGGCTATTACAAAATAGGACATGCTGCGTTTTTTTTCTGATGACCAAACACCATGTAAACAAAAGCATTGCAATCAATGGGCTCAATGTACTGCGTATTGTGCGCGTAAAAACTCCGCTCGTAATCCGCTGCACAAATACGCTCCTGTGAACGAGCCCTCAGGCCGATGTGCATATTTCAAGTCTGTATATAATCCGTTTTTTGTAGACTATGTAGCTAATGAGAATCAGTAGACATATCCACATGCGTTTATTTTGTGTCCAGAGCAACCAATCACAGCGCAGCTTTCATTGTACTTCAGCAGCTTAAGAAATGTAAGCTGAACTGTGATTGGTTCCTCTGGGCAACAATGAGGGACCCTTCACATTAGTCCGTTTCTGCGTACCAATGTAATCCCTATGGCAGTAGAATTCCGCCCCTGTTATAATCCGCGCTTCAAAACCACAAGATTAAATTCCACAGAGGGCAAACTTCCTGCAGCGGAATTAAAGGATGTCTTGCGGAATTCTTGTTGCGGATTTCTAACATACAGGGGATGGACTTGCGCAATTGAAGTCTTTGCACCAAAAAATGCAATAAATTCTGCCAGACATTCCACAGTTAAAAACATAACACAATTCTCACTAACTGACATTTGCGCTGTATCCTGCGGACAATTCCGTCCCCTGTAGAAAGTCCCAGACTGTAAATACGACCCAAAGCATCCGTATTTCCATCCAATACTATTATTTTCTATCAGACCAAAAAATGATCCGTTTTTCGCCCAGTAGAAAATAAAACGAACGAAAGCAAATACGAATGCAATTGTATCCGTAAAACATCGTATTCGTATCACAGACGTATACAAACACGCCCGTGATTAGGATGTAGGATTTAGCTGTGGACATTCGAGCATCTGAAGGCTTCGGTCCTGAAAGGGTTCATATAGAAACAGTAATTTCTTAAAAAATGAAGTAAATCCGTCTCCTTTACCTCTGAACGCCTCGATTACGATTCCCCACATTCGCGTAAATGCTTTGCCTATTTAGTAAATAATATTTTGGGAATTTTGCCTTCTTCTTCTTGTTATTATTTCCCCCCCCTGTAATTATTCCCAAGGTATTATCTGAAAATTGTCTCTCCGGAAATAAGTAAATTTAAATATTAACAACTGCCATGAAGCCCCTGATCCGTCCGGCCTGAATCCTCCACTGACTGGCTATTATCACTTTGTTTCATGTCACATATGAGAATAAACTATCAGCGTTGATGTGTAGGTATCATTTTTGAATTGCAGAGATATGGTAATAAGCGGCAGGCTGCTTTGCATCGTTCCATTTTAACTACTATAAATACGCAAATTCCACGGGCAAACAGCCGTGCGCTCGCACATACGCGCCGCATATACATAAAGTAATAGTGGTGGGATTATATAAGTTTAAAGGGAAGAGAAATGCCTTTTAGGATCCATATCTCTCGGAGCAGATAGGCGCCATTATCAGGAAAATGACTGCCTTTCAGTCTTGAAACAGTTAAAAGAGTTCGACGGCCACAAAAGAGATTTCTTCAGAATTATCTCCTGCCTCACATTTGCTCTTAGGCAAGCAGTTTAAAAAAGCCCAGTGATTGAGCCAGTGATCCAATTTGAAATGCAGAAATGATTAGAGCTGCTTGCCTCATTTCATATCGAAATTCTCTGATTTATGACAGGGCTGCAGCCAAGATCTATCTCCAAAGGGAATTAGTGTGCAAGTTTGCATATTTTTGCTATTGAGGTTTCTGATAGCAGCTGCTAGCTAGAAATGCAGAACTGGGAGGTGGCAGAGGACTATTTTTTTTTTTCAATTTTTATTTTTTTATTTTTTATTTTTTTTTGTAGCCGGTTGAAGTAAGGGTAGATAAGAACCTTATGTGTAGGACATATACACCCCTTGACCAACACGCTATATACCAGGCATGAAAACAGTCCTAGCAAAAAAAATAAGACTAATTGGAGCGATAAAGGAATTACCAACCTCCAAAAATAATCCGAATACTAATGAGCCGTAGAACTTCAATCATGCCCCTGACCTGTCGGGCACCATATAGAACATATAATGAAAGCGAAATAGAATTTCAGCAAAAAAAATGACTACCTTATCTGGAATTTACATGAAGTGTTAACAGGAAATTAGGCGGCAGTTAAAAATGAGAAAGATGGGATTTCGTGCTCGTATTACACAAATGGGTTTAATATTTTATCTGCTTTATTTAGATGCTGTCGGTTCTTCTTTTTTTGGGGTGGGGGTAGATTAAAGGGGGGGGGGTAGATTAGGGAGGCATAATGGGATGGGGTTCCGGGCGAAGAGTTTTAATTTGACTTTCACAAGGGTCAAGGTCATAATTTAGCTTTGGCAAGGTCACTCTATAATACAGGGTGATTTAAAAAAGTAGAGCTGATTTCTTCCTACATGAATTGACATTAGAGTTGAGTGAACATACTCTGCCGAGCTTGATGCTCGTTCGAGTATTAGCGTACTCGATGGTGATCGCTACTCGAACGAGCATCAAATCGTGTACGACCCCACCCCAGTTTTTGGTTCCTCCCCGCTGTGACGTGCCTGTTTTGGCCCCTCCCTGCCGCAACGCAGCGAGCGTCATTGGCAAATTTTTTGTCTGGCAGGAAGGGGAGAGAGAGAGAGAGAACCAAAAAAAAAAAAAGCTCGGGACCCGGCGTCCCACATACAAAAATGCTCGAGTCTCCCATTGTAGTCAATGGGGTTTGTTACTCGAGTAGAGCTTTCGAATTTTACGAAAAAGCTCAACTCGAATAACGCAGACTCGAGCATTTGGGTGTTCGCTCATCTCTAATTGGCATACAACAGGCAGAATGATATTATAGTATCATAGTATGTAAGGCCGAAAAAATACATATTTCCATCCAGTTCAGCCTATCAACCCCCAATGTTGAAATGTATAGGTGAAAAGATAGAAGAACTCTTCAAGATTTTATTGTACCTTATAGATGTTCAATGTGGACGCCGACTGGTGAGCTAAAACAATGTATCTCCACTGCGGTGGAATCGATAAGAGGGGGTATTCCAGGACACATTTGGGCTGAACAGACTTGACATCTGCCGGGTCACCAACAGCAGTAAAAACGTGAAGAGTTCTTTAATCGCTCCGTGACATTCTGGCTGTTGGATGTCAATTCATGGATGAAGAATAATCAGCTTTACTTTTGCACCCTTCTTTTTGAATCAGCCTGTACAGTAAAGTCATGTTAAGAAAAGTCCTACTCAGTGGCATCTCAGTTATATATAACTGCCAAGGTGGAGCAGGTGGGGAATGTCCTCTCGATGCTGGAGGCAGGACACTTAGCTATTTTTTGGCCTTGGTTGAAGGATAATCTAGCTACAACTCTGATTAATTTAGTAGCTCAATTAAGTAATTCATGGTCCATATATATAGATTATGTACTGTATGTATTGGGTCTGCAGCACTATGGAACGGTATTTTGGGGACTTTGATAACTTTTGAAACCTTTTTAAATGTCACACTTCTTGTCTTCACATTATGATGGTATTATTAGTTTACGGAGAATTAATGCAGTAGCGCCAATTTAGTCATTGGGACTATTTTTCTTGTGGTCCGGTGATCAGTGTTTTGTAGGGAGAGGTAAATAAACCAACATAAGACTGTGCATGCTAGGATTCAACATTGATTTCAATGAGAGCTGTGGTACACCGGAGTCAGACGGAGCATCTGCTTCTGCTCCGACCCCTATGTATTTGTGGTGGTGTCAGCAGGCGCATAATCAGCTAATCGGTCAGGGTCCTGAGTGGCAGACCCCAGCCTGTCATCTATTGATGACCTATCCCAAGTAGAAGTCATCAATAGTATTTTCCTCGGGAAACACCTTAAACCTATTGCATATATTCTCAGTTTGGAATTGATTTATTAAACATAGACCACCAATAGAAATTGCTAATATGGGGTAGTTCTCCCCTCCGTCTTGTGCCTGATAGAAGACAATGAGTCATCTCCACTCTATAGGCAACATGATCCACCATGGTAAAATCTATATAAAAGAAATATACTCACTGTGACGCCGGACGGCTGATTTCGTGCTCCAGCTCCACTGCATTTGACAGGTGACGTCACCACTTGTTCTGGTCTGGTGACGTTACGTAAACCCATTTATCACCCAATTTTTTTTATTAATGAAAACCAGATAGAGAAACTTATACCACTTTTATAATATGTTTTTATTTCTGATTGTAGAATTTTTTATTCTGCTGTCTGTACATGACTTTGGGGATGGCCATCTTTCCTGAGCTGCATTTAACAGTTTTTAGAAGATATGCTTTACAGCAGCTTCATGGGCCATTCACGCAATGGACAGGGGGGGCCATTGACTTGTCTGGGAGACTGTCCTAGAAATGCTCTGTGACCTGTGCAGAGGTGATTGCACAGGGAAGGAGGAGTAGATAGTCATAATAATAATAATATAATAATCTTTATTTGTATAGCGCCAACTTATTCTGCAGTGCTTGTCCCAGCTAATCACCGATTGTGAATGGTGGATCCTGGGCTATTTACATATAGGCGTGACCTCTCCGTGTAATCCTGCCAGAATGTTAGAGTGTATTTACATGGGATGATTATCGTACACATTATCGCTGGAAACAGCGAATTTGGGCAAATACTTGTCCCATGTGCATATGGCCGCCAACAGGTCACTGAGCTACAAATTCCTCACCTGTCAGAGTCGCTCATTGTTTGGCAGACCTAAAAACCAAGAGACTGTCTGACCGTTTAAAGAGGAGCTGTTTAATACTTGAGCGACTCCTGTTTACTGGAGGTGATCGACCGTCACAATTCAAGCCTGCTCTGCTTCCATTCACTTGAGCGACTACCACCCATGTGTAAAGCATAGGAGCGATAGTCAGGCAGTATTTGGTGGGATGGCTGTCCGTTACTTAAGTGCTCGACAGTCGTCCTATGTAAAGGGAGCTTTAGGCTCATTTCACCCAGGCAAGCACAATATCGGGCTGTGAACCTCAGCCCGATATAGCTCTCAGGAATGTGCTATGTACTCGCGGATGCGAGGTGTTTTTGTGTCAAAAATACCTCCCATCACTTTAGTACAGTTGCGATGCTCTGGCTCGGCTTTCAGCCACACTGGAGGATCGGCAAGTGTTTCCCATTGTTTTCAATGGGCAACCTCGCATCACACGCTGTGTGATATTTTTATGGCTCTATTGAAAACAATGGGCAAGGCATTCCAAGGGAACGCCCAAAGATAGGACATAAGATAATAAACAGAATATGGTTCAAAGTCATGCGGGACTTGTGCATCTTGCAACGCACAAATCTTGCGTGATTTTCTCGACTGTGTGAAAGCGACCATAGTGAGATGACTGCTGCAAATTTTTGCAACAGACCTGGAAGTGACAGACTAGTATTAGGCTCTGTGCTCAGAAAATAAAAAAAATCACCAAAAATTCTTTAAAAATATGTTTAACACAAAAATGGGATTTATATAATAATTCAGAGGCACAAACAGCCCAGGTATATAACTTGCCCTTCACAGACTAGACTACATAAAATACATTTTATTAGGTATTTTATTAAAACCATAAACACCATAGGGCACGGATTGCCTCCTAAGAATTTCGAGATTCCCTTTAAACAAATTAGAAAAATTACACATTACCAGTCTTGTATTTTAATTAGCAAAAATCTAGGTGATACATTCCCTTCAAAGACAGCAAAAGCTGAAGATATGATGGCTACACTTCTTTCTTTATCAATGTGTCCTAAACTGTGACATGGTCACTGCGTTGCAATTACCAGGTGAGCTCGTAGTAGTACAGTGTTGGCCGGGTATGGTATTATACAGTCGGTTGATACATCTGTTCAGAATTGCCCTGAAGTATTTAGTTTGGGCAGGGTCGTTAAATTGGCAGTCTGTTTTGGACAACCTCTTTGTGTTCCAACAGTCCCTTGGTGATAAATTGTAAGTGTAACATGAATAGTGATACTTCTATGATATAAAATTAACTATTGGAAATGAAGAAGTTGTCCAGTGTCATCTTCCTGTATGGGACGTAGCGCTACATTTTATTTTAATCCTAAAAGAACCTTTCATCTCCCTAAGCCTTATTGAGCAATCTAGGGAAAATTCAGGATTTATAACAGGGACTAACATAGGATAACTGCACAGCTCAATTATTACTTCTTGCTTAATGTGTCCCAATGGAATATCTTCTCTTGATAGCAGTCACTGGATTATTGTACCTTCCGTTATACGAGTGTGTTGGCAATTGCGTAATCCCCTCACTGGAGTGGAAGAGACGTATATTTTTCCTTAATCCTGCCTTGAAATGTATGAAATACTGAATATGTGACAGGTACAATGAGTATGTTCCACAAATAATGCTATAATCTGGTAAACTATATGTATTTATCAAAATAATGGAAACACCTGGATGTTTCATGGACTTTTTTATTAATGTGTAGGACACTTTGGCAGTAATACAACCTGAATTTGGCTTGGAATGGGCTCATATAACTGCTGAATAGTATGTAATGGAAAATTAGAACGGTTGTTCTGCACTAACTGTTCAAGTTCTGATAGAGATGTTTGAGGAGAATAACGTGTTCTTACTCTTGTTCTCGATGACGGTCAGTTCTGGTCACTTTGTTGGCCAGGAAAGATACTGAACTTCATCTGAAATCATGCTTGGAGATAGTGAGCTCCATGGATAGGAGCATTATCATCCTGGAAAATTGCATATCTGTCAGGAAACAATGTCTACAACACTAGGTGGACCTGATTGGTGAAAATGTCAGTGTAGTTCTTTTAATATGATGGATAGTCCTGCAGAAAACCATGGCATGACTGCTCACACCATGTTGGATCGACCATAAGAGTAATAACAGCCCAGATGTGGCATGGTTTTATTCTATGGTAAATAGGAGTCTACAGTAGTTTGTAGATGGGAATATGGTCAAGAATGACCTGAATAATCTATGTACAAATCATCAGAACAAAGATGCAGGAAGCGTCCTGCAAGATACTCCACCATGTTGAAAGATCTCCTTGAGAGACTCCTCCATCTATATGATCCAGTACTGAACTCAGTACTGTATTGGTCCAAGTAATGAAGCCATAGAGATCATTTTAAATTATGAGCAATGCAGCATTATCCAAAAATAGGCAAGAAAGAAGCAAAATGGCATCAGCTCACAACATTGCCATGTCATCTCGGTGTACAGAAACAGGCTGCCTCTGTAGATACATGCACTTGAATGAAGTCCAGCACATCAGGAATTATCTACACATTTCGAGTGATAGCTCTTATTCATGCCCTGCCTATAAAGTTTCTTAATCTCAGGAATGGGTTGCATTGTCACATTGCATGCATCTCAGAGTCTACAGTATGAGTGAGAAGCCAATGAAGGTGATATTTTTTTCTGCCACCATTACTATTAAACCATAAGAGCTCAGTGAGGGTTATTATGCAAGTCTTACAGGTAGCTCATATGTTTCTGTAGCCGCAAAGGGCAATGATCTTGTGTTGTATATCTTAGTGTCTCCAGTTGTAGCATCTAGGTTTCTGTGGTCTCCAAGCCCCAAATCACACACAGAATCAGTCAAATATGGCCCATTGTAACCCTAATGTCTTTCATTTTAGATTTCATCTTTTCTTAAACTCTTGTGGTCAGCTAGAAGTGCTGAATGCTCTCATAGGATTTCTCTTAGGTTGCATTCATACCTCACTATTAAAATATGTTCCTTGCAATGATGTACCCAACAATCATGGCAAAAGAAATAGAATATGACCACAGCATTTTTAGTCTTGTACAAAACATGCGCGTTGGGATATTATTTTTGTTCTCATAAACTTCAGTGTATAGAGCCCGAGATGTGTTGTGGCCACCTGTTCATTCAGTCTACACTTGGAAGTATCAACCATGTCCTGCTTCCATTTGCAGTGTTGGGGAAATAGGTGATTGGTGTCCCAACAGTTGGGATCCTAGTGTGGTGGGACCAATGTAAAGGGGGTAAATATGTAACCTGTTGTTCATTAACTACTGTTAAGTTTAATGTTACTTTTCTTTAATATGGTGGCAACATTTCTGGAGGCAATAGTATAATCTCACAGGAGCAGTAAATGGGGCCAAAACGGGCCGCCTTAAGGGCGATGTATAATAGACCACTTAGATGTGCATTGGTGTGAAGCAGAAATACAAGAGTGACACAGATAGGGGGATATGTCTTCCTGAAGAAGAGAGAGAGAGCCAGTGTGAAATAGGCAACAAAATTGAGCTGATACCCAGCCATGGAGCTAGTGACAAAAAGATTAAAGCGGACTGCTTCTACTGTCATTTTGAACTGCTGATGATGTCTGCGAACCAAAGTTGTTACTGATTGAAAGGCATCAGTTGTTATTACAGTTCCAACCAAAGAGAGATGTATTCCAGTTATTAACCGAACCCACCTAATTCTAGCTCGGCATCCTACAGAATTTTACTCGAAGTTTGAGCAATTGGTCTTTATTCTGAAGGTAGGCCCCACTGTTGCTGACCTTGTTGCTAATACGCTCAAAGGTGGCCGATCTTAAAACCCTTGTATCCAAGAGGGGCGTTTCACCCTCACCTATCAGACATGGATATGCTGTAACTGTCAAGATAAGAAAAACTATTTTTACCTATTTCATATATTTAATATAAGGAAAATAAAAATATTAACATTGTAATCATTATTATAATTCAGTAAGTGAGTGTATCATATAAAAGGCTGACCCTTTCGTTTGTAACTATAGTTTCGTCCATCTTGCATGAGCTTAATTGTGTTTCCATTTACATATGTGTGGTAGACCCAGGAAACCTTCATCTGAATAAATAATTAGCAGATTATGGTCATTACTGCTAATTAACAGTCAGTAGTGTGGCTTGTGTAACACCTGTATAGTATTCGAAGGGTCTCCACCTGGATCACTTACATCATATGTTCTGTGTCTGTCTTGGCAGGGAGTCTTCATTGGTATTCACGCTCTGTCTATAGAAGCTGGCATGCTGCACTCTCATAGTATAACGGTCTTCATCTTTAGACTATCATCTAAAAAGTATGTTGTCGTGATGTGTTCTAGGTAGACAGGATAGGAGCATTTTCGAGTTCTTGCCCTAAAGTTTTATAAACTATATTAGTTAATTGACAAGTTATATACATTTAGGAGAGAAAGTCCTATAGAAAGATGAAACTGGGCTCCCTTTATAGTGCAAGGTTTTACCACTAAGGACAGAAGGGTCTGTTTTTTCTTTTCCACTCCATGCTCTTTATTTTTATGACCCATGGGTCAATGCCTCAGCTTCTTGCTTGCTAATAATGCATTTCCTCCGTATAAGCGAAGCTGGTACCGCTACTCGTCACTCAGTAGTAAAGGGAATTGGACCAATCAGGGTTGGGCTCCTTCTTTTTGAGTAGCACCATAACAACTTCCTGGTCTGTCTCTATAGTTTGCACTCCCTTGGCTAAATAAAACTGAGAGTGAATCCTCCTCTTTGAAATGAATAGGGCAATAAAACATTGTTCTATAACTACCATTCTCTAGGATTCCATTGGACTATACTGAAATTCTGCAATCCAGGTGCCCAAAAACAGGAACAACTTTTAAAACAGAATTTATAGCATGACGGAGAATAAAATATCAGTTACCTCTATGGTGGAACCCAGATGTTGTTGCTCATGATAATATATCTGGGTGGTGGTAGGTTGTAGAACAAACTGTAATGCCAAGTGTTAGCCATCGTAGAAGAAGCCTTGATCAGGTCAACATACATTACTTTCATCTATGTGTATGTATTCTTCCTTCCCAACATTATCTCAAAATCTTGAATTTTTACCCCTCCTTACCTTTAGTTTTCCATACCACTGGGTGATTCTGGATTGTAAGTTGGAGCTGAAGTTGCAAATGGATTGTCAAGTGTAATTTTTTCAGATATTGACTACACTGGGGCAAATACAAATTTGCATCTCATATGAGGACAAGGAAGGACGGAAGGAAAGAGAAAAGGAAAGGAGAAGAACGGGAGAATGTAGTAGAGAAACAAAGGGAAATAAAGGAAAATGGAGAAAAGGGGAAAGGTAGCAAGGAAAGGAGGTAAAAAGGAAAGCAAGGAAAAGGAAACGAAAGGGGAAGGTGGGAAAGAAAGGAAAGAAAACGAAAAGAAAGGAAGGAAAGAAAGAGGCACAGAAAAAAAGAAAGGGGGAGAAGGGAAATAAGTGAGAGGAGGGAGAAAAGGAAGGAAAGGAAAATGGACAAAAGGAAGGGAAGGAAAAAAAGGAAGGAGAAGTAAAGCAAGTGAAAGAAATGGGAAGAAAGAAAAGAAAGGGGATGTAAGAAAGTAAATAATAGGGCAAGAAAGAAAGAAAAGGAAAAAAATTAAAGAAAGGGGCACATAAGTTTATTAGATAGATGGATAGATAGATAGAACATAGATAGATATGAGATAGATAGATAGATGGATAGATAGATACAGAATGTAGATCCGTGCCACCACACAGAAATCCGAAATAACAGCAGAAAGGGGGAATTTTTTACTCACCTGGTGCAAAGCGGGATCCCCACGTCTGGGAAGATAACCCGCTTGCACCGATGATCCCCGTTCGCCTGTAGAACTATAGATGTTCCTTTATGCAGGATCCCCAGAAATCCTCAAACAAGGAGATGCAGCAGTAGGAAAAAAAAACCCAATGGGTATTGCACCAACAATGGGGGAAAGAGCAATAAAGAACAAACAAAAACTCCTTCTGCGCTCTTACTTTGGGGTTTTGCGATCCGAAAAGGGAAACTAACAGGTCTCCGCAATATGCAGCAAAGTATATTTAATTGTACAAATTGTACATAAAAAACATATAAGGTTTTGCAACGCGTTTCGGCACTATAATCAGCGCCTTTTTCAAGCATGGCTAAACATCACAATAATCACTTTATATAGAATTACTCACATTCCAAAGAGAAAGAGTCCGGAGCTTGCAGCGTGGGACGCCGGTCTCACCCTCGCTGACGTGTTGATCAAGCGTCGGGGATTTTGATATGACGGTTCAAGGTTAATGAAGTTACGCTACGTAAATGGCGTAACTTCATTAACCTTGAACCGTCATATCAAAATCCCCGACGCTTGATCAACACGTCAGCGAGGGTGAGACCGGCGTCCCACGCTGCAAGCTCCGGACTCTTTCTCTTTGGAATGTGAGTAATTCTATATAAAGTGATTATTGTGATGTTTAGCCATGCTTGAAAAAGGCGCTGATTATAGTGCCGAAACGCGTTGCAAAACCTTATATGTTTTTTATGTACAATTTGTACAATTAAATATACTTTGCTGCATATTGCGGAGACCTGTTAGTTTCCCTTTTCGGATCGCAAAACCCCAAAGTAAGAGCGCAGAAGGAGTTTTTGTTTGTTCTTTATTAGATAGATAGATAGATAGATAGATAGATAGATGGATAGATGGATAGATATGAGATGGATAGATGGATAGATATGAGATAGATAGATGGATAGATAGATAGATAGATAGATACAAGATAGATAGATAGATAGATATGAGATAGATAGATGGATAGATAGATAGATAGGAGATAGATAGATAGATGAGATAGATAGATATGAGATAGATAGATGGATAGATAGATAGATACGAGATAGATATGAGATAGATAGATAGATATGAGATAGATAGATAGATAGATAGATAGATACAAGATAGATAGATAGATACAAGATAGATAGATAGATACAAGATAGATAGATAGATAGATTAATATGAGATGGATAGATATTTTAAAACTACATTTTTACAAGATTGCTATTCTGAAACCAATCTCCAGTATCCAGCCCACACAAGTTATATACAGTTTTCATCCTTTGTATTTCTTTCAATTAAATTACATTTCCATTGAGAAGTTAAACTTTGAGATGACAGCGAACAGACGCGCCACAAGGAACGTCAAGAAGAAAAGTAGAACAGTGGGAAGAGCAGCCATTTAAACCTGACAAGTAAATGGTTTTACATTTTCCAGCCCGCGATTCTGCTGAATAAACTTTCTTAGACCACATCTCTTGACTATTTTAACATCTGTTGTTCTTGGACAAAAATGTTACCAAGAGAGAATTCCGCTGCTCGGTGTCTTGGCCTAGGAGGTTTTGCAGGCAATGAATTGTGTTCTTCCAATCTTCCTGCTAATTAATCCCCTTGTGTTTTATTCTTTGCTATGTTGCTCATTCTTTGCAGACCCATCAGTGAGCTGATCTGCCGGAGGGGAGGTTATATTAGGAGATACACCTAAAATTGATACTTTAGACTAAAAATTTCAGATACTCTATATGATAAAAAATTAGCAAAGGCTAACGCGCGAATGTTTGTAATGTGTGAATGGAAGCTGCTGCATGCTGTCATTATTCTATATTCTTCCTATTAACCTATTGACATCAGGGCATATTAAGCAGCGCTGCAGTGTAAATCATGTTTATGTAGTGCTGCAGTATACATTTTGAGGTGCCTGTAGGAAGTAAGACTGAGCTTTACTAAGGTGGAATACACAATGGGATTGTGCTGGCCATAGACATCTTTTGACCACACTAATTGTATCCCGTAGGATCTAGATGCTGACTGTCTTTGGCCATGTTAAGTATTGCCAGTTGATGAGCCAACTGGAAGATCCTGCAAATCTGTCATTTTGAATACATGTACGCTATAAAGTTTGCTTGTCAAGTAGTTTTGAAGATTCTTATATTAATAATTCCAGATCTTATATGCAAGGTGCAACAAATCAAATGGTTGCCCGCTTTCATGCAGCCACTTCTCTATGACTTCCTTATGATGTGCTTAAGTAGTGGAGTTAAATGGTCTTATGCTAATTAGGTAGGCTGTAGAGATGCGAGTACCTGCCCGCTCGTCTCTAAAGATTCCGGTGCCCACAGGGAGGGGGGCGGGGAGCGGCAGAGGAGAGCCGGGAGGAACGGGTGGGAGATCTCTCCCCCCCCCCCCCCCCCGCTCCTCCCTGCTCACTCCCTGCTCACCGCTCTCCCCCGCCGACACCCGAATCTTTAGAGACGAGCGGGCAGGTACTCACATAAGGTGCTCGAGTAGTTTGCCTTAGTGAGTACGCTCACTCATCTCTAGTAGGCTGGTATTAACTTGAGGTCCTATAGAGTTCTAATGTATGACTTCAGTAACACCCCCAATTTCCCTGGTGGAAGGAGTGGAGGTAGCCCTCTTGGGATACAACCAATGCGAGGTAAACAAAAAAAAACAGTAACAATGAAACCTTTCCCAAGTGAAAAGACCCAAGAGGCAGGAAACTGTTAACCTGACTTTTCTGTATTAAGAAGCAGTAAAGGCAAACACGTTTCGAAGCAAGAAGGCTCTTCTTCAATAACAAATTGGAAGGGAACACTTATTACAGCCAAAGAGGCATGTAGAGCAAGCAGAGTTTTTGTGTGCAGATGAAGGCAAAAATTCCTTAGCTTCCATGCCTCTCCCAGCATGAGGCGTCAAGGGCATAGATGTGTTGCATTGCTGTAACAAAAGGTAAGAGGTAGTTTTCTTCCCAAAGGCAGAGTTCATCAGAGAGTCAGTTTGCATGACTAGCCTTAGCTGCATGCCATGCACACTGACTCTCTGATTAACTCCGCCTTTGGCAAGAAAACTACGGCTTAATATAACTTACAGCAATTACATGTTACTCTCTGACTAACCTTGGCTACCAGCCACTTGCTTGTAGGGAGACACCAGGAGGGTATAAGCTGGAGGCAATTGTCTCCTTTAGGTCTGCCCAGCCAGATGATACTCTTTCTCTGCGTGTCAGCATCTTCTGGAGCTGCATGCATCATTCTTGTCCTGGTTCTGTCTCCTATTGGCGAACCAGCAAAGAGTTGCTTAGTAATGCTACTGTATTTATGTTATGAGTTTGGTTCTGGAAACTTATCTATGTACTGAGGTTGGCTTATGCTGTATTTCTGTTATAGCTTTGGCTCTAGTGCTATATCAATGTACTCAGTTTGGTTCTGGTGCTGTACTTATGAGCTTGGTACTGGTATTTTATCTATGCACTGAGGTTGGTTCGTGTTATATTTGTGTTATGAGTTTGGTTCTGGTGCTGTACTTATGTACTGAGCTGTTCTGGTGCTGTGTTTATGTTATGAACTTGGTTCTGGTACAGTATTTATTCACTGAGCTGTTCTGTTTGAGTAAGCTGCTGTTCAGCTGCTTTCTGCACAAGCAGAACATAGGCATACCAGACAGCCTATCAGTGCAATATATAGTCTTTTAATTATGATGGGGAGGGGGGCAAAACAATTCTGCACAGGGTGCTATCTAACCTAAGACCAGCACTGGCATCAAGCCTGCCCATCACACAAAGTCCCTACAATTCCATAGCATGAATAGCTGCCGCAAAGAGGAAGAAGATCATCTAGTCGGGCAGACCTAAGGGGGACAATCTCCCCAGGCTACCTGTTGCTCCCTATAAACTAATGGCTGGTATCCTGTGTAAATACATGGGTTGCATGTAGCTAAGGCCGGCCATGCCTTATCCATGAGGCAACATGTTGCATTCCATGGATATAAGAGACCACCAGGACATTGTTTCTACTGACATCATTGCAACATGAACTAAATAACCCTAAAAACTTGATATCTTGTTTTTTTTCTCCCAAGGAATGTGCTAATAAAAGGGAAAGCTAGTCCATAGAGCTGAACTGGTCAGCAAGATATCATTAGCTGGTTGTATACATGAAATACAGGGGTTAGAGAAGCAGCAGTCAAAAGCCAGTCTCTTTACCTCCTTGAGCTGATCAGAGGATCAGAGTATCAAGAAAGGATTAGCACCGACTTGGGATTTGTGTGATTGGTTAATTTATTGCAGCGATGGCAGGTCTTTCATCTATAGCAGCATTTAATCAGTCCAGCCATGGAGGCTATTACCGGCCAGCACTTTTTTTTTTTTACTCAAGCCGTCCATGGCCGCCCCACCAGCCCTATCACGATTCCACTGAAAATTCCCAAATTATCTGGAACCGGCTTTAGCCTCCCAGTAATAAAAATTAGAAGAGATGTCTGATACAGCCGATGGACAAGCTTTTCACATACACGAGGCAAATTAGAAATCGTATGAATGCGCACTTTTAAAAAAACACAACCGCTCTCTCTTAAAAGATGTGCAGGACTTATCGCCCCTGCTCTGATCCAAATCCTCGTGGTTGAAAATTTATATTAGATTTTATCAGCCAAGTCTAAGTCTAGAAAAATCAATGAAGGTTATCTTTTATGTTGCAGGAACTTGTGGAAATATTGATTTTCATTTTATAGTGAATTTGGAGCATGGGTTTGTAATCACTGCAAAGCTGCCTATAATATTCTGCCGCTACTGTATCCTTTACCGGCTATGTCTGTTCTAAGCCAGATAGCCTATTTCATCTTGATTATTTCACGTTTCTATGTTTGGGGCTTAAATTACACACATTTTTTTTGTTTTACTATTTGCTGTAAAATGTTATTGCTCAGTTCTTTATCTGTACTTATTATTACTGCCCTTTGGCTCTCTAACTTAATTATAGAGTTTCGGAGAAGAAGCTAGATGAACTATGTATTTCTCCCGGGAACAACATATTGGAGATAACAAAAAAAAAAGAAAAAAAGGTTTGTGGTGATAACTGCGAGGACTAATGACATTTTATATGCAGATGTGGGTTCTGGTGTCCAAAAATTTCAAAAAGTTTAGGCCAGAAAACAATATTGCACCTCATTTATTAAAAATCGCCAAGGCTGCTTTCACATCTGCAGTGGGGGTTCCAGCAGGCGTGTAACTATAGGGGATGCAGGGGATGCGGTTGCACCAGGGCCCAGGAGCCTTAAGGGGCCCATAAGGCCTCTCTTCTCCATATAGGAAGCCCAGTACTATGCATAAAGCATTATAGTTGTGGGCCCTGTTACAGATTTTGCATTGGCGACCAAAAGCTTCAAGTTACGCCTCTGGTTCTGGGTTTCCGCTCAGTCCAGGAAGCAGGAAAGGGGAATCCCCTGGCTGAATGGGTCTGTCTTATGATGGAACGTAACAGTGCCGAATGGACACCATTGACTATAATGGGGTCTGTTCGGTTTCCACTCAGCCTTTCATCGGACGAAAATAACGCCGCATGCATCGCTGTTTCTTCTGGTATTTTGTGCGGATCTGCGATGGAGATATGTGAACTCGGCCTTAAAGGAGATGTCCCGAGGCAGCAAGTGGGTCTATACACTTCTGTATGGCCATAATAATGCACTTTGTAATGTACATTGTGCATTAATTATGAGCCATACAGAAGTTATAAAAAGTTTTTTACTTACCTGCTCCGTTGCTAGCGTCCTGGTCTCCATGGTGCCGACTAATTTTTGGCCTCCGATGGCCAAATTAGCCGCGCTTGCGCAGTCCGGGTCTTCTGCTGTTCTCTATGGGGCTCCGTGTAGCTCCGTGTAGCTCCGCCCCGTCACGTGCCGATTCCAGCCAATCAGGAGGCTGGAATCGGCAGTGGACCGCACAGAAGAGCTGCGGTCCACGAAGATAGAGGATCCCGGCGGCCATCTTCAGCGGTAAGTATTGAAGTCACCGGACCGCCGGGATTCAGGTAAGCGCTGTGCGGGTGGTTTTTTTAACCCCTGCATCGGGGTTGTCTCGCGCCGAACGGGGGGGGGGTTTAAAAAAAAAAAAACCCGTTTCGGCGCGGGACATCTCCTTTAAGGGACAACTGAATTTGTTAATCATAGCAACCAATCGCAGCTCAGCTTCCATGGCAGATTACAAAATGAAAGCCGCACTGTGATTGGTTGGTCGGGGCAACAGGGACAGTTTTTCTTGCAGACAGCTTTTCATTTATCGGCTCCATAGCATTTCCCGCTTTTGGGGACCTTAACTGCAGATTTTGATGTTGAATTGCTGGCAAGATTCGTTCAATTCCACATTAAAATCTGCCAATTAAGAGCGGCTTCAAACAACAGTATTTGCACAAGGTTTTGAGTTCGCAAAATTTGCATGCCCATTTCGCAGAGCATAGAGCCCATTGTTTTCAATAGGTTCATTCTTAACCTTTCTTTTTTGTGCTCGCATTTCGCTTGTGCGAAAAAAAAAAACGCAACTTGCTGTATTTTTGTGTCCCTTTTGAGTCACATTCATAGCCATGCATGCAGCCCACGGGTCGGGAACCACTATACTAGATGGTCCAAATGAACCAATAGTCTAGCATTTATCAAAAAATAGGTGACTAGTACTACCTATCTCCAAAAAGGCTGCAGCAGAAAACCGTTTTCTTTCTTCTCTCCTTTGCTACCGTGTATCAGTGCTGAATAAAATGTATCAGGATTGGAGAGTGGGCTGTTTAACTGCAGAGTGTGGGCTATGCTGTAGAGAATTATAGAAAACGGTTAGCCTCTGAAGTTCTTGTTCACTAACAGCAAGCAGAGATCTTGAAAATGGGGAGGAATTAAAGCAACCCTCTGCTTTCAAGGCAAAATTCCGTCCTGACACTGGAGGGTGGAGGGGTATCTTACTTGTACTTCATCTTCTCTTCCTAGCCCCTTTGTTCTTCTGGTTTGGTGCTTCGTTTTTGGATGGCACCCACAGTTTTCTAGAGATCTAATAGACTTTGCGAAGTGCTCTGTGTCTGATCATGTGAACAGTGCTGGCCAATCACAAAGCAGATACGACTGTGCTAACATGACATCAATGATCATGAATAAAACGGACACTGACACCTTGACATTCTTTTACGCGTTGGGTTGACTCGGGGTGGCCACAGCTTAAGATGAACATAACTTTATTAACCATGTCTACAACCAGACTGGTATGGACCCGTTGCCCAATAACACATATGGCAGTGTGTCACCAATTTAATATCCGCAGACAACCAGCTCTGACAAGCTCAAAACATGAAACATTTTCATCCCCAAATATACTGTTTTAGAAGTAAAGGAAAAAGTGGGCGGGCGATTCTCTCCAGCAGAAAAGAGGGCTATTACCCTCTGCTGGGTGCTTAAATAGTGTGCCACCCCCTTTGCTACCCCAGCATGCATGGCAGCCAATAGGATTAGCCGTCGGCATGTTGCTTGCCCCACTTCCGTCAACTTCCGCCTGGGAAGCTCAATGCCTCAGGAAGACGAAACAGGTACCCTACCTGGCCAGCCAGAAGGTAACCGCCCTAGACCGCGAAAGGAGGCGGGGCCAAAATGGAGCTCTCTACTAACCTTCCCCCAGCTTAGCTATTAACTCCTGCGGCACTAAAGCACACCCCCTGCGCCAGCACAGTCAAAGTCCCTGTGGCTACAAGCCTGTGGGACTACAAAATCTATTGGTAGTCCCAACATTACCAAAGCACTATAGAGGCTCTGGTAGTCTAAAGAGGGCAGCAGGCGTCCTGGCTGCCTGCAAAACCAGCAGAACAAAGTGCCCGGAAGAGAAGCAAAGTAGCGGTAAGATATCCCTCCATCCTCCAGACTGAATTGTGTCCAAAAACTGGTGTCTTACCTTAAAACACGGAGGGCCCATTCATATGGGTGTATTGTCTGTCCGTGTTCAGTCTAGTTGTTACTGACTGCATACAGGCCGCACATGGACCCATTGGAATAAATCGGTGTATTCAGAAGTACGTTTTTTGCGCAGACTGATGTTGCATGTAAAAAAAAAAAAATTGCAGCTCGGACCAAAAGCACCCATTAAATTCTATGGGTGCATAAAGAATATGTAGCAAACGCATTAACATCTACGCTCACTGTATTCTTTTTGCACACCCTGTTTTCTGTGGGCTGTGACAAAACTGATGTCACTTGGGCCATCTTACATGTGAAGAACAGATGACACACAGATGCAATATGGATGTAAGAAAATGCACATACGCTGTGAAAGCGGTGCTTTTTATGGAAGGAAATTGCATATATCCCTGTGAATGAGCCCTAGGTATATTAACCCCTTCATGACACCGGGTGTAGATTTATGTCCTCGAGGTTCAGGGTTTGTGTGGAACAGGATCAGGCTGATCTGGTCCCACACAAGGTGAGTGCCAGCTGCCTATGATAGCTGACACCTACCAGCAACGGCTGCGATCAGCGTGAATGCTGATCGTGGCTGTTAACCCTCTAAATGCCGCTGCCATTCTGACAGCAGCATTTAAATGTCCTGATTCGTGTTCGACAAGGTGCTGTTCGACTACAATGGCAGTCTGGCGCCTCCTCCAGGCCCGCAGGGCTGCCATGGCTGACTGCCTGATTTACTGCCTGCCTATGGTATTGCATTATACTGTATGAGTGATCAAATGATTGCAAGTTTAAGTCCCCTATGAGAACCAACAAAAATGTAAAAATAAGTAAAAATTAATTACTAAAAAAAATAAAAGGTAGTAAAAGTTTTCTAATATTTACAATAAAAAATACACAAAAAGACTTATGAACAAATTTACTCCAAACTTATAAACAAAAAGTACTCCAAAATGGTAAGAATACAAACCACAAGATGGCCCCCAAAAAACGAGCCAATAATGAAGTTATGGCTGTCCGATGACGGCGGCAGAAAATAATATTTTTTAAAAATATATTTTATTATTTAAAAGTAGTACAGCAAAAAAACCTATACATATAAATGTGGTATTGTCATAATCGTACTGAGACTTAGAATAAAGTTCTCATGCCATTTTTGTCGCAGTGTGAACACCGTAAAAACAAAAGACTCCCCGCCCCAAGATGGCAGACTTGTTTTTTTTTCTTCCATTTCACTCCACTTAGAAATTTTGTAAAGTTTTTCAGCAAATGATATGGTACAATAAACAGTACCATAGGAAAATACAGCTCATCCGGCCAAAAAACAAGCCCTCGGGCAGCCACATCAACGGAAAAATAAAAGAGTTACGATGCTTTGAAAGTAGGGAGGAGAAATCAAAAATTTAGGCTATGTTGCTATAAAACCCTTCAACCACGTCAGCATGAAACAATTGTATCCTACATTTTAGTAAATCTCAAAACAAAAACACGGAATATTCAGACTTGCAGTACAGATGTAGCGAATCTTAACTTGACATTTATGAAATAAGAATTCCAATGCTTGTTGAGTTCTGACGACGCCCCGGTCATGTTAAAGATCGCTACATCCGTACGGGCAGTTTGTTTTTGTGTTCTTCGAACTGTTGATGTCAGTAGGACATGGAAGGGGGCTCAGCCTTAGAAAGGAGCGCCACTTCCTTCTCCGATTCCTCCTGTATTAATGACCGCTTCTGATACTATTAGAAACCACGCTGAATGTGTTATATGGTATAGCTAATGTCAGAGCGCGACGGACAGAAAGAAGCGGCGTTAGTAATTGGATGATATAATTGTAGCGGCATTTTATGTTGTTTGTCAGCTCTCGGTGGGGAAGGCACAGACAGTCGCAGCTCTTTATAAGCAGGTCACATTTGGTATTGCTCCGGATTGTGAAATTTGCTCTTGAAAACTCGCTGAGTTGCATCAAAATCATTATTTTTTTTTGTCTCTGCCAATGACCAGAATCAGGTTTTATGATAAAGCCCGTATTTGCAGGCATTTGTACGCAGCTCAGCCGCACTTGCTGTAAACAGTATTCTTGCCCCATATGTTTGTTCATTGCAGCCAAGAATTATGCGGTGATAGAAGATTACATAGGGATTATTTATTGGCTTCCTGCTATATTAGCCTTAAAGCAGAACGATCTTCAAAGACTGAACCTTCAGAATAATATTCTAACAATTAGGTATTTCCATGTATTACTGAAAAATGCCGCAGTTCTACGTCCGGGGAATGATTTTTTTTTTTTTGTGACTGCAAATCATTTACAGCTGAAATGCGATCCATCTTATCAAGATGAACCTTGTGTTGTAAATTTATGGAGGAGCTGCGCTCATCTTTTCATGCTGAAAATTATTACTATTATTGCTAAAGAGAAATTCCGGAAGAACATGACATTTTCTATTGCTGATTTTGTCCACATTTTTTGCCACAGGGGGCAGTATTACAGCAGATAATGCAGATGTGGCAAAGAGGCTTCATCTTAGGCGCATTCACATCAGCATTTTGCTTTCTGGTTTTAACAGACCTGTTTTTTTTACGCTGTTACGAATAGCAAAACTTTAAAAGTTTTAAAGTGAACCAAATGAAAACCGTAGTTTCCATTTTTTAAAAGGATCTGGTAGACAGAGCTATTAAAAAAACGGACCGTTTCTAATGGATCCGTTTTGTCTTCTTTTGTCTTTCTTCCCTTCTGCGCTGTTAAATGGTCAACAAAATCCTGAATCAAACAGAAACTTTTCAATTCAGCTCTGTTACCCAATGAATATAGAGGTAATAAAAAAAACCAAAAGGGTCCCGTCGGTTCGTTTTCCATTTTTAGCAAAAAAAACAAACAAAAAAACTAAGCGGTGTGCACAGTAAGTGCAGCTCACAACATTTCTAATAAACAATGCAAAAATTGTTTGTTTTTTGTCTATCTGTCCCTCAAAAAAATGAAATTAAAAAAACGATCAAAAAGTTGCAGTTTCTCCCAAAGGCACCAATGTAAACTATAACTCATCCTGCACAGCTCAATGGTCGGAAAATAAAAAGTGTTATGGATCTTGGAATACGGCAATGCAAATGCAATTCCTTGTTTTCTAAGTGTTTCTACTGTAGAAAAATAGTAACACATAAAAAATGTATAGAAATCTGGTATTTCCATAATCATATTGACCCGTAGAATAAAAGTAACATTTTATTTCACTGTACGGTAAAATAGAACCCATATGGATATACTTACATAGGCTATTTTGTACTCGGACGAACAGTATGTCCTATTCTTGTCCAATATTCAGATGAAAATAGTACATGCAGATGTGGCGTGTCCCACACATCGGACAGCACACGGATAGGGGGTCTGTCCCACACATCGGACAGCACACGGACAGGGGGTCTGTCCCACACATCAGACAGCACACGGATAGGGGGTCTGTCCCACACATCGGACAGCACACGGATAGAGGGTCTGTCCCACACATCGGACAGCACACGGATAGGGGGTCTGTCCCACACATCAGACAGCACACGGATAGGGGGTCTGTCCCACACATCGGACAGCACACGGATAGAGGGTCTGTCCCACACATCGGACAGCACACGGATAGAGGGGCCTGTCCCTCACATCGGACAGCACACGGATAGGGGGTCTGTCCCACACATAGAAGAGCAGATGCACAGGACCCCGGGCTCAAACTGTATGTGGCCTCAATGCCCGTAAAGGAGGAAGAAAAGACTCCAGCTTATGCAAGTGAAAAGGGGAAACAAACTGTTAGCCTGTACTAATTGTGCCACCAGACCCCCTACATCGGCCCTGATATCAAAAATTAAAGACCAATCGATTTTCATCATCGCATTGCAAAAGCCATAACTTGTTGACATAGCAGTATGAGGGGTTGTTGTTTTTTGTGGGACGAGTTGTATATTTCAATGGTCCCACTCTGGGGTACATATTATGCGTTGCATTGCTTTTATTTCATTTTTTTTTGGGGGGGGGGGAGGGGAGGTAGAAAAAAAGTCCAGAAATTCTGCCATTGTTTTGGGGTTTTGTTTTAGGGCTTAGTCACACAGGCGCATCGGTGCCTGTACACTGGTGCCGATGCGCCCGTGTGACTCAGCCCTTACTGCAGGAAGAAGACGGACGCACTTCAGGACGGACGACTCCCCGCAGCGCCGAAGAAAGAACCTGTCAGATGTTCTTTCCTCCGGCGCTGCAGAGAGACATCCGTCCTGAAGTGTGGCCGTCTTCTTCCTGCAGTAACACGGGCGCCGATGCGACTAAGCCCTAACAGCGGATCAGCATGATTACCGCGATACCAAGCCAATATATCTTTTACTTTTGCACCATAAAATCTGCATTGCCACATTCTAAGACCCATAACATTTTTATTTTTCCAGCAATGGAACTCTGAAGTTTTGTTCTTAATGTGAAGAGTTCTAGTTTTTATTGGAACCATTTTGAGGTACATGTGAATTTTTGATTCCTTTTCATTACATTTTTTTGGGAGGAAGAGGGAAAAAAAAGCTATTTGGGCGTTACGTTTTAAAATTATTTTTACGTCGTTCACCGCTTGCGATAAGTAACATATTTTCATTGTCTGGGTCATTACACAGTAATATGTCTCTTTAAAAAAATAAATAAATAAATAAATTGGTATTTTATCCATTTAAATACTTTTTTTTAAACTAGATTTTTTTTAAAATTAAATTTGCTGAACTTTTTTTGACACTGTTCTTTAGTCTTTTAAGGGTACTTGAAGATACAGTCATTCGATCACTCGAATAGTACACTGCATTACCTATGTAGTGCATTCTACTAAGCCCATAACAACAGCCTATTAGACTCTGCAGGAGGCAAGGCCTAATAGGTTAGGTTACATGACAGATCTGCCACGATCTGAGGTTTCTCCTCTCATGGCTGTTAGAGCAGGAGCCTGGCTGTCAATAGTCAGCCAAGCCACCTCTTTAAAAAGATGTATGTGCAGGTTCAAAGGCCATTAGTGTGGCTAGTAAACAGGCATATTGCAGTCACTGAGGGGTTAACCTTTTAAACACATGACAAAAGGATACTCTATGAACCATAGGAACCTATGGACACATTACAGAATACATTTGGTTTTTTTGTTTTCCTAGTCAAATACAGTATATCCTTCCGATATACCTAAAAACACAGTGTGAATGGAGCCTCGATCTACTACAAATGACAAAAACCAAGCTGTATAAATATAGATCGTTCCCGTCACCATTAAATGTATCATTCCTATCAAGTTCTGTCTGTTTTCATCAATGTGACACAACACTGTTACCTATAACCATGAGACTCACTTGTATCTGATCCTCAACAGGAACAGAACAGAGAATTGTCCCAAAAATGACTCACTGCCAGCTCCAAAGCAGCCAAGTGTCATTTACTTTCCAACTTGCCTCAAACCTCGCCTGAAGGGACTTCCACCCCGAGGAACAAATGAGTGCCTCTGTGTCAAATGTAAGCAGCTGCTGACAATTAATAACATATTCCCCACATTACTTAGAGAGGCGCGCTGAGACCCTGTGCAGACCAGAGAGAAGATTTAGCACTCTCCTGTGTATACAGCACTGATGGCGGCAGTTATCGATTTTTTTACACCACTTTTATATCTTTGAAGATCAGTTTTATAAGGGTCCTCACACTTGTAGAAAAGTTTTCTGCTGCATTAAAAGAGAATCCACTAGTTCTAAACATGATAGCATTTATAAGTTCCTTCCATTGCTACTGTAATTTAGAAGGCAGTCATTAAAGAGGTTGTCTGGATTCAATGGAAGATACAATATCATGCCTGGTAAGATTGGTTTGTACAACTAGAGCGGACAAATTCCATAGCTGTACAAGGGGTCTAGCCGGTGGACCGATAACTTGGGTATTTATAGTCTAACACAGGAGAGTATTGACAGATTCAAACAAAGAACTGGATGATAGTAACCAAGTATCATCTCATCCGCCCAAACAAGACCAGTCCCTCAAGTGGAGCACCAGCTATGAAAAGGGTGACCCCACTGCAGAAGAGAAGCTGATATCCGGTTGGAGACGAACTTTTGACATTGACCACTGAACACCAATCCCTAGAGTACTTGGGTTCAAGGCACAGAACAAAATACTAATCAGAACTTCTGAGCACATGCAGCACAGAACACACTAGCACAGAGTGCTGGACATTACACGAGACGTATAACCAGTAACCATTGAACCAAGGGGGTAAGTTGTTTGAACACCCTTACATAGAACTTGAATGACAGCCCAGCTGGCCTATCAGCCCTGGAGCTGGAGGGAGATGTTAATCCCTTGGTGTCCAGCGTAGAATGACACTGCACATGTGCCAGCTGGCACATCACGTTGTCTGGGGCTGATGTAATGATGTCACCCCAGACCCACTCTAAAAAACTGAAAGTCACGGCACAGTCAGGACAGGGATTCAGGACACTCAGCTATTAGCAAGGAAAGACACCAATAATCCATTGATTTAAATGAAAACTGTGTAATACTTAATTTCTCCTGTGGAGGTGCTGTAGGGAAAATTAATATTTTCTGCCATGCATTGTCCTTAATCACAGCTGATCAATGAGAGTCCCAGGAGCTGTTCAGCTTGTGATCAGTTTATTGTCTGCGGACTCTTCTAGCAAGCACAGATTGTCCAAAGCAAACATACATGTACAACAAAACACCATATACATATGGCATTGCATAGCATGGGCTGAAGAACTGAGTCTGTGCCATCAGCAGTGGGTATAACGTACAGCTCACACCTTGCTACAACACCTCCCATTTAAAGCCTTTGATGTTGTGGTCAATAGCAGCTGCAACATAAGGAGCTTGAGAGGGTTCATTCTATCAGTCCACCAGTGTCTCCGCGACATTGGTCTGCTGTGTACAGTCAGAGGTAGGGCCCCATGTGATAATATCAGTGGAATACACCGTATAACAGCCGCTATGATAAAATTATCCAATTATTTATCATGCTTGAGGAACACCTTAAAAAAGCAATGCTAGAATTGCTACGTTTTTTTTAATCTCACCTCTAAAAACAGAATGAAAGGTGTTAAAAAAGTTTTAATTACAGTACCTCAATATGGCTGCAATGAAAACCATAGGTCATCAGTGTGCACTTCAAATATGATAAAAAAATAATTTAAAAAATCACTTAGAGACCCCCCACCCCCATCCAGGAAGAAAATGTGAAGTTATATGGGGGCAAGAGTAAAATTACCTGCTGCCCTCCATTTGTGCCCCTCTGTTATAGATCTGCTGATTC
Source organism: Eleutherodactylus coqui (assembly GCF_035609145.1). Classification (NCBI taxonomy): domain Eukaryota; kingdom Metazoa; phylum Chordata; class Amphibia; order Anura; family Eleutherodactylidae; genus Eleutherodactylus; species Eleutherodactylus coqui. Next base: position 98,075,105 of record NC_089845.1, on the reverse strand, counting down.
CATGGCCCCTCTTCTGTCATCTAACATGGGAGCAACATTTCTCAGACTCTTATCTGGGACACTTCATGCTGCTTTCAGATTGGCCAGCACATGACAACTACACTATTGATGATCTATCCTTAGGATAGGTGATCAATAGTTGATCTGTGGAGGACCGTCACTTGGAATCCCCATCAATTAGCTGAGTGATGTACCAATGGCAGTTGGTTGAGTGCAGCTGCCACTTCAGTCCACACCTGGAATAGAGCTGTATATTGTATAGTGGTTGTGCCTGGTATTGCAGCTTCACTTGAATAGGAATGAGCTGCTCTCAAGTCATGTGACCCGTGAACTCCCATGCCCGAGAACAGGTCACATCATACACCCACATGCCATTGGCTCTTCAGTTAGCTGATCGGTGGGGATCCTGATAGGTGATCAATAGTTGATCTGTGGAGGACCGTCACTTGGAATCCCCATCAATTAGCTGAGTGATGTACCAATGGCAGTTGGTTAAGTGCAGCTGCCACTTCAGTCCACACCTGGAATAGAGCTGTATATTGTATAGTGGTTGTGCCTGGTATTGCAGCTTCACTTGAATAGGAATGAGCTGCTCTCAAGTCATGTGACCCGTGAACTCCCATGCCCGAGAACAGGTCACATCATACACCCACATGCCATTGGCTCTTCAGTTAGCTGATCGGTGGGGATCCTGAGCAGCGGCCCTTCCTGATCAACTAGTGATGACCTATACTGAGAATGGGTCATCAATAGTGTAGTCCCAGAAAACCCCTTTAAATACATGGAAGATGCATGGAGCCATAATGCTTGGGTTCAGAAGTCCTTAGCATCTAAAAAAAACCTGCTGGCCCCTTTTATGAACATAAGAAAATATTTCCGATGTTCTTTTCTCAATCTTCGAGTAAGACATGTCCCTGAACAGTTTTGTGAGTTGCTGTTGACCTCCAACTGTCTTGTTTACAGGGATGAGTGAGTTGGTCCTTTTAATGCTCAACATTACAGAACAGCCAGCAATCTGCGCTGTACGGATAAAATCACAAATCTTCCAGGAAACTCCGAGAAATGTGTTTCCTTATCCGTATTTTTTGTAATTTAAAATAGAGTTCAGAAAGGCAGAGTGAAGTTACTTTCATGGTCACTATCGAATGCTCACGAAATAAAGGTGATGCACATGGTGCTATTCAGATCAGCAAGTAGGTTAAATAGACTTGCCTACAGCGGCCGCTCGGGAACAAATGGACAGCTCTTCAAAATAAGGCAACATGGTACGAATGGTTGGCCATCATTATTTGTAAGTATGTAGTACCACCATCCCTAACAAGAGGTGTGGATTAGTTAGAAGAGACGTAGGGCAAAAACACGGGGCCGTATGTGCAACTACGGAGTGTAGTTGTGCATGAACAGGTTTTTTTCCTCTTTTCTTGGAGTATTCAAACTCCGCACTCTAGCATGCGAGTTTGAATTAAATAGCGGGAAGGTAGGTCCTGCACTATCTTCCCTGCACATACTATTAACTATGTGTGGGAAAGCTACGGCAAGTCCTATCTTTTCTCAAACGGTCAAGGATACCGCTAATGAAAACGAAACCATTGAAATCGATGGTTTCATTTCGTCCCATGTGCAAAAGCCCTAAAGTAGATCTATCAGTAAAATATGCTGCCCTGCCAGGCCCATAGCGTTATTACACCAAACGCTGCAAAAAACTACTTTGCTAGGCCGCTGTCACACTGGACGCTTTTTACCCCCAGTAGTGTGGTGTTCCAAATGCAGCGCGAACTGCTGTACAACACTCCCATTGATTTCAATGGGGCTCTGCAGGCCTGCATTTGAACGCGGTGTTTCTAATTTTCAGGCGCTGTCTGCTCTGTTTTGGCACGTTTTAGCACTTTTAAACACACCTCCCCACCTATCACTATGATTGGGTGCATTAAAAAGCGCTGTCAAGCTCTGTACAATGCATTCAGAATATACATGTGGGAGCTTTAAACCCACTCCAAAAGCTAAGATACCACCACCACTCCACTCACACTGCTGTCTTCATCGGCCTTGTTATAAAGATTGTTTTCTAGTTTCATCTTTTCAACCAGTTATCAAGAACATTAAACTTCAAGTTGTAAATTCACAAATCTCAATCAATTCCTTGTGCAACATTCAGTGTCCATCCACAGTAACACCCAGTCAAACTACGAACGACAACCTGACTGTCTGTGGGTGAGTGAGTTAGTTTGTGAGTGACTTACATGCTCCGCCTCTGATCACATGACAGTGACATCATCAAAGGTCCTTCATCTCCAGTGAGGGAGTTACATGCTCTGCCCCTGATCACATGTTGATGACATAATCACAGCCCTGTATGTATACAGCTGCTGTCCGGCTAGGTATTCATTAGTATTCCATAGCAACTGAGGCACAGGGGGTTTGTAGTCCACCTCTAATATGCATAAGGATGCAGGACCTTTGATGACGTGACCATCATGTGAACAGGGGCGAAGCATGTAAGTCTTTCACTCAGGATGAGCATCACCATCATGTGATCAGGGGCAGAGCATGATGGTGATGGCATCACAGGTCCCTTATCTCCAGTGCTGTGCTGCTTCTGATCCCTGTTGCATGGGATGAACAATGTATATAGTAGTGCTGTGTGTGACGTGTACATAGCAGAACTGTGTGTGTGTATGTGACGTGCACATAGCAGAGCTGTGTGGCGCATTGCGCCACCAGAAACACTGGTACTATAATTTCTTAATAATTACTAGTCCATTCTAAAAGCCTAAAGGTGAGTGTCATGCAGAGAGCATGTGCATTAGTATGGTCGTTTGGCATAAAGGCTTAGAAGAGGATCTCCTTTATGGATCTTGACTTGACTGACTGTTCTGTGACTATTATCTTTTTATAATCAGCCTAAACATTACGATACATGGATTATTTGCATATGTGAGCTCTAATGAAGAGTGTTGGGCAGATCTGGGGGATCTACTGAACTTAACGTAAAGGCTTGTCTGTGAGTTCAAATTATACATTCAACTCTGCAATGTGCAAATAGTTTTATTGATGCTTAACCCTTTCCAATCCAATTTGTATTATGGTTTTCCTAGAGGGCTTACTCTTTTTCTGCTGTTATAAAACGGTGCTATATGCTGGCTAAAGCCAGTACTGCATGAGGTGACACGTTGGATAGGCTCCAACAGCAGAGAGGCTGGCAATATACAGTAAGAGAACCCCGACGGAAGTCTTCCAACATCGGAGCTGTACAGCCTTAAAGGGGTTGTCCCGCGCCGAAACGGGTTTTTTTTTTTTCAATAGCCCCCCCGTTCGGCGCGAGACAAACCTGATGCAGGGGTTAAAAAAGAAAACCGGATAGTGCTTACCTGAATCCCCGCGCTCCGGTGACTTCTTACTTACCTTGTGAAGATGGCCGCCGGGATCTTCACCCTCGGTGGACCACAGGTCTTCTGTGCGGTCCATTGCCGATTCCAGCCTCCTGATTGGCTGGAATCGGCACGTGACGGGGCGGAGCTACGAGGAGCCGCTCTCCGGCACGAGCGGCCCCATTCAGAAAAGAAGAAGACCAGACTGCGCAAGCGCGTCTAATCCGGTGATTAGACGCTGAAAATTAGACGGCACCATGGAGACGAGGACGCTAGCAACGGAACAGGTAAGTGAATAACTTCTGTATGGCTCATAATTAATGCACAATGTACATTACAAAGTGCATTAATATGGCCATACAGAAGTGTATAACCCCACTTGCTTTCGCGGGACAACCCCTTTAAATCATAATGTCTTCAGAGGTCAGACAGTGGATTGGAAAGGGTTAATCTACTGTAAATCCTCATCCGCTAGATAAGTACAATAGATAGGGACACAAGGGGTACCTTGTAAGAGTTTTAAAAAGTTGGGAAATACTGCTATAGAGGAAAGCTAAGAAAGTGGATACTGTATGTTGGTGAATTACTGTCATTGCTTCCTGACTTTGCTTGTGAAATGTAAATCTTTGATGTCATTGCTAACATATGATTCCAGGAAACATCCACTTTGTTTCCTTCCTTTACATTCTTTATCATAATGATACTGATGGAGTAGGAACATGGGAAAAATTGGTTTATAATGTGTACAGCATATATCCAGCTCACTTGTGTATCCACCTCCTTCTCAATGTACAGTGGAACATTCATTGAGATCTTGCATTTGGCTAAACATCAGATACATTTGTTGTGTTGTTAAGCATTTTTCATACTTCCGGCTGTTTGATCTGTTCAGGGCTTCCGTCATAAACACAAAAAAATAGTGCTACTTTTTCTATTAAAGGAAAACTCTGCACAGAACTGGACGGAACTCATTATAGTCAAGGAGTTCCATCTGGCGGTGCCGGAATCGGTCATTTTGACAGATCCGGCAGCAGTTTTACTTTCATTCTTTTGTTCCACAACGGAACAGAAGAACAGAAATGTGAACAGAGCCTAATAAACAATAGCAGCATGTTGATATAAACCGGTATCGGGCAATATTACATTTTGCGATCAGCATATTGCCTAGGAATCCTAACAGGAAGAGATAGACCAAAGTGGACAACCACTACGAGGCGCCTGTATGCAGGCCTTGGCACATTGTGGTGCCCAATTCTGTACTACCGAGCTATGGTGCAATGCTTCTATTGAAAATTGCTTCCATAATATGGTATCTGATGAAACATGGCATGATTGGTTTGACCTGAGAAGGCCGACGGTGAAATGCATAGCCTTTGTATTCAATGTTTGCGAAAATATCTATATATTCATTTCCTTTTTCCTGATCCAGCGCTATGTATTGTTCCAGCACATCAAATTGAATGATGCTTAAATAAAGCCTCCATGTGTCCTACATATACTGTACAATCAGATGCAGAGGGAGATGGAGTAGCCCCCGCCCCCCCCACAATATGGGTGTCATATTATGACTCCATCCAACTTGGAGGTTATATGGAGTTACTTTACACCAATGTAAAAGAACCTAAAAGGGTTATTTCCAACTTAGACATTTATGGCATATCCACAAGAGCCAACCAGCTCACTGCTGCAGCCACTGGTGGCAAGATTTTATGGAAACAGCCAAACTAACTGTTCTATGCTACTTCTGTAACTACATTTACTTCTATGGGAGCTAGAGGAACAGTGTAGAGTAGCGAGTTCAGCTCTTTCCATAATACACAGCCACTCGGGCCGCAGGGAATGGACCGTATTCCCATTTCAGTCATGTTTGCTTATCGTTATATGGTGAATTTTGGGTATCTCCATTGAAACTCTTGCCATGATTCCAATTATTCCGTATGTACTGCAACTGGATTCTACATCATGCATTTAGCTACAGGGAAAAGCATGCAAGTGTGCATGTTTGTTTCCATAATAAGAGGAAAACAAGTTGCAGCTACAAACGTTTGGCAGTGCCTTATTTTCCATAACCAATGTGCATGGATGTTGAAACCTAACATGCTACTCCATTGGGGCTGATAGAGATAATACAGTGAATCGCTCGATGTGTAGGCATTGAATGGGGCATCAAGGGTGCATGCTCGATCGCCGATCCATTCCAACTCTTCCTCAATGCAGTTGTACCCCAAGAAGGAATGAGGGTTGGTAATCATTAGATGCCTCGTGTCGGGACAAATATCTGTGCTTTGACTTAAGAGTGGTGGGGGTAAATTACCTGTAGATGATTTTCTTGGTCATTGTTTGGTTCTACCGATCCAGTTTTTGGTCAACCAAGATAGCCACCACCATCTTTAGACTACCAAATAGTCCAAAGTGCATTAATAGTGTTAGACTACCATTTCATTGTTCCTGCTCACGTGATCAGTGCTGGCCAATGACAGAAAGGGCATTGAGTAAATAGAAAATGGCTGGTCTGCTCAAAAACAGCATGCAGAACTGCTGGAACAGAACAACAGCCAACAATCAACTACACGTAATATACCCCCTCCGTCCTCCAGGCCCCGGGCAGAATTTTGTCCTGAAACTGGAGGGTCATTTTAATGAAAAATGGCTTTGATTTGACTAGAACATATATTTGTCTCCCAGAAGCCAACAATAAAGCTTCCTACTACACGAAGCAGAAGAGATCATGAAAGGCAGGAAGAACTCATACAAACATTTTGCAAAATTGTATAATTTTCACTATATAATAATTCACGATTATTTAGTCGAACTGAAATACCCCTTTAAGAATAATCTAGTGAAATGTTCTAGAAGAATCTCAGATTCGCTCACTCACCCCTGGTCTGTAGCTACTTATATAGTACTACCAGTATGTACTAGATATAAAGTAATAGCAGATTTCATTTCCAGGCTAGGGCATTTATTTTCACAAGTGTTATTTCTGTACTTTTTTTTAAAATAAATGTAGATTTTTAATTGAAACTTGATCTGCTTTGATATTCCTGATTATTTTCTAGCGATATACCGTAACCTGCATTCTTCTGGAATTACAAGCAATGTTTTTTCATGGTACAGTATTTGACTGTGTGTTTTTTTCCCTGAAAATGATTTATGCGCAGCGTCTATAAGGCTGCCTTTGATGACAACACTACTGTGATAATCTTTATACAATCCAAATATTCAAATTGGTCCATGACCCACTGCGATGGAAATAAGTATGAGATCACGCTCTCTCCATTGGCCGCTATATAATGCAAACAGAGCTGGAATTCGCGAGCTTTTATTGTGGAAAAAATAGCACAGCATACAAGCTGCGCTCCGTTTTATTCTGAAGACAATAAGATTAACTGATTCATAAGGAACTGTAGAAAAAAACACAAGCCGGCAATAATGCTCCAACCATCAAACATTTAACAAATGCAGCTATGAAGTTTACAATGCATCGGTGCTTCCTCTAAGCTCAGCAATCTGGAATTTCTTACATCTAGTCGTTAAAGGAGGGTGCAAAGGGTCTGACTGCACAGCGGGGTCTTAAAGGTAGACGCTAATTACTATCAACTTGTCGGATGTAGAATGAATCTATAACTCTGTATCGATGCTAGAATGGGATTGGTATTTCAGGAGCTTGCAGATACAGAGTATCTAGTGTTCTAGGCCCCACCCATCAAGTAGACCACACCCAGTGTCAGCCATAGGTTAGATGGCATCCTGTGTGGGATTTGTTTCGGCTCCCATCGTAAGAAAAGAACTGTATACATTGCACTGATAAGCAGTCTGCCTGTATTCTGCTTGTGCAGTATATCCACCCCAGAAGAAGCTTAGTGAATTAATATCTTACCAGAACCAATCTGAGATCATAACATAAATACAGCACCAGAACCAAGTTCATAACAGAAATACAGCACAGATCATTCTCACTACATAGCTATAACACGTCCAAGCCCCTTCTGTACTCTTCAAGTGAGTTCCCCATCACCACATATTCAGGGAGTTTGCTTGTCACTGAACACTGTGACAGCATTGTCACAGTGTCCAGTAACAATAGGTCTCCCCGCGGAGATGAAAAAATCCTCTGCCATAGCTGTCACAGCTGTAGCAAAGGATCACAATGTTCTCCCATTGAATTCAATAAAGCCGGCGCTACAGCCAGCTCCATTAAAAGCAATGGGCTCCTGGCAAACCCTGCAGTGATTTTCGGGAAAGGGCTTTAAATATAAGCCTGAAAATCATCCCTAAAATGTGTAAAAAATAAAAATATGTATATACTCACCTCGCTGCAGCAGCTGGGTCTTCTCTCTGCACTGCTCTGAAGTGCTTTCAGCAGGCGGGGATTTACAATCCATGCCTGCTAAAAGGACTGCCTCTGATTGGCTGAGCACTGTGACCAATCAGAGGCAGCTCTGAGCTGTCATCCAATAGCTGAGTGCTGCCTCTGATTGCTCACAGTGCTCAGCCAATCAGAGGCAGCCCTTTCAGAAAGTGTGGATTTAAAAGCTCTTCATAGCATTGGTTCTACATAAACGTGTTTTTCCACGGTCCTCTGCCGCGGCAGGTGAATCCTTCAGCCCTGCAGTGATGCAAGGCTGTTTCCACATGGAAACACTCGCATCCACAGGGTTTCACATGGATCGAGAGGGTAATGTCCGAGCGTGAATAACTGCTCTGTTTAGTACATTTTTGCGCTTTTTAATCAACCTCATCACCCATCACAATGATGGAGTGTGAAAAAAAATCGCTGTAACCAGATTGCGTTCGAAAACGCTGTTAAAGATTGTGGGAAAACGCCGCAATTTCAAATGTGGCGTTATACCGACACCATATGTGAGAGTGGCCTACGAGTGTCTTCAGACAAGCATATGCACAAATACGCTCATCCCAGTGCAATGTGTTTGCGCAACGAACAAGGTTGATTTGTACACATATTGGTCAGCCAGAATCTGAACAATTGTCATTCACTGTGAAAGCGTGCACAGACTGAACGACGAACCATAATTCGTTCATCATTCAGTTTTTGTATGCCTAATAACTAAACAATGAATCAGCCCGTGTGAACAGGCAGCTGTTCATCTCTGAATGACTGCCTGTTTACTGTGAAATGAGGCAGGTGGGATGATATCCGTCCCGCTCTGCCTCCATTCACTGAGCAATGATCAGTCCTGTGTAAAAGCACTGGGGTGGTCATCGCTGGGTTGACCTGTCGAATATCTGCACCCAACAGCTCGTCCCCTGTAAGTGGACCCTGAGGCTATGATTATGTGGATTTTCTGCACAGAAAATCTGCAGCGGTTCCATGGGTAAAATCAGCTTTATAAATCCACGGTTACTGTTGCAGATTTATTGCACATTTTTCTGCTGATTAAATGCGTATTTTCTACACAGAAAATTGTTGTGGAATTCTGCTCTCCACATGCAGAGCTATTCTTGCCGATTTGCTGTGGATTTTAGCCTCTCCTTTGAAGTCTATGGCAGAAGTCTACAGGTTTTCCACCCCAAATCTGCTGATCTGCTGACCTGCTGCAGTTTTAAGTCCTACCCAGCAGGTCAATGTCTGCACTGATTTTTTCTGTAGCGTTTGAATGAGATTTTAAAAATGTCATCCACATACTATAAATGCTGTGGATTTTCTGTGCGGCAAATCCACCCCATATGAAGCTGGCCTAATGGGTCAACCATTTTGAACTTTCTTGTGGGGGTACTGGTTTTCCTTGAAGAGATTCAGCTGGTGCAGTGAGTCCTGGGCTTGAAATCCCCAGACATGTTTCAAAGGTCTTTATTTGGTCGGACTTTGGCTACCTATAGGTGGCACTAGAGAGACAGTTTTCTTCCATCTGTAGGAGAGCTATGAGGGCTGCTCTGGAACCAATACTTGCTATCTTATCATGTTGTGTAAAGGCCCATTTACACACAAAGATAACCGCTCAAAAGATGGCCTTCGAGCGATCATTTTGCATAAACTACTAATTGGTACTAATGCCAATTAGTAGCTTATTAATGCTTGTGAGTCAGCGGAAGCTATATTCAAAGAACAGCGAGTGGTCTGTTCTCTGAATGCATTCCCTTTGTTCTGCCACAGGGCTGACAGCTGAGACAATGTAATCAGCGCTCCCTAGGCAGAACACAGCGTGTGCTCCTTCTTATTAGCTCTTCTTCCGAACTATGGATTTTATGCCTAACTAAAATTCATCATTCAGCAGAAAAGTGAAAGATGGACACATGTACATGCAACAATTATCGCTCAAAAGATGGTTTTTGAGTGAATTTTGAGCGATAATTGTTGTATGTAAAAGGGCCTTTACACTCTTTATCTTGGGGTGTGACATCTCGTCATAGCCACCCGGAAGGTGGCTTGTCTTTCACGTCACTGTCGCCACTGTTGACACACGCCACTCACCACCTCACTGTGCTGACATCCATTGTTTGGTCTCCGTAAATGTTCAGCGAGCATCGATGAATATCAATTGGTGTAATTTTTCCGCATGGATGAATTCAATTATACGCATTTGCTTTATATGCTCTTTCGTGTCAGACACCATTTTGTCAGACTGCTTTCATCTGTCGCACAGCAACAACATTTACCGAATATAAATATATACCGTATTACATACATCAGGGGACAATACAGAGATCTCTCCCATCATCTATTTATACCCAGGACTGTAACAAGGGTGCGCCCTCTACTTCTAGAGGAAAGAAGGTTGCTAAACCGACATAGAAGGGAGTTCTTTACTGTAAGAGCAGTGAGACTATGGAACTCGCTACCTGAATACATAGTGATGGGGAGCTCGATAAAAGAGGGGCCTGGATGCCTTTCTTTAGTGATATAATATTATATGTTATAATTAGAGATGAGCGAGCGTACTCGGATAAGCACTACTCGCTCGAGTAATTGGCTTTATCCGAGTATCGCTGTGCTCGGGTCTAAAGATTCAGGTGCCGGCACGGAGCGGGGAGCTGCAGGGGAGAGCGGGGAGGAACGGAGGTAAGATCTTTCTCTCCTTCTCTCCCGCCCGCTCTCCCCTGCTCCCCGCTGTGACTCACCTGTCAGCCGCAGCGACACCCGAATCTTTAGCCCCGAGCACAGCGATACTCGGATAAAGCCAATTACTCGAGCGAGTAGTGCTTATCCGAGTACGCTCGCTCATCTCTAGTTATAATCTTTAATAACTTCAGAAGGGTCGGTGATCCGGGGATTATTCCAATTGTCAAATTGGAGTCAGGAAGGATTTTTTTCCCTTAAATGGGGAAAATTGGCTTCTACCTCATTGGTTTCTTTTTGCCTTCCTCTTGATAAGCATTTGGGGTGCGGGGGAAATGGGCTGAACTGGATGGACATGTATCTTTTTTGGCCTTACATACTGTGTTACAATATTGGCAGTAAGCTTCAAATTCTATTGCCATAGCGCCAAAATCCACATCTAACAATAAGATAGGAAGCATTCGTTTCGGAGTGAGTCTTGTAATTTGCCTATATTTTGCTCTTTACGTTGTGGCCCCTTCTCTCCTATGAAACCACTGCTAGCATAGCTGGAAAAGATGGCTGTCGCCTCCAGCTCTCTGGTGGTGAGAATTAGTGTTTTTTTCCCCCTTTTCCTTTATTTTTCCAATATCCTACAGAAAGACAGAGATGAACCAGCAGAACATACAAGTTCTCCCACAATCTAGGCGAACATTACAAGGTCACACCTTCAGCATCGGACCCATCTTGCACAATATTTGCTCGTTTTAGCCTCCAGCTTTTACCTTTCCATGACTGCAGCATCTTTTAATAACAGGGTATAAAAATCCCTATTATATATAACAGTAAGTCCTCAATGAGAAAAAATATGGAACAAGCTCTTCAATTTTTATTTTTTTTATATACCTCAAAGGACAAGAGGTGTCATGCATTGCTTCCTCTGCTTTGAAATGTATTCACTCCGTGTCTTTTATAGTCTCGAGTCTACATATTGAAACATTAACAATATTATTATTTCAGCGGCAGTAAAACTGTACATCATCAGGCGGCAAAAGATAGAGAAGGGAAAATTACATTATTCATTCAGAATAATTTCCTACGAGAAAATAAATGTAACAGCGGATAAGGGGTTTGAAATGGATACTGATTCTCTGAATTCTTTCCTGTCTGTTTCAGGAAATAGTGAGATCTTGTTGATAATGAAGTACAATGTACCTAAAGTTCACTTGCAAACATGGTTTTCTGCTCTGAAAGTCATCTGCATTTTCCTTTTATAATTCCAAACCACTGGAGATCGGCGTAATCTGTGAGATCTGATCCAGTATCGTTGGGAAATATCCTTGATAATAACTTAGCTATTCAGATCGGTGGAGAGGCTGGAACGCTTTTATCCCTTCTTATTGTTTAAGGAGATGACGCCGAGAATATAGATGATGATTGAAAGGCTGGGCTGGTAAAATATGAATCTTAATAGTCTGGTTTTTTTTATTATTTTTGTTAATTGTTACTTATCATATTCTGTTGGCAGAAGACAAAGGCTCCCGTTCCTCTGGCGTTGACTGATGGTCCCAAATGGTTGTTGGATGTGACCTGGCAAGGAGTTGAGGACAGCAAGAACAACTGTATTGTGTACAACAAAGGTAAAAACATTTGATGTTCGTATCGATGAAGTTGTTTTGGGGATTCTCAAAGCTTCGGACGTTGAAATTCAAAGGTCTATTGTATCATTTAGGCTGGATGTACCTAGCCACGCAGTTTAGGATATGAATGTTACTAGCGCCATACAGACAACATTCTGCATTGGACTCATACTATTGGGTCAACTTGCGTTGTAGTTTATCAAGAGCTTCACAAATATTCTGTCTTTGTTCAACGACATTTGAGTTCAAGAATAATCGAAAGCAAGGACAGGTCTTCCCAGAAGTGTGGTTATAGGGTATGCAGAAAAATTGTAGCCGTAGTTCCTGAGAACATCATTGCCATGGAAGAAGACAGTAGTATTATAAATGGACCATGGTAGCTTTAAAGGGTTGTCCAGTTGTAAACTATTGATGGCCTATCAATAAAATAGGTCATCATTAGGAGATCATCAGTATTTCGTTACCCAGGAACTGGTCTACTGCGCTTATGAACTGATCTGATTTCTGCAGGAAGCATACAGCTTTGTTCCCACCACAGTGGCTAGGATTGGTATTGCAGGCAACATTTCCATTGACGTGAATGGCCTGTAATACCATGATTGTCCACTGCGGTTGGATTGGGGTTTCCAGGCATCAGATTCCTACAAATTTATTATTGATGACCTATCCTGAGGCTAGGCCATCAAGAGTTTGCAACTAGACATCGCCTTTAATTATGCCTTTGGGTCTATCTTTGTTATGGCAATATGTTGATTCTGTCTAATGTTATTGGAATATGACTATTTTTCCTGTAAACGTCTATCATGGCCCTTAGCCTAAATGTGAGTGCTGGGTTTTGCATCAAATTTCTTTATTTTTTAGAAATAGTTTTTTCAGTCTTCAATAAAGGCCTTTTCCAACATTTAGAAATTTTCCCAAATGCTTCAAATCTAAGGATGTTATCTTCTTGCCGCATGATCTGTAGGAGGATTTTCTTCATGCACATCATCCTGAACCTGAAAAAGACACCAATATGCTGTAGAAACATGTCAAACAGCAAATACAAGTCAGGTTTCTTCTTCATCGCCCATAGTAGCTTTAATTATGGCTCTGAGTCTTTCTCTGTTGTGGCAATATGTCATTAGAATAGGACTTTTTGGACAAAAATAGTCTGTTGTGGCCCTTAGCCACTCTGCACGAGGTCTAACAACCTAGCGGTGATGTCCGCACTTGTGCAAATGTTTAGTCAACAGCCGTCCCATCTAAATGGGACATTAGATTGTTGTGCTGATGGCACAACAATCGCTAAAGCCTGTCAATAATGCTACTGCCTCAATGGATGGGCAGTGCCCTTGCGACAAAGTGCACAAGTCAGGATAAAAGCAACAAGGAGAACCTCGCTGCTTGATAGAGTCACAGCAAAGAGGGGGAAACCAAGCTCAGCCACCCACTGGGTCGCCTCCTCCTTGCTGTGGCTTTCTGTTATGTCTGAACTGGAAGCCGAAAGGCTTCTTCTGGAATAGTTGTCCAAAAGGACGGCTATAACCGCTATGTAAAAACAGAACTCACAATAACATAACTAAACTATGGCGAAAGGGAAATCTTACCCTGTCTTATTATAACGGGAAAACCCTGCCTAAGAGCATGGCGACTGCCCTGGCGAAGGCAGCCCCAGATTCGTAACCTGGGGGATACATAATCTGTCCCAAGATGGAAAAGGAAATGTCAGATGTAGGTCACAATGATAAGAATAGTAAGGAAGCAGATGTTACACCAGAATAGTTGGTACAGACACCATGGACTTATCTGACTGAGAAAGCACCAGATAAACCTGGACCAGATCAGAACTCTACCATGCCGAGGAAAAACTGGCGCTCTCTGAAAGGAGGGGTTGGAATTTTTAAACTACAGTAAAGGCTGATTGGCTGGCTGGGCAACCTACTCCCCTGCCGACCAATTGGTCTTCAAAGCAACAGACCAGTGTCTACACAACGGCGCCAGGCGCCAAATAACAAGATGCATGCACCAACGCCATGGTCTCACGGGCTGGACTGATGTTGTGATGTCAACTTGAATCTGCCTCCATGTCACAGCCATCACGCTGCAACAGTTTTGCAGCTGTCACACTACAACACTCTCCTGTCAAGCAGCACTGTTCTTCTTTGTTGCTTTGATCCTGGCTTCTTCTCTTCAAACTTAAGAAAGGTATCTTCTTGCTACATGATCCCTAGTGGTTTCATGCACATCTATATAAACCTGAAGAAGACCCCAATATGGGGTAGAAACGTGTCATGCAGTAAAATAAAAGCCCAGTTTCTACTTCAGAGTCATCTTCTGGTTTTGTGTAGCATCGGAGCAGTACCCGCTGTAGATGCCTCTTGCTTTGGATGCACAATTATATCAGGTATGAAGTGACTAAAGGATTGTCTGCCCTTTACGGCTATCGCTCCTTTTGAGATAACCTACAGTATTTGCAGAAGACGTTCCTGTAATATTAGATTTTGCTATTTCAAACAGCAGCTAATTGTAGTTACACTTTAAACACAGGTCTCAAACAACGCTGCTTGTCAGGAAAGGACCTCGAGAAGCTGCCTGCTCATGATAGCCACCTCCAGTACAAAGTGTGTGCATATTAATTCCAGCTCTCAAAGTCGATCTTTTTGTAACGTGCTACTATTTAAGTACATAAAGCAGATATTGAAGCGAAGTCCATGGACGAATCACACGAAACTCAATTTGTATTTTGTACCCACTATTAATAGAGATTTAATGAGTAATGTTCTGGATCTTTTGGCTAAAAGGGTTAATGAGAGGGGATATGTTTCCACCAGAAATCCACGAGAAATCTGCAACAGCACATAGATACTAAATCCTGCAGATTATGTTACAATTTTTTTGCAGATTTGTTGCTGTAGATGATGTAACAAAAGAAAACCGTGAACGGCTTTCAAATCTACATTTGCAGATCTGTGGGTACTCAGCAGCAAAATCAGCCAAAATAATGAAATTACATAATTTTTCAGTCCTTAAAGGGGTTGCCCAATTGTAAACTATTGAAAGCCTCTTCTTTAGAATAGGTCATGAGTAATAGATCAGCTGGGGTTTACCGGCCAGGACTCCTGATTAACAGCTATTTGCCAGTCGACACACTTATGCACGTTGCTGATTTATGTAGGAAGCATACATCTCCGTTTTTCTTCAATGGCCAACCTTAGGCCACCTACAGACGGGTGGGTTCGGATCCGGGACCCGACCCCAGCGCCTGCAGGGAGGAGCGCGTACTCACCCGCGCCTGGCGGCCCCGACTCTTTCATGTGCCGGCTGGCCGGGCAGCCGGCGCATGCGCAGACCGGAGCCGGAGGCCGGGTGAGTGACGTTTCTGTGCGAGGCTCTGCGAGCCCTGCACAGAAATAGGACATGCCGCGGTTTGTTTGCTGAGTGACATTTCGCGTGGCCAAACCGCGGCCGCCTGCATAGGAGTGCGTATTGTAATGCACTCCTATGCAGGCTTTCAGTGGCGGAAATCCCGCGGATAATCCCGCCGCGGCATTTCCGCCCGTGTGCAGGCGGCCTTAGTATTGTAGGCCAAGTCCCAATTCATCTCAATGGTAACGCTCCCAGCAATACCAAGCCTAGCCACTACTCTAAGAATGGAGCTGTATGCTTCCTTCAGAAATCAGCTCAGTGCATGAGTGCACCAATCTGGCAAACAGTTGATTGGTGGGGTGTCCAGATTGATGGACCCTTGATGATCTACTATCAATGATCTGTCCTGAGGCTAGGCCATCAGTAGTTTACAACTGGACAACCCCTTTAATGAGACAAAATACTCTAACTAGCCGATAAACGCTGACTATACACACATATATTAAGGCTTCCATGAAAAATGGATAAAATCAGCAAAAGTTTATAGAAAATTGTAAATTCTAAGTATTTCAAACTAAGTTTATTTTTGTATATTCTGTAACAGATTCCAGCAGCTATTATAGTTGTAACCCTCTTGGCTCTGCCATTGTCATTGGAGGGACCCTTTATGAAAAATTTACCAAGGTACCCTCCCCAGTAACAGTGTCATGATGAACTGCAGGATCCACTAAAAGTCTAATGTATATATGTGCAGACGGAATGTCCCTGGATATATGCAGTTGGAGAAAACAAGGCTCTTGTTATGCCTGCTGTTATATGCCTGACCCTTTCTTCCCTTGGATATAAGGGGGGGGGGGGGGGGCAGAATACAGATTGTGCTTAGGAGGGTATAGGAAGGCCCTAGATAGTGGAGGCCCATAGACAGCTGCCCATTTTCTGAAAGCTTGACAATCAGCTGTTATTGTCAGAAGAAGTTTGCTTGACTACACAGCTGAAGGGGTGATACAGGGAGAAAAACAGTTTTTCAATCCATGTCCGAGTAGCGGGGAAAGTTAAAAAAAAGCCAGTCATCTCATCCGATCCCCAATCGTCATCGTTACTTCAGTGCCTGGTTCTTAGCTGGTCTTCAGTTCCAACTGCAGCATCAATGACATTCCAGCTACAGGGACATGTGACCACTGCTAACCACTAGCTGAAGTGAATCAGTGATTAACTGCAGAGGTCCCATGTCCCTGCAGACTGTGACATCATTGCTGGCTTGCTGCAGCAGGAAGTGAAGAACAGCGGTGTACCACGCACCAGTGCACACTTGCCTCACACAATTACCCGCTACTCCCATTAGTAACGGGGATTTGGGTGAGGCAAGTGTGACTTTTTCAATGTTTTATCACCACTCTGACCTGATTTGCCATTTTTTTTCTACCTACATAACCTCTTTAATATATTATTACATGCCAGATATTCAGATTACGTGCCATACATTCATTGGGTCCAGAAGAGCAAGACCTGACAGTGAATAGCTATAAGGGGTCTAGAGGTAGCAGTGATATCTCAGTCCCAATGCCTAAGAATATGCAAAAGCCCCTCTGCCACCTAAGAAGAAACATGAATTATAAATGGCACATGGTAGATCGAGGGGGCTCTGCTACAGATAATGCATTGGGGTCCAAGATCTTCAGGTTAGGCCTGTGTTATTCTTTGTTGGAAGCTCTCCATTCTGACTCATGGGGGCCTTTTGATATATTGTGGTCTAATTTGTGGCCCGTTTCTTCCTTCCGTTCAGGAGAACGCACGTCCTCCTCACTTGGCACTTTCTCCCTACTGCCACACCCCATAGTTCACTCTCCTCTTTTATAAACTATGTCTCACGCTAGATTTCACCCTGCATGTCTCACCTCCACGTCCAGTAAGCTGAGGGAAACAACATCTTATTTTTAAAGGGACAGTGGAATAAACACATATATTTGTTCATGTACAGGGGCGTTGTGGGAAACGGGGTTGCACAAACAGCAAACGGGGTTGCACAAACAGCCAAGAAGACTTATGATAGCTGTAGTCATACTGTAATATATATATATATATATATATATATATATCAGTTGCTGTCCTAGGACAGGCTACCCCCTAATAGACTTTATAAAAAAGGATCTCCTGCTATTTAGCATAGCCTAAGAGAGCAAGCCACTCACAGTTTTAGGACTCCTGCATTACAACCTTCAAGTGCACGCTGGTTACCTTTGATGCTGTTGCAAGCTGTTGGATACATTCTGAAAAAAAGTCCATAAAATTTAGAAATTTTAATATATTGTGTTAAATTAGCTCACAGAGAGCCATCACAATTTGAGGAAAGATCCTATAATACAGAGCACACAAGTTGTTTATGGTAATATCGCCTATTGTTAACCAAGACAACTCTTAGTTGTGCCTAGAAGAGACTTTGATGATCTCTTTGTAGATTTCACAGAACACATTACAATTTTACACATTTTCTTCTAGGTTAACAAACATAGGCGCACACTGAGATGAAATATGTTTTCTGCCAAGGCAACCTACTGACTGTCATAAAGAAAGAGGAAAAAAAAAAACTAAAGCCCAAGAACTTAAGCAAACAGGCGTTCATATCAAATTATTTACATCCGAAACATTAATCGCAACATCAAAGACTTTCAAAAAACTTCTTCGAAACAATTACAAGTTGTTCTTTTAATCATTACATTTTACACACTCAGAAGTAGATTTCTTTGTAACCTTCACAAGCCTTTGAAAGCACCAAATGAAATATTAAATATATAAATACACAGCATCAATTTGCATTTAAATAATGTATGTCAGGTTCTGTAAAACATAACATTTGTTGTGCAGGAACGTGCACAATGGAGAGAATGCTGTCGGCTGGGAGCTATCTCCGCTCACATCAGATACTGCCGCTCGGTGTATCTCCTTCGATGCTCTCTGCTCTTAGATGATGACCCCAGTTACAAAAACAAGGCTTATTTTTCATAGCGTTGAAGTTAACCCTTTATTTGCTCACAACGAAAAACAGTTTTGCATCGTGGAGAAGGCTGGATGTGGATGCCGTCTATTACGGTATACGTATTGAAGAGCTTCCACTATATAAATATCAGTAATTATAATGTAGCTCAAAATGTTCAAGAAATTGGGAAAATAGAATGACAAAAAGACATATGGCCATCCAGTTCAGCCTATTATGCAGCAATGTGGATCAAGAGGAAGGCAAACAAGTCCAATGAGGTAAAAGCCAATTTTCCTCACTTCAGAGAAAAAAACAGGCAAACTTGGCATTTGGAATAATCGCCAGCTCTTCTGAAGCAATCAGTAATATAACATGCAATATTATTACACTTAAGAAAGGCGTCCAGGCCCTTCGGACTCTTCTAGTGAGTTCACCACCACCACATTAGCAGGCAGAGAGTTCCATAGTCTCACTGCTCTTACGGTAAAGAACCCCCTTCTATGTCAGTGTAGAAACCTTCTTTCCTCTAGATGCAGATGACGCCCCTTGTTACAGTCCTGGTTTAAATAGATGATGGGAGAGATCTCTGTATTGTCCCCTGATATATCTATACATAGTTATTAGAGCGCCCCCTTGTTACAGTCCTGGGTATAAATCGATGATGGGAGAGATCTCTGTATTGTCCCCTGATATATTTATACATAGTTATTAGGTCGCCCCTCCGCTGTCTTTTTTCTAAACCAATTAACCCCAATTTTGATAACCTCTCTGGGTATTGTAGCCCATCCATTCAGTTTATTACATGAGTTGCCCGCTTTGTACCCACTCAAGCTCTAATATGTCCTTCTGGAGTACCGGTGCCCAAGACTGTCCACAATATTCCATGTGTGGTCTGACCAGTGACTTGTAAAGTGGAAGAACAATGTTCTTGTCATGCACCACATGACCTCTGGTTATGCCCCCCATGATCCTATTTGCCTTGGCAAACTCATTAGTTACTTTTCTGTCTAACCTCCAGGTTATCCAGATCCATTTGCAACAGTTTACTGTCCTCTCATGTTACTTACTTTACATAGTTTTGTATCATTGGCAAATATTGATATTGTAGTGTACAATCCCTCCACGAGGTTGTTCATAAATATAAGGCCCAATTCTGACCCACTGTGGTACCCCACTAGTAACATTGACCCAATCGGAGTATGTATAACCTATCAATTTAGGTGGAATCGGCTGAATATCGTATGCATCCATAGAGAACATAGATCACACAGGTTCCTGAGTAAATGTTCTCGAGATCAGTGGAGGTCCCAGTGCATTAACCCTACTAATTCAAAAGTTTCCCTCTATCCTTAAATGCTGGCACAAATCCTTTGCATATGTAATTGGTTCGATATTTGGGCTCTGGGGCCATAGTGCAATTAAAAGTTCATTTTTTTTTCTACAGAGGTCTGTGGTCCTTTGATTTAGGGACTGTGCTGAGAGAGTATCTAACCTTACTGCAACAATTCGGCCAATGGGTTTTATATGGATTTTCCCTGATTTCTTTCAAATGATATACTGTATTAATTTTTTTTTCTGAAACATGCAAAAATATCCATCACTAAAGTAATCAGCCCCCAATCATTGCTTCTTCTGCCTCATATCTTTGTGGGGATATGAGATTCAGTTAATTGACAAAATTAGTATTGGTTTAATGTGCAAAATAGCTGCCATGACTATATGTCCATCACAGATCGACTAATAGGAATAAATTAATATGTTACATGAAAGTAGGAGGATGTTTTATTCAAAGGTCGTCAGAAGATACATGATTAATAATTTAATCACATTGAAATATGAAGATAAATTATCATGGCATAGAAAAAACTAAAGTTTATAACTAAGATCAGCAGTAAAGCTAGGGGAGGCCGGTTGGGCATGTGTCCACCAGTGCCGAGTCAACAAGCCACTCTGCCTTGTCCAAAATATTTAGATATAGCCACAGGGCAGGTATCTGATAGCATAGCTACAGTATGACCCTGGCTAAGGGTTTCAATACAGACAGGTTGAACATGCCAATTTCAGCGAAGCAGCCGATCATCTAATGTGTACGGCGACTTCTCTACTTTGCCCTAACGGAAGATCTTGGGGGAGATAAGGATTGAGTAGTTAGATTTAAACTGCCCAATCCTTCTGTTCCAGGAAAATGATCAACTGCCAGAGATGTTTATCAGCAGCTTTCTTCCCTCACTACACATGCATGTCTGGTTGAGCCAAGTATCCATGTATATTGGGGGGAATCAAGAGAGATAACTATCAGCTGAATGAGCGTTCAGCCGAATACTACAGATGTAGCAAAATTTCACCAAATGCTAATAAATTGCTGCAACAAGTTATCTTATCCAAACCCAACGAAAGTATTTGAAAACCTATTGTATTGGCAAGAAAAGCTTCTGTCCCAGTTTACCAAATATGTTAAGTGTCAAGTTAAACTTTGCTGCATCCGTACTTCATGTACATGGGTACCTATAGTTTAAGATATCACTAACAATGTGTGCTTTAGGCAGACAACTGAGTGAGTTTAACATGGCTGCTCTTTCCTGCGGTGACCCACCACATTTGATCTCCAAAGAGAAGGCTCGCTGTATCTGTGCCGCTACAGTCAAACCTATTTATCTTAAATGCCAAGTCAACAGAAAATCTCTAAAGAGAATATTCTAGTGATATAACACAATACAAACACAATGTGTAAATGTAAGTTGAGCTATAATCCCCATATCCTACATAAAAAGATATGACATGCTACTGGAAACATAGTGGCATTTATAAGCTCTTTGGTTACATCAATGGTATAGACTTGAAGGGTTATTCTCAATCGAGACTCTTATGGCATATCCAGAAGATATATCTTGAAAGTCTGATAGATGCCGGTCGCACATCTGGGACCCGCATCTAGTTCAAGAGATGGTCCCCATCCTTTATCTCCTAGGCTGGATATATGTAGTGGCCAAAAGTGGTCAGGAGTACAGAAACAGTTGAGCAGGCTGCTGTATGCTGTTTCTGTACTTGTGGCCAGCCCAGCCACTGGATATAAAGTGGTATGATTGGCCGGGATGCAAATACCCTTTAATAGCAAAACTGAGAACCTTTAGAGTAATTATTGTGTCCAAATTGTACATTGGCTTTCCATTGCTTTTTAAATTGTCTATCAGAAAGAAAATGAGGCCCAGCTGCTTCAAGTTATGCCTCTAGCCTGAGCTAGACCCTTTCTTCTAATTGGTCCCATAGCAACTGCATTGTTTGCTTCTATGGTGTGTCCGCCCTTAGCTGTACACACAAGTGTGTCGTGGCATGCCGCTCACATCCGCTCATGGTGTATTGCTATCCTTCTACCACTGTCTGTCCCGGGGGCCCCACTCATGCAAACACCATGTCCACTTCTTAGTCAGGTCCTCTATCCTTACCTAAAAGGCGCGTATGCTCTCCTGCATGCCCTCTCAAAGGTCCAGTGTGCCATTTCGTAATTTCCCTTGCTAGGTCCAGCGTCCTACAGAGGATACCTAAGCAATTTGGTCTTCCAGTTGTGCAAGGCTACTCAGTGCATCTCAGTTTGTTCCATTCAGTTCTCCTGACTCCAGCCTGTTTTCGAAGAATTCTGATCTTTTCTTTCCTGATCTCATCTACGTTTACTGCATTATTTTCTATTCTGCTTCCTGTCTGTCTTGACCTGGAGTGTCTATTGTATCTGCACCTATGCTGCCTACCTTGAGCAGTTGCCTAACTCTCGGAATGAAGTTTATGCTGCCTACACTGACGTCGTCTTGTCTTATGGTTACTTCTTTGTTCACACCCTGCTGTATCACTCCTTGGCCTTGTGAAGCATCAACCGTTACTTCACTAAAACTATTTCTGCAAGTAACGGCTTGGGGTCCCACAGAGAAGACCAGATCATACTTGAAGAATTAAAGGGTGCATACTGGGGTACCCCATGTTCTGCCTCCAAACTTAACCCTAAGTCAAATCAGTAAGTGCCATGGCCAATCGACATCCATCCCTTATACTTGTAGCTAACTTTAATATGACATATAACATGATTTAATGGGATTTACCAAGATGCGAAGAACTTTACCTTGACTTTTTCAATGGCATGTGATGTTCTAAATGTCAATTTCAAGTTTGCTCCATCATGACATGCAACATGCTAAATCTCATGTTAAAGTTTGCTATAACTGTACACATAAAAACCATATTTCTATATGACCCGGGTAAAATGTAGATGAAGCAAAATATCTTCAGCAAAGACTTCCAGGGTCACAATATCGCATTGTTATTGAAGAAGAGATGTGTTTGTGCAAAGAAATGTAATTATCTCGTCTTCCTCATTACATGTATGGTTACCTGCGTTTAGAGGCATTATTAAAACAGGGTGTCGGTACAAATATTTAGCAATGGGAATTATACATTCATAAGACGATTAAGTTAGCTAGTTAAGAAATTCCAATATTGCTTTTTAAATGACTTCAGGATATGGTAGGTACTAAGGTTATTATCTGTTATCAGGAATACAGCGGAATTGTACGACTGGATAATAACTAAACAACTGACACAATGTGAAATTACATTATCAGTGTGTTAAAACAAAATTGCGCCCTAAAGGAGTGTACATGCCAGCTCAGAGCTGCAATGTAATTATGCTTAACTCTGATAATTAAAATACAGCGGAGATCAACAGAATCATTTTCATTAAGAAAATTATTAATGATGGTGGTATAACAGTAATTGATTGCAGAGCACCACAGGATAACACCAGGCTGTAAAAACCAACATGTTTCCGAGATGTCTGAGGCCATTCGATTATGTTGCAGAAGGATAGGTGATGCTTCAAATTGAATAGTGGCCAGTAATCCGTGGACATGACATAGGCTTCAATGTGTGCCGCCAACAATTCCAGACGCCTTTGCCAATGGACAGCAGTTGGCAGGCAATTCTATGAAAAGGGGAAGTCAAATTGTGCTATAGAATGTCATTAATAATGAGTTTCTACAGAATGTCAAAAAGTTTTGTCATCTATTTTTTTACCATTTTTTCAAAAAGTTTATTTTATTTAGCAGGTGGTGTATATTTTTTTAGAATTAGATTTTTCTTGGTTCATTTCTGATTATTTTTGTATCCCATCCTGTAGTCTCTATTAAAGGGGTTTTCTAGGACTAAGCTATTGATGACTTATCCTCAGGATAGGTCATCAATAGTTGATCGTGGGGGTTCACCACTTTGGATCCCCATCGATCACCTGATTGAAGAGGCCACAGCGAGCGATGTCACATTCTTTCGTCGCGTGAACTGAGAGCAGTTCTATCTCATTAAAGGGAATGGAATGGAGCTACGCTATACAGGTAGGACACTGTGCCTGGTATGGATTGAAGTGACAGCGGTACTCGCCTGAGTGCTACTGTCAGTTCAATCAGCTGGTCACTGTGGATCCTGAGCAATGGACCCACACCGATCAACTATTGATGACCCATCTTGCGGATGGGTCATCAATATTTTAGTGCTGGAAAACCTCTTCAAAGAAATGTTATATTCTTATTAAATGGAGCCTTAAAAGCCAGACTTGGGAGTTTCCACACACCCCATGCATCCCAATTCTGCTAGAGAAACTGGTGTTTGTACTAGGCCTGCGTTGCAAAGGGGTTCTCCAGGACTGGTATTGATGATCTATACTCAGGATAGGTCATCAATAGTTGATTGATAGCGATCCAGCATTCGGGATCCCTACCGATCAGCACTGGTGCCAGTATGGACAGTTGTGGAAGCAAATAACGCTGTCTATATTACAGTGGCAAGATTTAGTACTGCAGGCGCAGCTCCCATTGAATTCAATAGGAGCTATTTTGCTGCCAGTGCTCTCTACATTTATTGTGGTGCCGGGGATCAACTGTTCGGTGGGGATCCTGGGCGGCAGATTTCCACCAATCCACTACTGATGATCCTTCCTGAGAATAGGTTATTCATAGTAAAATTCCTGCAGAATTCCTTTAAAATACAGCCCTACAGGGATGCAAACACCAGTTTCTCTAGGAGAATTGGAATAGGTTGCATAGAGACTCCCAAGTACTAAAGACCTACAGTGCCCAAATAATGTCACTAAAGAAAAAATATAATATTGTCACGCAGTGCCCAAATAATGTCACTATAGAATCAATTCAAATATTACTGTTATACCGTGACCAAATAATGTGCCCAAGTAAAACTGCTGTGCAGTGTCTAAATAGTGCTGTTATACAGTGACCAAATAATATCACTATACAAAATGCAAATAATACAGCTATACAGTGCCTAAAATAATGTCACTATACAGAATCCAAATACCGTAGTACCCCGATACAAACCCCAAATAATAACACCATTGTGCCTTAGAACCAGTACCACCTGCTACCAGTCATTACAATGTTATACAGCAACACCCAACGCGACCCAATTTTATAAAATACCTCTATCTACCCAGTCCACATGACAGTGCCATGATAGTGCCATACAGCGCTGAAATAACTGCATCCCCATGTTTGTTAGTGTTGATACTTGTTGAGATTTGTAGTTAAATACTGATGTGAATCATCTCGAAGAGCTAGAGGCTTCTAGATTGTGAAGGCCCAGGGTCATTTGCTCTATTTGCCCCTTTATAATCCTGCGTTGAGAGTACAAATTACGGAAAATGCTTATGTACGCTGATGGGAGGAGATCAAAGTCCCCATAGCTTTCTAGTTATTTTATAGTATTACTCCTGCTCAAAACGAGAGCAATTCCATTAATAGAAGAACATTATGTATGTTATGGAGGTGTTCTGTAGTCTGGTATGCGTTATGTGGCTATAGCACAGACATATAGAAATCTTATGTCTCTGTACTTAGTAAGGCATTGCAAATTTTTATTTTTTGTCATTTTCCCAAAAGCAGAATTGAAGTCTGAGCGCTAGACGTTACAATTCCTGCTTGAAGGAAAACAGAGAAATATATATATATGTTCTCTTGGCTGTCAGAAGCCTTTTGCCTTATCTGAAGAAACTGTCATGGCAAGAACATCACGGAATGGACAGGAGTCTATTAAATTAATAAGCTGCAGGATGGTGTCTGGGGAGTTATGATGCGCCATAAATCCAGTTTGATCATGGTGGACAAGTCTTAAATCTACAGCTTTCTAATACGCACCCTTCGTGCATTGAAGTTTCATGCTAGCAAAAAGCCTTATTTCTGAAAAATTAAGACTTATCTTTTCAATTTTCTTTTTTTCATGAAGATGATAAAAAATATATATATCGAATTACTCATATTGGACATTAGAAAAATTCTGATGAAGGCTACCATGAAAATAACTTCGGTTTGCACAGTTAACCCCATAAATTATATGTTTTATATTTCGGCATAAGGTAAATAGTATGAGGTTTATTCCAAATATTTTCCTTTATCTTGCCTTTACTTATCTCTGGAGAACCTGTCCTGTCTTGTCCTGTTGTCACGTTTACCGCATTACTTATCTATGCAATGCTGCATGAACGAGCATATAGCATCCTAAAAGGACCGCTTATTACAACCATGCAAAACAACAGTCTGCATGGAAGTAACCCATAATGCCCAGTCAGGATGGTAAGTATCTGGACATAATTAGACAAGACTCGGATATACAAAAGGCAGGATTATTTTATTAGACTAGAATACAATATACAAATATGTCGTCATACAAATAACAAAGAGACATCTGACTCTGGTCTAACCAAAGAGGGAAAACCAGCCTATAAGTGGAGTAAGCCTCCCAACAAGGATGGCCCCACGTCAGGAACCAAGAGCCAAACTGGCCCTCCCTAAAAGGCAGCAGGGAGCAGTGGTACAGATGTCACATAATATAGACTTCAACTAATCATTTAGCATAAACTGGAAACACAGACAAACCCCAATGACAGACAAATCCCCCAAACCAGGGCACAGATCAGTCAAGACATAGTTCAGACAGTGACAGACAAACCCCTAGGACCAGGGAACAGATCAAACAAGACATAGTTCAGACAGTGACAGGCAAACCTCCAAGATCAGGGAACAGATCACACAGGACATAGTTCAGACAGTGAGAGACAAACCTCCAAGACCAAGGAACAGATCACATGGGACATAGTTCAGACAGTGACAGACAAACCCCTAAGACCAGGGAACAGATCAAACAAGACATAGTTCAGACAGTGACAGACAAACCCCCAAGACCAGGGAACAGATCACACAGGATATAGTTCAGACAAGAGAGATATCTTAGTTACAAACAAGACTGAAACTTCTGCAGATAGGTCATAATTCAGACAGGACTAATATTTCAGATATGGTTAAGATGGAATCTTCCAGAATCCAGCCACCACCAGACGGATGACACATACGAAATCAGACTTGGCATCCGCCCACCAATGGACGGGTGGATACAGACAGAAACATGGGCATTCAAAGCATACGGACGGGTGACAGACATAAAACCAAACAGGACTTTGGCAAAACACACAGAACCACATGCATGCAGACCACGAACCAGACTGTCAGAATTAGATACAAATGAACAGAGATCTGCACAGCATGTATCCTATCCCCAGAGTTCAGTAAGGAGATATTAACCAGCATCCTCTAGCAAGGGGTTCTAGTATTTATGTGCACAGACCCAAAGTGATTGGCAGGCTGGAACAATCCACACAACAGCCAGTCAAATCAGCCCCCGTCTGTGGAGATGTGTGCCTGAAAGTGCATAGAACTACAAGTTGAGCACAAAATATCACACTGTGACAGTACCCACATGGCATGTTAAAATTGAAACTCTTCCTCCAACACCACGTGGCAGAGGACTTATCCTCCTGGGCCTAGTACAGACGCATCTTCATGTCTTATCCAGAAGAGACCGCAGCTTGCCGTGCAACTCTATCACAAGACAACTCGTGACATAGACTGCCTCGGTCACAAATATTAGATCTGCATCATTGGAATTCACGACATACCTGAAGGTAAAATAGAGGGAAATTAAAACAGGTACTGACGTTACAGTATAAGAATATTCTGCTCCAAAAATTTTTGTAATAAGTCTGGAAAACGGGTTATGAATGCCAAAATTTTTGGGGGGTTAAGCCTGGCCATTGTCTCACATCCGTGCCGGGTAGAACTACGCTGAAGTCACCAAACAGAACAAAGATGGACAGAACAAATCTAGGACTGGTAATTCTTTCCCTAACTAGACTGGCAGCCAAATCACACCTTGACACCTGTCCTTCATTACACTGACATTTATTGATTTCAATGGGCACTGCGTAATGCTTAATTCCCCTGCAGAGGGACTGTAGGGATATTGAACAGTTACTATCAGTTTTTCCTGAAATTACAGCTGATCGCTGAGGGTCTCTTTGTGATCATCTTATTGTGAAAACACCCTCTGAATGAGTAGGAATTGTCCAAAAACGCCCCATACATAGTCTATTCCTAGAAAATGTCACCAATATTCCACTGGCAGAGGGCAGAACCGATCCAACAGCACTTAACGGAGTTTACGAAACTCTTGATTTTACTATTGATGGGGGTGCACCATCAAAGGTGGGTATAACCCTTTAAAAAGGTTCTCTCAATACTATTGATAAGCTATTCTCAAGATAGTTGAAAGCATCCCGTTTACCTGTAATTCTAAAACCAACTACAAAACGCTCAAACAACAGTAACGCGTGTTTCTTTTTGCTATATTGCCTTAGCCATGGCTCCATCTCTTTTAACCTCACTAGAGACTTCCCCTTTCGCAACTTCATCTCCTTACGTCAGTGTTCCCCAACTCCAGTCCTCAGGGACTGCCAACAGGTCATGTTTTCAGGATTTCCTCAGTATTGCACAGATGATGTAATTATTGTTGGTGCCTCAGACATTGCCACAGGTGTTCTTACTATAGGATATCCTGAAAACATGACCTGTTGGTGGTCCCTGAGGACTGGAGTTGGGGACCCCTGCCGTACGTTATATTTGAAACATATTGAAAATTTACAGTTGACGAAGTGGCATTCCATGCCATTTTGTCGCCAACAAAAACGTGTCTTCCACTGGCCAGCTGTCCCACTGAACTGCTGACCCCACCCTTAATGGGAGTCACATGCTGTGGCATCATAAGACGTAACCACAACTCCTGCACTGCTTTCATGAAGCTCTTCATGGCATCCACTACTCTGAGGTAAATACCCGCTTCCTTTTTCTTTACCCTCTTGGGCTTACAGGCGCACTACTTAAGCACACCAGCTCCGCCCCCTTCCGCGCATCATCAAGCTGCTGTCTCTAGAGCTCCCCATTTTTCTGAGTCCTGCCCACTTTTAGAAGCGTGCCAAACAAGGTGTGAAAAGGCCAAAAAGTTCGAAATTATGGTGCAACTTCGACTTATGCAATAAAAGTGGCATAAAATGCTAAAATAAGATTCACTGTTTTCTTCTAGTTAATTTAGAAACAAAAAGTTAACTTTCTTAACACAGTTTAAGTTATAGGAGACACTGAACCTCCAGATGGTATACAGATAAGGATAAGGTCCTGCTTCCATGCAGTTCTGTGTTCCTGCTGTGTTACAGACAGAACTACTAAATTGCTTCGGAAGAGGGAAAAAAAAAACTTGACAAAAACAAGCATCAGTCAGGAACAAGAATTGTCTGCGATGCCCTAACCTTCAACTCACAAACTACTGACGGCTGATCTGCGAGCTGGAGAAAATATTCAGAAATGTTGGAACGGATGTGAGATGTAGAGGAGTGAACTGGGGTTTTGCCAGGACAACTAACGACATGGGCCGGGCAAATAAAAATAAGTGTATAATGTGAGCAAAGAGCGGCGGAGTGGTGGCACATAATACTGACAATGATGGCCGAATGACATCATCACCTACTGAAAAACCAGAGCATTCATGTAATCCCCAGGGTAAAGCTGCCTGCAGTATGAGATGATTGCAGTGGACATAGTAGAAGAAGTATGTGTACACGTGTATGAGTGCTCGTACAGTACAATAAGTACAATAACACCCCCCCCCCTTCCGGGAGGAATAAGAGCAGTATGAAGCAGATCCCCTGAATCTCCCATGCAGCGTGCACAATTTCTTCCCATAGTAGTGAGTACAGTGCTCTGCTGTCATCACCCATGTATACAGAACATGTCTGCATCGCCTTTTGAATGCATCATAAATTTAGTTAATATCATTGTACAAACAGGACTTATCATCAGTGAGGTCTCATAGGTTATTTGTGAGTCATCTCACAAGAATTAAACCCTGGCGGCAAGTTACTGGCTCCAACGTCAGCTCATAGGGTCGTTTTATCATGCTAGGGGCAGATTATTGTGTTAGAGTTTGCACACACTGCAAGATTCTCTTATAGGTTGCAACTCTGTGTGTGTCATGCCCACTTAAGTACCTTTATCTTATGTGTGCCTTTTAAATGGGCATTCCAAGCATGGGATGGGTCATCAATAGTTGATCAGTGGGGGTCTGCCGCTTGGGATCGCCACCAATCAGTTGATTCTCCGGGCCACTGTCAGTGCAGTGGAACGAAACGTCTGTATTGGTGGTCAGAACCAGAAGTGTAATAGACGGCTTCACTTCCATTGAAATCAATGGGAGCGATGCTGTCTATTACACTTTTCGGTCTGACCACAGATGTAAACATCTAGCCCCACTGCACTGGCTGCAAACAAATAATGAACAATTATCGCTCTGTGTAAAAGTAAACAGACAACTGTTGTTCGTATACTTCACTAACTGAATGATGGTTCTTCTATGTAAAGGTATCTTAAAGAAGTTTTGTCATTTTGAACTATTGATGACCTACCCTGAGGATAGGTAATCAATAGTAGATTGGTGGAGATCCACCACCCAAGACCCGCCATTGATCAGCTGCTGTCAGTGCAGCGGGCCACACATTGTCATCTGTGGTCAGGGCCAGAAGTGTAAAAGATGGCTACACTCCCAAATCAATAGGAGCAAAGCTGTCTATTACATTTCCAGCTCTGACTACTAATGTGGACATCCGGCGGGTTGAACTTTGAAAAACATGTTGTTTGGCACAAAGCACAACCTCAGGTGGTTGGTTCTTGGCCCTGTCTGCTAAGATTCTTTTTCTTCTTCTTTTTCCTTCATTTTTCTCCTTTTTTTATCCTTCTTTTTCCTCCTCTTTTTTGCCTCTCCTTTTTTGCTCCTCCTTTTTTCTTCCTTTTAAAAAGAAGGAAAAGGTGGAAAAAAAGGATCTTTTTTTTTCTTTTCTCTCTTTTTTCTCTCATCTTATCTTCATTAACTTTGCCCTAAAAAGAACACAAAAGTATTTAGATACACT
This sequence comes from Eleutherodactylus coqui, assembly GCF_035609145.1. Taxonomy (NCBI): domain Eukaryota; kingdom Metazoa; phylum Chordata; class Amphibia; order Anura; family Eleutherodactylidae; genus Eleutherodactylus; species Eleutherodactylus coqui. Next base: position 98,044,447 of record NC_089845.1, on the reverse strand, counting down.
CCTAGGTGACCTAAGAGTGTTATGCAGGGTCTTTACGGCTCTGTGTGTTATACATCAGTTTTAGGGTATTGGTGCGATTTCTGATTTGGTTTAGACTAATGTGGATCAAACCAAACTTTTTGGCCAAATTCAGTGAACCGGCCGAACTGACGTTTTTAAAAGTTTGCTCATCACTAGTGGAGAGTTCTTTGCACTTGGCTATTGTTTCCCTGACAATGTTACACTGCCATCAGTACAGGAATGGATATACTTTTTGCACAACCTCTATGTGCGTTTGGTTTAGAAAAGTTTTGGCTTGTGTTGACTGTTAAAGAAAATATAAAATAACAGATGACAGAGTTGAGAAAGACTCTAAATGTATAACATTGAGACTGTGTAATTTACTGATTCTCTTTGCACTTTGGCCCCCAGGGTACAGCAGTCATCCATTAATATTAGAGTAAGTCAAAAATAGCTTCTACATAAAGATCCTTCCATTGCATCAAAATAACCTAAATTGGTCCCTTACTGGACATACTGTGCTGTAAATTGGATCTGTGACGACTGCAGTATAATTAGCTGAGCAGAAAGGTCAACATTAACATTAAAATGCTACTGTGAAGTTAATCTAATGAGATGTATACGTGTTCACAGCTCATCTTGACAAACTAGAGAAAAAGAGGAAAACTTTAAAGTGCTTTTCAGTGGACAGATCTACAGATATGGTAGTTACCAGTTGGTTGGGAACTGTCCATCACATTATCAAGTAGGTCAAAAATCATCATTAGACAGTTAGAACATTTCTGATGTTGTGGTCACAGAGTCAGACAATCAGAAGTCAGAAAAATTAGACTAATGGTTAGGGCATGCCAATCAATTGAGGCATCTGTGAATAGGCAAGGACACTGGTGGTTTTGGAAGATAACAAGAAAATCCACATTCCACCAGCCATTTTTTTGTATGGCTTGAGAAAGGTGCCCTGTTGTGCACCGAAACGCGTCGCCTCATTAAACGTTTCGTTTGACTTTAACCTTTGGTCTACTACTATGCACCTTGGAGCATAGCTCTATACTGTGTTGAGGACACTCCGAGGAGGGGGCATCTGTGTATCATACCCCCCTCCTTTCAAGTAAGTGTCACACCTCACTATTACTTTTATGTGAATTTGTTCTCAGTTTACTCCATCCCTGAGCGCAGACTTTTTTTTCTGACTTTTCACATTCCACCAGGGTGGCAGAACAACCAGGAAAACAAACCATACGATTGGCTGACAGTCCGGTAAGCCATTACAGGAAGTTAGTGATGGAAAATACTGCCCTTTTTGGTCAGCTGGATCACTTGGCTCAGCTCACTAAAAAGAGTCATCTCTTTCAGCTCCTGAATGGCTCCTTATTACAGGCAGTTATACCTTGTAGACTCAAGAGAAGGGCAAAACAGCAGCCAGTCAGCCCCTCGTCTCCCACTTTCTTTCCATTTTTATGGCTCATACACCATACTATGAAGGGAGGGATGGAGTTGCTTGTTGGCTTGCTGGTTTGTCCTCCTCTCATCTCTACAGAGACAGATTAGAGGGCAGAATAGCCTGAACCACTACTCAACCCCTAATATAAGAGCCATTGAAAGACCCACTACCAGCTTACTGACAGGTTCCGGTTCCTGTAATTCCTGCAAAGGAGCCAGCACATAAACTGGCTCATTCATGACCCATCACAACAGGAAGTGGTGAATTGTTGCTGTTATGTAACTGGGGGACCTCATAACTACATTAAAAAAAAAAGAGTTCTATGGGTAAGCTAATTCAGTCTTGACCATGCAAATATTTCCACTAATTTTTTGGTGAGCGAGGGACCCCTTTCAAGCGCCTTGTTTGACCACATGGGTCACTCATCGCTAAGGCCAACCGTGACTATGGCATCTAGTTTAGCATGCCACAAAAACTGGAGGTCTTTCATACGTTTTAATTGTAGAGCCAAAATCAGTATGTAGAGTACTCATGAGTTGCTTATAATGCTCCTGTTTTTGACATATTGTGGTTGCTAATGGATAATGGGAATTCTGGTTGGGTGGCATTGATTGAAATCTATGGTGATTACAAGTGTGCTTCATTCACCTGACGGTTCATTCTGCTTGAGATAACTTCATCAATCACGTTGTTTGTAAGGAACAAAAATCACTGTTAACATGAGAACAAATATAGTTATGTTAAAATGAAGAACACCGTTGTTTTTCTGGTAAAATTCCCTGCCGGTTTGATATATCACACACCTACCTTCCAGATAGAAAGACTAGATTTGAATTGAAGAAAGTGGCATTCAAAATGGCCACCATGTTGGTAACATGGCCTAACAGGTTATTCACTTCCCTCGCAACTTGTATTCAAAATTGGATTACTATCTGCCAAACCATTTTCATTCTATATGGGTATTTATACACTTTTTATACACCCTGTACTGTAACAAATGACTTTAACCAACTGGTTGAGGGTTCCCGATAGGGTTATTATAGAGCTCTGAGACATGGTAGGGTTGGTTGAGCTTGTGTATGTTGTACTCTTTGGAGATGTACTGTATATGCTGTGGGATTTCCATGCCTCATATTAACATTACAGATCTATATCATCAGGCTCAGACTAGCCCACAAGTGAACAGGTGGATCCACTAGTGGCTCTGAATCAGGAGTCGGCCCACCATCCCATTGCCTAAACCAGACAGAAGCAGCATATGTCACAGTACACTCGCTGCAGAACATACAGATGGCCAGCATATCAGCCAGTCTAAAGCTCCATATTACAAAGTGGCTAGTTTATCTGTCCATAAAGATGTATAGGGTGGTTGAAATTATATTTAGGCACATCGGGACACTGGCGACTATCTTCCCATCCTTCATATCATAATATATCTGCTGGGAAGATCGCATTGGAGGAAATTCTGCTGCTTTGTAAACCTGCAAATTGTTAGAAAAGTCATTTATTTTGGAAAACGATATGGTTTTGTGGCGGTCTATTTCCACATTCCATTATACAAACCATTCCCAAAGTGACTGAAATCATTATGAAACTAATATTATTATTAGACTTTTCCTAATAACTAGACAAGTTACCATAAGAGGGGATAGCTTTTCCAGCCCTTTAAATTATTCTTTTACACTGTTAGTACTTAAAATGAAAAAACTTTGAAAATCCTCAGAGGCTCTCATAAATCCTTTAATTTCTGTCTAATATCTACTATTTCACCAAGTTAAAAGCTAGAAAAGAACCATTTGTACTTCTTTGACTATAATAACCATATCCTACAGCTCAGTTTCATTTAGTAGTCTCCTAAGATGCCGTACTGTGGGGGTAAGGAATTGATAATTGCTCATGACTATCTAATTCTCCATCCGTTCTGTCCTGATGTCCTCCTAAAATCCCCGTAGACTACTTTTTCTATATAAATGGCAGCCTTATTGGCTGGATATTACTTGTTTCAAACTTTATATTTCAAGAATTTGACTATGAAGCTCAAGTTGTAGTATAGACTTGAAGCCTGATTTGTATTGTGACCAGCAAACTCAGACTTCAACGATTCTTCTATGATTCTATCATGATCTAAGGTTCGAGAAAGCCACAATGGTCAATGTGTTGTAGCTATGATATGGACTTGAAAATCCATCACTCCTACAGCCATCTGATGCCAGTCTTAGGGCCCTTTTACATGGAATGACTGAGGAGCACAGAAGCACTAGACAGCCGTCCTAGTGATGATCGTTCCTGTGCCTTTACCCCGGAGGATAATTGCTCAGAGAATGAAGGAGGAATGGGACGGGAATCGTTCCAGCCCGCCTGCCTCCATTCACAATTCATCAGATGAACAGAAAAAGCAATATGATTTATATATGCACTCCTTTGAGCACCTAAGGCACCATAGGCGTTTTTCCTGCAAAATTGGAAACAGCTTTCTTTTCTGGGGCATACTATTAACACCCGAGAATCCCTATAGTGGAAACAAAACTATACAGCAAATGTGAAAGAATGAACGATTTCGCCTCTGAACGAGCCAACGATGAATTTGCCTGTCTAAACAGAATGAATGAGCTAACGATGAGGTCACTTGCTCATTCACTTGTTCCAATAAATCGGTTCATTTAAAAAAAGGGTCCTGAGATCCATCAATATTTAATCAATTGAAAACCCCTTTAAGGGCTTAAACAGATAGGCGTGTTTTTGTCCCGTTATGCGGTCGTGATAATCACGGCCGCATAACGGGACAAAACAAAACCATTGATTCCAGTGGTTTAGTTTTTAATATCAGGATTCTAGCCCATTAATAGTAAGATCTCTTGTCTACGGATGGGTTGGATTCCGCATGCGGAAGCCCACAGCAGAATCTGACACTGCCCGCGGCCGAGGACCGTGCGTACCTGTCCAGGTCTTCACTGTGGATGTGTGCAGAAGCGCCAGCCGCCACGCTGCTGCACAGTAGAGATTTTTTGTATCTGCTTTCCCGCGGAATCCGCGGCCAACACATAATTCAATTGTGGACAGGCTGCGGATTGGTCGACTTCCATTGACCTCAATGGAAGCCGTCCATGCGGGAACCGCAGCAAAATAGAGCATGCTGCAATTTACTTTCCGCACCAAAAAGTCCGCAAAACATATCTGCATGCTTTAATTAAGCTGCGGGCACCCATGTCTCCCTATGGGCAGCTTGAATTGTGGATCGTATTCCACAATTCCAATTTGCCTGTGAACATTGGGGCTAGGGCGAGAAAAGATAGGACTTGTCTACTAACTACGTGCAGGTAACATCAGACAAGACCTATATTCTTGCTATTTTTTTCAAACTTCTGCACTATGGCGCGGAGTTTGAATGGCCAAGGAAAGAAAGAAAACTTGTTTATGCACCACTACCCCTAAAACTGGTGTATAACGCTGTCTAAGAGCCATAAAAGCCCTGTATAATACTCTGAGTGTGTTATACAAGGCTTTTCTGGCTTTTAGACATCGTTATACTCCAGTTTTTAGAGCTAGCATTGAGCGAACCCATTGGGTAGAACTTTGCTAAAAGCTCGATTCAGGTTTGTGCCAAACCAAACGTTTATCAAAATTTGACCCAAAGCAGGTTCTACTGATTTCATTCACCTAACCTTACTAAAATAGTTCATTTACATCTGTAATTTAGCATTTTTCAAAAACCATTGCCTCTAATGTAATAATAATGCACTTTGGCAGTCCCCGGGTAGTAGTCCGCTAAGGAACTGTACTCAGTGATACGTTTTTCCAAGTCTCGGTGGAATTGTAATTGTAAATAAATCCATAGACGTTGGAATTAATTTTTGTATATCCATATTTACATATCCTCTTGTGTGTCGGAAAATATTTCATTAGCAGTGGCTCCAAAAAAGCAGTATCCAGTGTCTATTTTTCCGGTTTCTTTTAATACCTGTGGGGCACTGTGATTTCTCCTAGCTGGACTAAAGTTGTATCAACGGGAGACCAAAACCATAAAGACAGAAATGTTAAAGAAAGCTACAAGGAGCAGCTTTGAGGCAAGGTTTCAAGCTTTGTCATCACGCTTGAAGAATTTTCTGTTTAATGTACTGTAATGCAGTATTCAATGGGGACAAGTTTAATTGAGTTTTACACAACCCAGTTGGGAGTAGCGCTGCAAGGTAGGTGATGTCTAGGTTTTTAATCTTCCACTCCGGAGAGGCTTGTTGACGAAGTGGTTCTTTTTCTTTGTAAGGGAAAAAAAAGGAGGCATGAGGAATGATACATCCGTGGATAAAACCAATTGGCAACCCCCAAAGGAACAAGGGCGATAAGGCAAATCCAGCACTTGTAAGAAATAAAGGAATCCAACTGTTCATTTAAATGAGAAACAACGCATGTGATTGAGGAGGCAACGAGGCTGGATGCAGCAATGAAGAACCGGGCTGCAGATGTGAAAGCTGCTCAGGAAGAAAACGTTTTCCTTAGCGCGGGTAGAGGGTCCGGCCATCATAAATAACCTTTATCACAATATCGTTATATAATAGGATCACAATATCACCAATCATTGTTTGTATGTTTGTCTAATGATATTGCTGCAAGTTCACGAGAGATGATTTGTCCGATGTAGCAGAGCTCAGTGTGTCATTCTGCACAACTCATGATGACATCACATAACTGAATGGTCACTTTATTAGAGACCCTCACTTACTACCACATTGGACCCCCTTTGGCCTGCAGCAATTCATTATGGCATAGATTCCGCTAGGTGTTGTATTCGTTCTGCAGGAATATTGGACCATGGGTGTACCAAGAAAACCTTTGCCACACCACTACTCCACCAGCCTGACAGGAAGGGGTCATTGATTCATGCTTCTTGCGCCACAATCTGACTCCCATCAGCTCGATGCAACAGAAATCTGAATTCATCTGACCAGGCGATGTTTTTACACTGTCCGGTGATACCATTTTTGCACTCTTGGCGTTCTGTTTCTCTTGGACACAATGGTACTGGAACTGGTCATCTGCTGTAATAGCCCATCCGTCCTAGGGAATGGCAAGCTCTGCATTCAGACACATTAGTTGGAGCACCAGTATTGTATTTGGCTGCAATTTGCTTAACTGTGCAGCGCCTGTTCATCAGAGCGATTCCTGACATCCTCCTCTGACCCCTTTTGTTGATGAGTTGTTTCCATCCACAGGATTCCCTTCAACGGGATGTTTTGCTTTGCTCACACCATTCTTAGTATACTCTATACACCACTGCATGAGAAAGCTGCACATGGATGGTAGTGAAATCCTGGAGCCAACTAGTCTAGCGCCGATGATCAGACCTTATTAGAAGTTGTCCAGAACGCCCCATTTTTGTGCGAATATGCACATCAAAGATCCCCACAGAAGTCTATAAGCTGTGCAGTTCTGTGAAAAAAAGTACAGATCTGGACCTTATCAGGCTAAATGGCCTTTTAAATAATGGCGGTGGGGGATGTTCTGCGCCCATATGAACATGCCCTGTGAGCGCAAAAAGAACAGTAAAATGTGCCGATACGCATGCAAAAGCGCTTCATTCATGGCGCAATTTTGCATATGTGAACGAGCCCTACGGGTCAGTTTAGATGATCCAATTTATCGTTTGAACAATTTTTTGACCAATCATCGTTTTCTCTAGAAGGGCCTGCTACCTATTAGTTGGCCACACATTTTTGGCATACAATGTCGCGTTTAGGCCACGACGTTTCCACAAAGCTGCATCCCTTTTTCAAGTACTATGAAAAAGGGTCAAAGTGTGTAAAACGCATCATAAATGTGGTGCAAAGCATGTAAGACAGTGTTATAGAGCCATTTGCTCCGCAAAAGTGGTGATTTTTCAAAAGCATACCTGCCCAATATCTAGTGACTAAAGAAAAGAAGTTCTGCTTGTTGTCCGGAGACAGTTCCACGTCTGTGCATGGGCTGCATCTGGTATTGCAGTGCATCCGCATGCAAGTCCCCACAGCTTGTGGACAGATGTCATGCTGCTTCTACAAAAACAGTAGACCCTTGGTTCTAGTCCTGGACAAACTCCTTTACTCCCTTAAAGTGCGTACATGTACACCCTCTGGGTGTGGGGTTTGAATGTAGCAGGATCAGGAGTCAATCCTACTCCATACATGGTGAGCGGCAACTGTCATCAACAGGCTGACGCCTACCTGTAATAGTGGCTATCAGCGCTCATGCTGATCATGGCTCTTAAACGTTTAAATGCCCTGATCTGCATTCAGGGGTTCTGAACAACCCCCCTGTGCCATTCAGTTGTCATGGCAGCCCATGAATGATTGCCTGTCAAGGCATGCTTGTGGCATGTCTTGATTGACTGCCTATCAGAATTCAGTATAATGCATGAGTTATCAAACAATCGTAAGTTCAAATCCCCTTAGGGTACGAAAAACAAAAGTAAAAAAAAACTTTCTTTTATAATTTAAAAAAATAAAAGATATTAAAAGTTTAAAAAAACCTTTTCCCATATATAAAATAAAAATATCAAAATATAAAAAAAACAAAACATATTTGATATTGCTGCATCCATAAAGGTCTGGTCTATCAAAACAATATCCCGAACGGTGAATGTCATCAGAGAAAATAATTATATACAATGCCAGAACTGAGCTCTTTTGGTGACTGTCTCTATGAAAAAATGTAATAAAAAGCGATCAAACCTTGCATGTACGCCAACATGGCACCAATACAACCACAACATCCCGCAAAAAACAAGCTCCCACACAACCCCGTTGACCGAAAAGGAAAATAGTTATGGCGGTCAGAAGATGGCAATAAAAAGAAAATATATTTTTTCAAGGTATAGCATTTTTTAAAAGTAGTACAGCAAAAGAAACGTGAATAGAGATGAGCGAGTATACTTGCTAGGGTACATTACTCGAGAGAGTAGTGCCTTAGCCGAGTATCTCCCCGCTCGTCTCTAAAGATTCAGGGGCCGGCGCGGGTGACAGGTGAGTTGCGGCGGGGAGCTGGGGGGGAGAGAGGGAGAGAGATCTCCCCTCCGTTCCTCCCCGCGGCTCCCCGCCCGCCGCCGGCCCCCGAATCTTTGGAGACGAGCGGGGAGATACTCAGCTAAGGCACTACTCGCTCGAGTAATGTGCCTTAGCGAGTATACTCGCTCATCTCTAAACGTGAATAAATTTGGTATCGTTGTGATCATACTGACCACAGAATTAGGTTATCATGTCTTTTTTGCCACAGTGTGAATGCCTTAAAAATAATATGCTCCCAAATATGGTGAAACTGCTTTTTTTTTTTTTTTCATTTTACTTTATTTAGCAATCTTTAAAAGTTCTTCAGTACATTATACGGTACATTAAACAGCACCATTAAAAAATACAACTCGGCCCTCAAGAAACAAGCCTCACACAGCTACGTCAATGAAAGAATACAAGAGTTATGATTTTTTTGGAAGTGGAGAGGAGAAACGAAATATCGACAAAGCCAAAAAGTGTTACATTAAGCTGTAACTGAAAGGAGAAGGAACTTAAGTAGATCTTCTCCAGAACTGCAAGGAAGAATGGAAGATGGTGGCACCTACAGATATTCTAGACCCACTGAGCCTTTTTTGTGATGCCGGTACATGACGAGAGCCTATAGATAGTATTTAGCTGCCTCCCATATAAGTATTCCCGCTTGCTCTACAATAACAGATTGGGGGAGCTTTCCATAGTCATTGCTCTGTGTGTAGTTAATGTGGCTGCGACTCCTTCCATATTAATGGTTGTCATTGAAATGTGCTGTTTTTTCTGTGTAATGTGGCAGAGCTCACTAAGAATTGAGAATCAAAGGTATTGTAATGCAGATTTTCACCGAAATCTCTCAATGCAGGGCAGCATCACATTTCAATAGCCTCAAATCCTTTCATCATTTTATCATAAGATACAGTATGGGAGACAGTCTGAGGGGGTTTCATTAACACTCTGTGTTCTGGACCAGTCTGCAATGTTCTGCATTGCTGGACACTGTGCCGTTGCCACGTTTCGTCTTTTATCTATGCCAATTTATATTTAGCAAGCAGGTTTTTTGTTGGATATCATGGATTTTACTTTCTTTGTTAGGTATATACCTGCCTTGTTAAGAGGGGGCATGAATAGGTAAAGGGGGCATAGCAAAAACAAAATGGGCCTCTTTGTATTGGTTATGGTTCTCTCTTTTGGTGCCCAACCCCAGGATCACTAGTGGAACTGCGGACAGTGACCCCCAAATGCCGCTAATCAAGGTACCCCTTCCCACAGAAAGAAGTAAAGATGGTGTGAAGGGGTATATGACGGGCAAACATGCAGCATATATGGGTAATAATTGGCGCTAGAACATACAGAGAATGAGAGGGCAAGGGTTAAAGCTTAAAGTGGTTGTTCCAAGAGTGAATTTTATCATCCAACCAAAGGATAGGTGATGAAAGTCTGATCAGTTAGGTCTCACCACTGAGACCCCACTGATCTTGAGAACAGGCAACCTGTGGCCCTATCTTCTTGTCACTCTGGGCTCTCTGCATCCACCTTGAGTGACATGGGGATTGAATGGAGCAGTGTTCGCATATGCACGGTGCCACTTCATTTATTTTAATGGGCCTGATGAAAAGAGCCAAGTGCAAGAGCTCAACAATCTCCGACAGTCGCATTGAAGATGAATAGAGTGGTACCGCACATGCTTGACTGTTGCTCCATTCAATCTTCTCCTCACTATGGGTAGTGCTGCGAGCACACAGTGAGGAGAAGAGGGGGGCACAGGGATCCTTTTGCTTAGGATTAGTGGGGTGAGACTCCCACCTATCAGGCTTTTAGAACCTACCCTGTGGATAGCTACCATAATTGAAATCAATCCTGGTACAACCAAGACTAATTATCCAAGACTAAAAAAAAAATTGGGTCAAGGAATGGGGCAAAATAACAAACGATGTACTACTCACAGGTCAGATGCTCCTCCGAATCCAGCACATTCACTCTGGTTCCTGGTGCTTTTGTCTCAGGCCCCTGAAGCATTCATGTGCCGTTCATAGTTCACGTGATCGCTGCAGCCAATTATTGGACATTACAATGATAATTACCATGAAAGCAATGGTCATGTGAATAATCAACCGTATGTGACTGCTGCAAGAGCTTCCGAGAGAGGTGGGAACAGGAGCAGTTGTACTGAACTGGGGAAGACATCTAATTGGTCAATAGTACATTCAGTAGTTTGTAATTTTGTCCTATTCCCTGCCCATAGTTTTTTTTTAACTCTTGGAAAACCTTTTAATGTATGTATTCAGGAAATAAGCCATAAATGCCTGATAGATGCAGTAACACTTCTGGGAGCCATACCAATCTCTAGAACGGGGGTTTCTTGATGCTTGTCCGACTAGTGACATGCCATGTGCCCAACTCTCTCAATTCTATGGGAGTCATGAAAACATCCAAGCATGTCATGTCCATACTGCTGTCTATAATGACGATGACTTTGATGAGCAGTTATGGACTGACATCATCAACAACATTGGTGGAAATGGGAAAAAAGCTAGAGCTTTGCTGCAACTTATTAGCCGTCAGATATTCCAGTCGAATGTGCCATATAAAAGAACACTTTATTTAGAACCAGCAGGTAACACATTTCAAGACATATGTCTCTTTATCAGACTCCTGGACATTATAATATATTGGTTAAATTCGAATAAGGGGGGAATTGAAAGCAAGTATGCAATTGCAAATTCAGTATATAGTCCAGCTGTCTGATAAAGAAGCATATGCCTCAAAATGCCTGTTGGTTCTAAATAAAGTGTCTTTTTATACCGTACCACTGGCACCTGCATTTTGGATTGCAATATCACCGCTAATTGGTTGCACAAGAGGCCTAGCTTTTCCAGTATTTTCTCCATTGCTTATTGACTAATACAGCCTTCAGTCGACCAGAATTACTAGACTGGCAGCACCTATTTCTCACATCTACTACTCTGGAGCACCCCAAACCAGCTTTCTAGCAATTCTTCCATGGGGCACTGCCCATCTCTTCTCTGCTACATTCAAACCATCATCAACAACATGTCACTCCAGTGATTTGTGATTGACCATGGCAGTCAGCTAAGTCATCAGTATGGACGACCCATCATCATGTTCAAGAGGAAGCATGCAACTGCTACAAATAAAATGAAGTTCTGCAATATTAGCATGGCCATGCTCAAAGGCAGACATTAAAAAGCCCCAATGTTCTGAAGAGCGCCGTGGCCCCTTCAAACAGCTGTACATTGTATAGCAATAGCGCTTGGTATTGTAGCTCTTGTCCCTTGAACAGAGCAGATCTGCTTACAGGCCATGTGACTGATAAATGTGACATCACATGGTTAAGAAACATGGCGCTCACCCAAGCACTGTTGGCTCTTCAATCAGCTTGGTGGGTATCCCAAGTGTTAAACCCTCACTGATCAGAAATTGATGACCTCTCTTGAGGACAGCCTATCCATTTTACCAGGTTGGTTAACCTCTTTAATTTATATGCACCAAGAAAATCCATAAAAGGGAAGCAAAGAAGTAGAACGTGCAACTATCCTCCCTAGATATAGCCGTGGCACGGACTGCTGACATCATAACTTTCAGTACTAGATGGGTATCATATATTGTGATTGTGGTACTTATATTTCTTCAGTCAGCATTATCTCTGTGCAGAGCTGTATTAATAAATAAATGCCCCCATGTTTTTTTATTTGCATAGAAGTTTAAAGAGTTCATTCATCTCCACGCAGCATAAAACCGACCCTAATAAACATTATCCCTCTATTAATGAGAGCTTCTCACTCACAAACTACCTGATAGTCCTTTATCACAGATCATCTAAAGGTTGCTCAACCACAGAATATTTCAATATGAGTGCGACTAATGGATTCTCTTAAATGAAACATGATGAGCGCATTAAGTGCAATAAATAACAAAAGCATTAGGTATTTCTTTCAGGGGAGTTTCATATTAAGAGTATCAAAATCAAGATTAAATATGGCTTCCCGAGAGGAGGAATGAGACGTTAAATATCTATCTCTCTATTAAAGACCCTTAACGGGCTGGTCTGTAGTGGAAACCCATTTTCAGATGCTCTATTAGTTAGAAAATCCTGACTTAATCTCTATTAGTCACAGTAGAAAGCAGCTACTAAGAATGTCTCCTTGTGGAGGACCCAATATGTCCATATATTACATGGGCAGCCCATTGAATTCAGTGGATAATGTGTAATACTTCATCTGCCCTGTGGTGGCACTGCAGAGAAATTAAATACTTGTCAGGTTTTCCTACAGAATATCACGTTTACAGTCTTTCCCGCCTGTTTATGGGACGTTACCAGTACTGCAGCCAATAACAGAGCTTAGCTCTTTTATTGGCTGCAGTGGCTGAGACGTCCGGTACACAGGGCGGGACTGCGGCAACGGCAGCAGGACTGTACACCAACACAGACACAGAGGACCAAGTAGTGCTGTGGAACACAGTGGAAGCTACTAGAGGGGAGAATCTGCTGCAATTTAGAAAACCCCTTTATCAAAGGGGGTACTTAACCATCTTTTTGTCCTACTGCAGACAGGGAAGAGGGGAGAGGCTTCTGCTGCAGCTAATTACCTTAGACCGGTTCCTCATCTGCATTAGAATCTCCGGCCGAAGGTTCCATCATAGATCTGGCTCAAAATACTGTACAACACTTTTTCTTCCATTCAAGATCCAGGCAGTTGAGCAGAAACCGAATGGACGTCATTATAGTCAATCAGGTCCGTCCAGCGCTGTTTGGTGACATCCAGAGATGGAGCCGTTCGGCCACATTGATTCCCCTTTTGTGCTACCTGATTGCAGCAAGAAAGCGGAATCCCCAGCGCAGGTGTGAACCACCCTTAGGGCTCCTTCGCATGGACGTATTTTTGTGAGCCAAAACCAGCAGTGAGTCCAAAATGTAGAAGAAATGCAAATCCTTCCATTATACTTCCTCTCTACACGTTCCACTTCTGGTTTTGGCTCACAAAATACTGATGAAAATTACACCCATATGAATGAGCTCTAAGAGTCAGGCACAGGACTGTGAGGAGGAGGAGGGGGAAGATGGCTGAGCTCCTGGGACATGTAGAGAAGGTTTGTTTAATATATTTCTCAGTTAGGGGAGAGGCTCCTGCTGCAGCCAACATAGGACAGGCTCACGTGTGCGGATTCTAATTGCGGAATCTGCACGGAGGTTCTGCGGCCAAACATGGCCATTGTAAAGCATGTAAAATCACTTTTTTGCTTACACTCACATGCACGAATTGCGTATTCCGCGAGTGGTGGAAAATTTGCAGCATGCTCTATTTTGACGTGCATTGAAGTCAACGGAGGCCGCCCAACCCACAGCTCATACCCAATTAACATTGCGTTCAGGCTGCGGTACCCACGTCATCGCTAAGCAACAGTGCGGGAATCACAAATATCGAAGGACAAAAAAACGTGCTGCGCATGACCAACAGCGAGCCGCCGTGGTCTTCTGCAATATAGGAAAATTAGGTACGCATGACCATTGGCCTGGCTCACAGCCGGAATCCGCTGTGGACCTCTCACATGTGGAATCCGCTCCACCCATGTAAGCCCGACCTTAGAGTCAGATCCAGGATTGTGAGGCGGAGGGGAAGATGGCTGAGCTCCTGGGACACATAGAGAAGGTTTCTTTAATGTATTTCTCAGTTATAATTGCAATAGGAGACTAAAAGGGATTAAAGAAAATGAGAAGATTAAGGAAGAAAGTCCTAAGATATTTTTATTTTTTTCCGTGCATTCTCAATGTTCACTATGACTATTCACTATGTTTAGTTAATATCAAGGTATTTTGTTTCCCCTTTAATGATTCCCCCAATGACTAGAAGATCCCCTTCCCTGATAAGGACGTTCTCTTCAACATGGACAGAAATCTAGTGGAAGTCTATGAGGATATGTTCATATGGCTAAATTCTAGTGATTTGAAGGCAGAGAGTCCTATTAAATTGCATAGAAAAAAAAAACTTTTTCTAAAATGATAATTATAACACAGAGATAATTACCATTCAGTAAAATAATATGATGAGCGGGGGAATGAATAAAGAATATTGAATAAAACTTGTTAGTGTAAAATAATATATCAAGAGAAGTGATTTTGGAAGAACACCAGTGTAGCATTTTGTTTTGTGCAATAAAGCCATCAGATCAATAAAAAATTATGTAGCAGATTATTATTACACTGCGCTCACTATAGCTCCCCTCGTAAATAATACAGCAGTTATCCCGCTCATATTAATTATAATTAGAATGCAGATAATGCAGACGCTCTTTTATGACTAGAGCCAAATCAATTTTCCAGTGTTATTCAATGCAAGGTCACACAAAGTTGTTGAAGCTGTAAGACTTCTTATTCAATGACCTGCACAAGGCAGGAGAAGGGGTTTGGCTCGGCTGTCTAAGACACATTGATTGGGAAGTGCATTGAAATAATTACAGCTGTGAACTCTTGCCTATAATGGCAAAATTTCATTTTATAAAGTAAGCATAGCTATAATCCAGTCTCCTTTATAGTGTAAAGTCTAATAAATCTTCCCGAGGAATCACAGACGTCTATTCAATTGTAGCGCGGAAATCTACTGGCCTGGCACGCAATGCGCTGTATCATAAAGCCTCAACGGCTTGTAGCCGTAAATCACATTATTTATAATAGCTATTAATTGGGATGGACTTTTTGTTCAGGTTGATGTTGTACACCAGTTGTAACGCTCTACATATCATGTTTGGTGGTAGTTCGGTTCGTGTCATTCATAATTAGAATGGTGTCAATACATGGTCATTTTCTTTGGCTACTCTAAAAGGTCTACTTGGCAACAATCTAGTTTCCGTGTAGACATGGTGCAAAGCACAACTCTGTTATCTGTGGGTTACCGTATAACAATAAGGGCTGCAGAGGTTGCTATCGCATTTTGGTCCTGCAAGAAGGGGTTTTCCTAGCAAATGCTATTGATGACCTGTCCTCAGAATAGGGCGTCCGTGACTCAAGATCACCAGTGATCAGCTGATCGCCCGGCCTGCTGTCAGTGAAGTGGGGCCTGACATTGGCATTGGTGTCAGAGCAGGAGGTCAATGAATGTGAAGCCAGCTATTACACTTCTAACTCCACATTGGGGGCAGAGACAGAAGTGTAATAGGCTCCCCTGCACTGACAGCGGGCCAGATGATCAGCTGATCGGCGGGGATCTGCCACTCTTGAGCCATAATATATTACTGTAGGCAAAGCATTTAAACACACTAAAGCAGGTTGAACAGCACTTCGATCAAGGAGGTTGTCAGTCCCCAACGTGACTGTGAAAGAGAATGTACAGTGGCAGCCTTAGGTTAGATGGCACCGGGTGCCTGTGCCAAACTCTTTTTGATTCCACACCCCCCACACACACACACCTCGGTCATAAGGGGAAAAAAACAATATATATTGCACTCATGGGCAGTCTGCCTATATTCTGCTTGTGTAGGAAGCAGCAATGCAGCTGTATACCCATAGCAGAACAGATTAGTGGTTAATTACTGTACCGGAATGAAGTTCATAACATAAACACAACACCAGAACCAATCTCATAATGTACAGTATATGCAGCACAAACCAACCTAAGTACATAGATACAGGACCAAAACCAAGCTCATAAGACAAGTACAGTAACAGAAGTAAGGAATTGTGTTGCAGTGGTGTTAATAGATTGACAGTGGTGCCTCGGGTTGGCAGAAGGGATGATATAGAGCCAGGAGGAGGATGATTCATGTAGATCCACAAGACTCTGCCACATGGAGGAAGAAGATCATCTGGCCAAGTAGACCTTAGGGGGAAAATTGCTCCCAGCCTACATCCGCCTGTGGCCCACCCTTACCCTACAAGCGGGTGTCCAGCGACCTGTGTGACCACATGAGTTGCCTGTAGCTAAGGCCGTCCATGTGAATGTAGCACATCTCTATAACCCTTGACGGAGAAGATTACATGTACATTTGCCGAAAGAAATAGTGTTCCAATATTTATGGAGAAGCTCATAGTGGCTTTTTGTTTCTCTAGTCGTTCCATTTCTGAATGAATGTAGCTTGCGCATAATGTAATTTGTGTGCGTGTGACGTGCTCGCTCTCTTCTCCTAATTCTTACTATCTGGTATAGCCACATTCTCATATTTTACCTGCTATATAGCTTTCCGCCTGTGCAGATTTCCTTCATATTTACTGTTTATGATAAAATGCCAAGATCTTTACCATACACATCTCACAAATCAAAGCCATGTTTAAATCCACACAGGAACAGAAAGCATTTGAACTAGCGTGATAAGACACTTTGATACCAGTACAAAAGTACTCAACGGGGATATTTGTTTTCTGATTCTTCATGAGGTGCGATAACCCTGCATACATTACGTTCCGCTCGCTCGTTTTTTGTGCATCTTGAATTTGCATCTTAATAACTTAAACAAATTTATTGCCAAATGAAGCTATTGTACAATGTACAGTGAGTCTATTCAGCCAAACGCCAACAATTAAGGCAATGATCAATAAGGGTCACTCGTTTAAATCAGACACACATGAAAGCCACGTCACATACATTCCTTCGCATTTTCTTGCCTTGTAGATTTGAGTGGAATTTGCAGTCTTGCTTAGAACTGAAGGGGTTTCTGTAATTTCAATGTGTTATGAAAATTTGTGCAATTTTCCAGTACATGTTTTCTAGCAATTCCTCCAGATTTCTGCTTTCTCTCGTGTAATAAGAACCTTCATTGTGTACATACAATGGCAAAAATCTGTTAATGGGCATATGATGCACACACAGGCATGTAAGGGGCTACCTGAATGGGTTAAAGTGTTACAATGGTGATTGACTGAGAGATGTGACAACAATTATTAGGTACAACACATTTTGTGCAACCAAACAGAACATGCCTAGTGGACACTTAGTAATTGGCTGATGTCTGGCAGATAAAAGGGAATTTTTGTTGCGCCACTGGAGAGTGCAGGGACTGTATTAGTGCACTGGAAGTGCTGTTGGATTGCTACTGTGTTTCTCCAAAAATAAGACCCCGTCTTATATTAATTTGTGCCCCAAAAGAGGCACTAGGTCTTATTTTCAGCACGGTGGGGGTTATGGGGAGGGAGTCTTATTATACTTACTTAGCAGGCTCAGTCCAGGTCTCTCCCGCTGCTCTCCACAGCTCCAACGCACTATCCGCAGTCCTTGGCCGCTGACACAACATCACTTCCTGGTTACAGTATTCATAAATTCCACCATCAGGAAGAGATGGTTGTGATTGGTTCTTCGACCGCTACGCAGCCAATCAATGCAGCGCTTAATGAACCAATGCAATGGCTTGTAGTGGCTGTGCATGGTATTGCAGCTCAGCCCTACTCACTTGAATGGCATTGAGTTGCTCTCAAGCCATGTGATAAATGAACGTGACATCCCAGACCTGAGAATCAATCAGCTGATCGGCAAGGATCCTGAGCGGTGGACCTCTGCTGATCAAGTATTGATGGCCTATTATGAGGATAGGTTATCAATAGTTTAGTCCTGAAATACCCCTTTAATATATATTGCCTCTAAAAATGTCTTAAAGGGGTTGTACCAGAATTGCAAGTTATTCCCTTTCAATAGCATAGAGGATAACTTGCTGATCATGGCTGTCCAAAACACAGGTCCCGTATCCTCCGTCCTCCTCACTCTGGGGATGTTATGCTCCCCACAGTGAGTAGGAGACTGAATGGAGCACTGGTCACACAAGTGCACTAGCACTCCTTTCCCCTTCTATGGAAATAGTCAAGTGGTGCTGTTCGGCTATTCCCATCATTCCTACTAAAACGAATTGAGCGCTCCATTTACTGTGACATCACTGTGGGTGGAAAAAAAGCGACTCCAGCAGTGACAGGAGAGCCAGAGTCCCGTTCTCAAGATCTACAGGGGTCTACAGAAGTGAAATGCCAATGATCAGCAAGTTATCCCCTATCCTGTGGTTGGAAGATAACTTGTAATTCTAGTCTTCTTTGGATAATCTCATTTGATTAGAAAAGACTCCTGACAATAAGCCATTGGCTGCTAAGACCTTCAGCGATCAACTATGATCTGTGCACAAACCTATTATCAAGTGTCTTAATTCTTCTGCAGTGCCACCACAGGGAAAGTGAAGTATTACACACGGCTCATTGTAACCTATGGGCTGTCTATGTAATTATCATATATGTCAAGTCCTTCAGAGCTAAAGACATTCTTTGTGACTGCTTTCCACTCCCATGAATAGATTTTGCACAGGAGTCTCCGTTAACTCAGTGTTACCCAATACGATATTTCAAAATGGGTTTTCTAAACTAGGCAACCTTTTTATAAGAGTTGCATCAACGGCTCAGTCATCCTGATGAAAATCGCTGTTAGTGGAAGACATCACTGTGAGACTTCTGCGTGTAGACCTCCACGGATGTGATACTTCTGGACTATCTGATATCAAAATTAAATCAGTTGGAAACATCTTAAATTGCTGTTAAAGAAATGAACAAGCGCTGTGTTGCCAGCTTTATCTTTGCTGTAACACTAATCTTTTTGGAATCCTCAATTTTAGACGGTATTTGTTGCCATAAATTTGCAATCTGTATAAGTTAACAGATGAGGCCATCACTTTTTTTAAAACCACTCTGCGCTGATTAATTTAGTGGAAATAAAAAGGTGATGAATGTTGACTGACATCCAAGATAGATACATGAATTATATGGAGGTGAACATTTTTCAGCATCTTTCACTTGACTTAAGACGTCACTGTCTCCAAAAAGATCAGAACATTCATCTCATCTGACCTTGCACCATTCTCCATTCCCTTCTTCGCATGTCAATGACCTCTAACTTGTCCCTGCCTTGAAGGACCGGTCAAGACTCATAAGCTGATCATAGCTTCTCTTGATCTGATGATCATTGTCTGCCTTATGTTCAAAGACCTAAGCAGGTCATTGCCTCCAACAGCATTGTCCGAGTCAGAACAGCAATCCCAGGTACAGTTGCGCTAGTTTCCATTCCCATTCTCAGTTTAGGACACGGCCTTGCATGTTTGTGACCTATAACTTCTGTCTAATTTTAAGGATAAGTTAAGATGGAAGAACTGATTTCATAGCTTCTCTGGATCTTATGAGCATTTTTTGCCTTGTGTTCCATAACCTGTGCTCAATGACCCCAGCAGATTACTGCCTATAAACAAAGTTACAGGACTCATCTCCTATAAACTTGCACTAGTCTCATTCCCTTTCTCACTTTATGCTGTGACCTTTAAAGGGGTTGTCTCGTGGCAAACATCAAAATTTAACATTACCCCATTCCCCCTGTCACCCCCTTGGCATAAAATAGCAATTTAAAGCGGTTTTTAAGCCGCTTGCTACTCACCGATGCGACGAAATATGAAGTTTAAAAAATCTTCTGCCTAAGATGGCCGCCGGTCCTTTCCCAGGGATGGACTGCGGTTTTCTCCCCTGGTGCACCATGGGTCTTCTCCCATGGTGCACCATGGGCTCTGTGTGTTCCATTGCCGATTCCAGCCTCCTGATTGGCTGGAATCGGCACACGTGACGGGGCGGAGCTACACGATGACGCGTAGAAGGGGCGGAGCCAGAACGCCGCTCGTGCCGGACCGAACAGAAGCCAGAAGACCCTTCTGCGCAAGCGCGTCTAAAAACGCCAGAAGACATCAGAATTAGACGGATCCATGGAGACGGAGACGCTAGCAACGGAGCAGGTAAGTGAATAACTTCTGTATGGCTCATATTTAATGCACGATGTATATTACAAAGTGCATTAATATGGCCATACAGAAGTGTATAACCCCACTTGATTTCGTGAGACAACCCCTTTAACTAAAAGCAACCATCCAGCTTTGGGACAGAATTGTGTCTCGGGGACAGGAGCGGAAGGGGACATATATTACCTACAGTTGTACTTCTCTTCTGTTCAATCGTGTGTTCAAGTTGGCCTATGCAAATTTCTAAGTAGCTAATGCACCCTCTGCACTCATTTCTAATTTTGATCTCTCCAAATATAGAAGATGCTGCAGTTTTTCTGTCTCGGACTATCAATGCGAGTTCTGTCCATCTTACAATCAGACAGAACACGCATGTGAAAACTGCCCGTGTGAATACCTCCTAACACTACCAATTCACTATGGGGAACTAAGTAGTCTAAAGATTGTGTTGGCCATCTTGGACTACGAAAAATTGCTGAGCGGTGCCGCTCGGCTATTCCCATAGCCCTACTAAAATGAATGGAGAGCCGACCACACAGGCTCAACTAGCGCTTCATTTACTGTGACATCACTGTGGGGTGAAGAAGCGACCCCACTGGGACAGGTGAGCAGGTGTCCTGTTCTCAAGATCTGCACGGGTCTCAGAAGTGAGATGCCCAACGATCAGCAAGTTATTCCCTATAATGGGATCAGAAACTGGTGAATTGATGGGACACAGGAGAAAAACAACTGAAGGTTATATAAAACTGCCCCCTTGGGTCTCCGGGCAGAATTCTGTCTTGGAACTGGAGGGTCACTTTAGAGGGGTTTTCCAGTACTAAAAAAATATATGGTCAGGGAATGTTGTAAAATACAGTTATTACAGATGATCTTCACGATTTGAAACCCTCCTAATTCATATTTAATGACACTGAGATACATACATTTGATATCAATGGATATCAACAGAAACTCAAAATGTTTTGTTACACAACATCAAAACTATTTTCCACATCAGAGGTGATCGGTGTGACCCCCTTTGTCACTCCACACACTTGGAACCTGTAGTCAAATTCTTGCCATATACATTATAGAGTATGACGACTGACTGAGGCAATGGCTTCTGTGTTGTGTCCTCAAGGATCATGCATCGTGGGTGATAAAGGTGGCATCTAGACTCTAACACTCCCTCATAGAAAAAAATTCACAAGGCGTAAGGTCCGGGGAATATGGAGGTCGAGTTCACTATCGTCACGACCTGCATGGCCAATCCTTCTGTTTGGTAATTGCCTCATTAAAAATTAGAATAGCAAAGGAATGCGCAGGTCACTGCCTCCAACCACATCAACACAACAGGTCATCACCAAAAATATTCTATTATGCTAAGAACCTTGTTACTCCAACTATATGTCTCTAACCCCTCACTCGTCTATGACTAGAGGGACAAGTTGAGACTCAATTGCTGATGTTAGCTTCTTCTTCCTGATCATTTTCTGCTTTTTTTCATTGACCGCTGTTCAACGACCTTAGTAGGTCACTACCTCCAACCAAGTCTGAAAACCGAAAAATAGTCTGTGCCACCGAGAAACTTGCTACACGTCTGTGACCTCCAACTTTTTTTATGATTTGAGGAAACGGTCAACAGCTGACAACAACATCTCCTGGTCCGGTAATTATTTTCTGCTTCCTTGAATTTTTCCAACAAAAGCTTGAATATATGAGCTCAACCTCTTCCAAATTACAGCGTCCATCGCACAACTGTTCAGATTCTCACAGTCTTAGTTTCTATCCCACAAAAGAGATACTACTGTAAAAGCAATTGGCATAAGGGTATACAGTTTGTAGATGAAGTTGGTTTGTCCCAAATGCCCTAAGGCATATTATTATACTAGCAAAGCCTGAAACAGATTTGAATTATATAAAAAAATAAGATTAATTTCCACGACTTTGGACATTTCGCTACATGACAGCCCATGCGAGCCCGCTTACAAATTGGATGGTTGAGATGTTATTTTTATATTTCACAGAGAAAGAAAAACGCTGACATTTATCTAATTATTGAAGATTTTAGATTCACTTTCCTGAAATGTAAAAAAAAAAAACCAACTTGTTATAGTTTGTTTATTTTTGCGCAACGTGAAGTAAATGTAACGGCTCAACCGCAAGAGCGTCAATACGTCGCATATGAAGGGCGGCTTCCCACACGGACGTATTTGGGTGCGTATTTACATGCATAAAATGTGTGCGCACAATGCGAATATGCCCCATTGATTTCAATACGTTCGTTCTCATTTCCTCTTTTTGCGCGTGTATTTTGTGCAAGCGAACAAAAACTGCAACATGCTCTATTTTTTTGTGCTTTTGCACACCAAAGGTCCCCATAGACGTCCATACATGCTCAAGTGTGCAATACACTACGCAATTCCATTTAAAAAGTACATATATGGAACTCATTAAACTAAATAGTCATCTAAATCAGGGCGTGATCATCTGCTGTGCGCAAATGAACATGCCCTGTGTTCGCAAAAAGTAAATGAAGCCTATCTAAATGTGTAATACGCAGTGAATAGAGCACATTGGTTTCATCGTGTTCATTCACAGTTGTGAACTTTTAAAAAATTTGTACTATGTCCTGTCTTGGGGCTTATTATGTACCTTAATAGCCTATCGAAATCAATGGACTGCAGAAATACACATATTCTCTGAGTATTAATACACAAAATCTATGGGTTCTGTGCGTTTTTTATGCGCAAAAATACGCTGCATATCTGTATGTGGAAAAAATTGCTAATAGAAAAACGTAAAGTATCAGCGTATTTTGGCCCGTGCATACACTGCGTATTCACACGCTGAAATACGCATAAGGCCGTGTGAATACATGCTAAAAGTCATCAATTTAGAGTCCTTACATGGGGAATAACTGAATACCAGATAACTTTGACTTAAACCTTTTTCATCATTAGCATCATCAATTGTGAATATTTCAGTGGCAAACCCATTCTGTGCCGAACTATATTCATAATTGTGATTGCTCAGTGCTCACCAATATACTGGCCATGTGGCACAGAAAAGGGTACACATACACATCTGGTAGTGTTCTGAACCAAATGTCCCCTTCTGGTTTGCCGTCAATGCCTTGTATAATAAGGTGTGTTCTGAGCTGAACTGTCCCCTGCCATGACCTTACTTTTGATTATTCTAGGATCTATTTTCCCCTTGATAAAGGACCTACTCCGTTTTTTCTCTGCAAGCGGCGCGGTTGATCATACCACGTCACTGGAAATTGGCTCAATGGCCTAGTCCATCCAAATGGCATGAGACTGGCTCGGAGATCTGTAGAATAGAGGAGCTCATTGCTCGGGACCAGGGCAGACATGAAAATTCATACAAATTTGGAGCCCTTGTCTACTGTAGTTCAGTGAATCCATACATATTAGATATATAGTAAATCAGCTGAACCTGGTGATTTTCATCGGGACCAGCTGACCATCTAGCGTGTATGACTAGCTCCAGAATATTCTCCAATAACAGATGTCAGTGAAGATAAGAATTGGGCAATCGGACTTCAACTGTCAAGTCCTTTTGTTCTTGGGAGATAAGCCGACACCAGATATGTTTGGCAGTGTCTATCTCCTTTCTACACGCAAGACACATGCACATTCGGCTGAACCAAGCAGGCATGTGTGTGGAGGAATTGAAGAGATGCTGGTTCCTTTTTAATCCTATAAATAAGGCTATATGTCCCAGAAATAAAGAAAGTAAAGAACTACAGGTAGACTATGGAAGAAAAAATACGAGGTGATTCAGAAACAATGGTGCAAAAGCAAAGATGATCTCCTCATACATCATTTGACAAACTGCAGCCAAAATGACATGAAAAGAGAATAACTCTTTAGGTTTCCATTCACTTCACCCCACAGATGTGTAATGTGAGTGTCATTGGTAACCTGGCACATGTCAAGTTGGTAGTCGAGTTCTGCTCAGATGCTCCCGGCATATCCTCTGTTAGGGATTCCACTGCAGCGTAGATATGATCTCTTAGGTCTTCTAGCGTTAGCTACGGAGCCCACATTGGAATATCTGTAAGGTGCAATAAAATCTCTTAATGACCCTTAGTCCTGGAAGGGTTAAGATCATATATATGGCTTAAATGGGTTTTCCGAGAAATAAACCCAACAATACTCGCCCACTGCGGTGCTACTCTCCCCACCGCCGCTCCGGTCCTCCAGCCTTCTGTTTACTTCGTCAGCAGCGCTCGTGTAGTTGTTTATATGAGGCCCAAACATGAGACGTCATCTGTCAAGGCTTCCACACTATAAGCCCAAATAACAGGTTCACGGGGCATCACCAGGCTAGAAGATCCAGTGAAGTCATCTGTCAGATGCCTTGGGGAAGGGGACTGGGTACTTGTTTTTTGTATAGTGCCAACGTATTCCGCAGTGCTTTCAGGTAATTTGTTTATTACCCCCCCAGCAAGCTGGGTACTCATTTTACCGACCTCGAAAGGATGGAAAGCTGAGTCAACCTTGAAACGGCAACCTGATTGAACCCACAACCTTCAGGTCGTGAGCGAAAGCTTAGGACTGCATTCTGCTGCCTTAACCCTCTGTGCCACACTGAATATATTGCTTTTGGGGCCCAAAACTATATAAAAACATTACATCGGACAACCCTTTAATAATTAGTTTTGCATAGTGACACTACTACATCTAATGAACGTTTCTGGTGTATGCTGCCAACCACCACTATGCTATTTGCAGCCACTGCCAATCAGTTGTAATGGCGGTTGGGCTTTGCAAGTAGTGTAGCTGTGCTGCTTTATCAATATCGTGCTAATATAAAGGTGCGTTAGTGCTGCTACATCCGTATACATTTTTAGATAAACACATAAAGATCATACAGTGTTATAGCTATCTATGTATATATACATATATATCTATATAAATATAGATATATATATATGTATATATATAGGGAGAGAGATATATAGATGTAGATATATATAGATATACCCTCACACACATATATTCTATATTATTCAGTACATGATAATGCTTGACCCACTTTCTACCTCTTTCAACTGTTGTCAAGGTTGCCAAAACAGATTTAATTTATAAGCAATGTGAGCCGAATGACTTTCTCATGCATCTAAAGCCGGCAGATTAAGAATTCAAGGATAGAGATTTATGTTTAAAAATATATATTTTCTTCATTGTATCAGTGTGTGAAATATATACACATTAAAGGAAATTGTGGCAAGAGGATCATAGATGTGTGCCTCGAATAAAGGTCTATTGATGTTCATCATCGGGCAACATACTTTGTGTAGTAGTAATAGGCCAGATATTTGAAAACGGCATTTTCCGCTAATCACTGCATCACATGTGTTGCAGTTTATACAAATGTAAAAGAGATTTGCCTTTCCATTACTGAACTCTTTAGAAATTTGTATCCATCAGCAAAACTGTAAACTACATTTGTAACGACAGAATTGGATACATCCTTTGCAAAAATGTAACTTTCGGATTAAACACAAAGTCGTCTCTTTTCATGCTAATGTGCCGTGTATAGACCTGCGTAGTTAAGATCAGGCGGGTTTTTTTTGAGCACTCTGATAAGATTGATATCTTAATCTATCCTTTTTTTGACTTCAAGGTTTTTATACCTAATCTTAATGATGAATTATACATCATTATAAATGACTAAAGATTACTTCGTATGTTGGGGTTTAATCTTGCACTGTGCAAAAAGTGCTTGGCGTTAGTACATGGCATCATTACTGAACTCGAGATTTCCATAAGTCTGTCACATTTTGCATACAGAGCAGATTTGCTGATTAGGTAATCCATGTAAGGTATTTAAATGTCAGCTTATTAACGGATTGTGTAGACTGTCAAAAGTACTCTGTAAATTGAACGTGCAAGACTTTGGGTTTATGGAGTAGAACATGAGGGCTGCCGGAGGTTTCGCAAAATACAATCTGTGTCCGGCACAGAATAATGCGCACGCTCGTTTGATTACATAGAATAGGAATTCGAGTGGGATGTTTATTTTAATCAGTTGGATCCAGAGGCGTAAGCTGAAGCTAGTTGGCCACAATGCAAAATCTGTAACAGGGCAACATCTATATGATGGGGCAAAAAAAAAGAGTGGGTGTTGTAATCCTGTTGTGGCGTCTGCAGGCTTACAAAACTATGGTAGGGCCGTAGAGGTAAAAAGTTGAAATGTGATCTAACAGTACGGAGGTGCTGCCTGACCAGGTGGATTTCCTACTAGGAGTGGGCATGGAACAATACAGAATCTCAGAGAAAAACTGGTGTATGGTGCAACTTTCCAATAATGAAAGCATAAGGTGAGAAGGTGTAGCCAAGTCCTCGTTTATTGGGCTATACAGTAAACCAGCAGTAAAACCAGAAATGCAGAGGTATAAAAAAGCTAAGTAAAAAACTCTTATACAAGTATCAAACATTAGCTTGACACTTAGGGCTCAGTCACACGGTGGCATCGGCACCCGTACACCGGCGCCGATGCGCCCATGTGACTGACAGTTAGAAGACAGCCGTACCTGAAGACGGACATCTCTCTCCAGCGCTGATGAAAGAACACATGACCAGCAATGAAGCCGGTCACATGTTCTTCCTCCCGGCGCTGCAGAGAGACGTCCGTCTTCAGGTACGGCCGTCTGCTGGCTGCAGTAACACGGGTGCCGATGCGCCCGTGTGACTGAGCCCTTAACATGTTAAATGGATTATCCCATGAAATCATGTTATCTATTATCCACAGGATAGGGGACAACTTGCTAATCGGTGGGGCTCTGACCACTGGGACCCCCACTGATTCCTAGAACAAGCATCCATAGTGTCCTGATATGTCAATAGCAGCAGTTGCATATGCATACCTTCGCGTCAGTCAATTCAGTGACAGCTGAGTTCAAGCACCTATTGTAGCCATTTCTGGTGGCCCCCTTAAAATCAAGAGCCCCTTTCTCTGGATCCTGTAGATAGGGATAACTTTTAATCAATCAATCAGAACAATCTCTGTCTGGGAGGATACATGGAGAATCAGAAACTCAACTCCCCCCCTGGTGTGTCTGTCTGAGAACAGGGCTAGCTTAACCCCATCCCCTAAGTCAACATGAAAGTAACAAAAAGACACAACTCTTATTTTCTCAGCAAATTTTCTTCAAGACCAGTATATTCAGGAGTTTGAAGAAAGTCAAGACTAACATTTTTGGTTGACTGTAGAGAGCAAAAAACTGGGTGAAGCATCCCTGTATATCACAGGGAGTCTCTCATTGGGGTTGAAATACATCAACATCCAAGATTATATATAGGGTAGTGTGCTGCAAAAATGTGCTGCCACCTGGCTTAAAAGCTGCATTAAAAGCCATTGGCATAATGTGAATCAGTGGGAGAAACAACAAAAGATTCAGTACTGCAAAACCTTTTGAGAGAGTCCAGAGGCAGAGATGAAGAATACAACTTCTTTTTATTAGTAAAAATAAGCAAATACGAATGTGTTTCGATGCTCGGGAGCCTCTTCTTCAGTGACAAGCTGGAGGAGAACACTTATAACAGCCAGACGAACTGTTAACTGTGTGGTGTTTCTGTGGGTCATTACTTCTTTTTCTACCCACCAAAACGCCACATGGTCAGCAGTCCTTCTGGCTGTTATAATGCTCTCTTCCAGCTCGTCACTGAAGAAGAGGCCCCCAAGCCTCGAAACACATTTGTCTTTGCTGGTTGTACAAATAAAGAGAAGTTGGGTTATTCATCCCCAACTCTTCTCTTCTCTCACAAAGGGTTGTGCCGTTACTGTCTCTTTTGTTGTTTCTCCAACTCATTGTAAGTGTACTGTCCCCTTAATAATTAGCTTGATCTCGTATTCCATTTATTATACGTCTGAGAAAGTTTCTCTTTCACCGTGACGACCATTATCCCAGATCTATCTTTATTAATGTAACACTCTACCATTTTATTTTTGAAATATTTATGATGTGAGTTACCAAAATGGAATAACTAGCTAATTGTAATAAATCTGTTTTTACACCTGTGTTAGAGGTTAATGGATAGACTTTAAATTTCTTTTTTTTTTCACGTATTAATGGATATCTCTGACAAGACCTTCTTTTAAAGGAGATTTCAGTCATTATGAATTCAGACATGGTATGATAAAGACGTGTTGACTTTTTTGAAGGCTGCTTGATATAGTGAAATCCGTAACATTTTGTCTCTAAGCTTTTTCAATCAGTGGAATTAAGATGGCAAATTAGTTGCTTAATATCTTTGTATCTGATTGTTGTTTAGATAGATAGATTAGGGAAAGGAAAAAATAGTAAGACTTGGTTCTTTACATGTTTAAACAAACTCTTCAGCTTGTTGGACTCTAAATTGGAAGTTGTTGAATTGTCAGTGGGTTGTGCATAGGTTGAGCTGCATGGCACAGACCTCGGCTTTCACTGAAATAATACTAAGCTACATCAGTGTAAATGCCATCATTATGTAAAAGTAATAGATAGCCCTGTCCCAGGATGGTGACTATAATAGAAAATGCATCCAGTTAAGGGCATGGTTCAGGAGCATCTCATCCAAGAGGTGAGCACCCTTTCCCTGTGCTTGGGCAGCAGCAATGGCTTAATACAGAAGCTGCTGAATATGGACCACCATATGCTTGCTAGCACCCACATCATATATTTCCATACAACGCTTCACTGTGGGAAGAAACCGCTAGGCACAGATGCTAATGAGATCATCCCCCAGCTTTATACCGCCTACATCATTGCTGAGTTCAAGATGAGATACGAGGTATCTTCTTGACCAGTGGTGTCTAGTGGTCCTTTAGCAAGTTTGAAACTTTAGAGTGTTTTAGAGGGTTTTTTTTAGGATAAAATGTTTTTTTTTTCTTTTTACAAATGGGTACTTTATGGCACAACATAACAAAGGAGCTGATAGCCACCTCTTCTCGCTCCTTGCATGTCCCCGTTGGTGGCTCTGGGTCTCCTCATTGATTTCATTTTTGCAGGCTGCATTCAGTCTCTACAGGCTTCTGCAGCCAATGATAGAGCTCAGCGATAATCACTGAGCTCTGTCATTGACCACAGGAGTAGATTTGCGGGACATCACAGGCAGGGGACACGCAAGGAGCTGGGAGAGGTTTCAGCTTCTTTGTTATGTTGTGCCATAGGCGACCCATTTGTAGAAATATATTTTGTCTTGGAGAACCCCTTTAAAATGGGCAAAAAATTGGTCTCCTGTAAGAAGCACAAATTGACAAAGCATGTTGATCAGTACTCGTTTACTGCCATACACACGCAGAGGTTCACTAGTATAGGGATGAATGATCTTTAAAGGGGTGCTCTTATCTCAGGAATCCTATTTCAATGTGTTTAAAATCACAATACAATGCACTTGTCCATAAGATGTTTATTTCCAAAATGCTCCATTCTCCAGCTATTGATTCCTCTGCCTTCTGGTTGTTTATGGCTCGTTGCCAGCAGAACTGACCATCTCTTCTATGGAAACAGTGGTAGCTGGTGTCCGGGCTGGGAACTAGTGTGCATACGCTCCTGGGATCACATCCACCAGATTTAGATGAAAGAAGCAGTACCCAGCGCACAAGTGCCGGCCTCCTCTGCAGCTTCCCTGGTAATGAACACTATATAACCAGTGGGTGGAGAATAAATATCTGGAAAACAGAGTATTTTGGAAATAAGCATCCTATGAGTAAGTGCATTGTTTTGCGATTTTGAACACATTGAAATAGGATTCCTGAAATGGGAATAACCCTTTAATATAATCAATTGCCCACATGCAGCTATCATTGGTTCACTGCACATCTTCCTGTTTATACAGGAAGATATGCAGCTGAGCAGCAAGCATTTTTGTGTTAGTCTAATCAAGCTGATCAGCACCACTTGCTTGTTCAATGACTGGTCGTGGAGATATTTATATGGCCTGATGACCAGGCAACTGCTCATTCGGGAGGATGTTCTTGCTCGATAATCGTGCCTTTAAGTGTATCTGCTGCATTTGCCCCCGTTTTGGTCATCATATGTTGGCACTTCTCATCCCTTGCATACTCAGTCCACATTGCCATATTGATGGGAGATATATTGACCAACATCAGCACTAACCTCAGCACCTCATCACTCCAGGTCTTGAAGCACATGACAGTAATCTGACATTTGAGTCATACTGAGTCCACTTGTTAAGGTCTATTTAGACACGATTATTGCTCAAAAGATGTCTTTTGAGCGATAATCGTTGTGTCATTTACATCACAAGATGATCGCTCGAACATTGAGCGATCACCTTGCATTCTGGAGGATGCAGAGAACAAGTGGGGGGGCGCTTGTTCTCTGCATCCAGTTGTTCCCCGATGGGAGCGCCCTGCTGTCATACAGCTGAACGCTCCCAGCGGAGGATGCAGAAGTCAAACGGTGGGTCCCCACTTGCCTTCTGCATCCAGCTGTTCCCCGCTCCGTGCGCCTGGCTGTTATACAGCCGAGCGCTCTGAGCAGAGGATGAGGAAGACAAGCGGGGTGTCCCCACTTGTCTTCTGCATCCAGCTGTTCTCTGTTCGGAGTGCCCAGCTATTATACAGCAGAGGGCTCTGAGCGGAGGATGCAGAAGACAAGTGGGTTGGCCCTGCTTGTCTGCTGCATCCAGCTGTTTTCTGCATGGAGTGCCCGGCCGAGCGCTCCACGCGGAGTATGGACAGCTGCGTTTTTCATACCCCGACTGTCATCAGAGAGCGGGATACAGCTGAAACAATAGTATCAGCTGTATCCCGCTGTGAATCACTTTCAGCACGCTAAAAGACAACAATGAGCGATGGTTTAACGAAACTGCATGATGTCAGTGCAGTTACACACAACGATTATCGCTCCTGCACTGCAGAGACATTGATTTGAATGGACAATGTGTAATACTTAATGCCCCCTGTGGTGGCACTGCAGGAGAATTGAACACTTATTGCTAGGATTAACCACAGGGGGCAGCTGATCCTTGGAGGTCCTGGTAGGGGGACAATCTGTGATCTGCTTATTGTCAGGAACCCTTTCAACAAGTTGGGATTGTCCAAAGTGGAGAACCCCTTTAATATCAATCTGTTTGGTTATCTGTTCTTTGTCTCAGTCTGTTCCTTAATCCCTCCAAAAATGAAATAAAGGGAGAACATTTAAAAGCAGCTGAGAAACTGTTATACAGCACCACAAAATACGAAGAAAATAGGTCATTTCATATATTTTTTCAGTCCTGTGAAATTAGAGATAACTAGGTTCTTCGACCACACTTAATTTTCAGGTGCAATGCTTCTTTACAAAAAAAATGGGGGTTTTAAAGAAATACAATTTAAACTGCGCATCTTGGGTATTTTCAATAAAAGTCACACAAATTCATATTTCTGACTGAAAAATGAAATGTAAATAACTAGATGGTTGATAACAAAGTAATTAAAATGTATGGTTTTGCCTACTGCGTATAATAAGGGCTTATATTTGATCAACCATAAAAGTTATTTAATCACTTTAACCTTGGAATACTATCCCATAAGAACTACTTAATGGAAGTTAGTTGAGAAGCATTAAAGAATCAGAAAATCAAAAATTACACCAGAAATGCTCTATTTCTATGTAAGTCGTCCATCCGGAGGGGGGGACAGGATAACACTTAAATAGACAGCATTGCAACAGACAGTAAAATATACCGCAATACAATGTAACTATTTAATCAGGTTTGATTCATCAATTAAATTGATGCCCACACAATTCACCCAAAAATAATTATACAGGGTGATTCAAAAAGAAGGGGGCAAAAGTAAAGCTGATTTCTTCATACGTGAAGCAACATACAACAGCCAGAATGATATGAAAGGATAGAAGAACTCTACAAGTTTTTACTGCACCTTACAGAAATCTAGAGATGAGCGGGCACGCTTGGTAAGGTCAGTTACTCGAGCGAGCCTTGCTCATCTTGAGTAAGTGCATTCTCCTCCGAGCGTGCTCGGGGGGGGGGGGGGGCAGCAGCGGGGGAGAGCGGAGGGGAGCAGGGGGGAGAGTGAGAGAGATCTCTCTCCCCCCCGCCGCCCACCCCACCTGAGCATGCTCAGAGGAGAAGGCAGTTACTCGAGATGAGCGAGGGTCGCTTGAGTAACTGACCTTACCGAGCGTGCTTGCTCTTCTTGACAGATATCCCATGTGGGCATTGTTGGTAATACTAGACGACCTTAAACAACGCATCTCCACTGCAGTGGAATCAATAACAGAGGATATGCCAAGACACGTCAAAGGCTCCCACATGGAACATCTGTAAGGTGCAATAAAAACTTGAAGAGTTCTAACTTTTCATGCCATTATGGCTGTCATAAGGCAATTCATGTATTAAGAAATCAGCTTTACTTTTAGAAATATGGAGATTGAGAACTCATGCACTTTTCATGAATGCTACTACTTATACATGAGACTAGGGGCGGCCTAACAATGGGCATTAGAGGAGTCCTTCGCTTTGGACATTCTCTACATTTCAGAATGCTCCGTTGACAATAAGCTGATCACAAATTGTTAAGCTGCAGAAATATTCAATGATTAATCTACCTGGCATTTATATGGGCCGAAATATGATTCACCAACTATTTAGGGGCGTCAAGTTTAATGGTGGGCGTGCATTTCGACCCTTTTCCCATAGCATGCTCATTGGTTATCAAGTCAATTCACACATATTAATGTGTTTTCGAGAACCAATGAGCATTAAGTGGGAGGGAAAAATGTTCAAAAAAAGGCAGGAGGCAATCAGCATTCAATGGGAGGCGCAGACCAAACAAGTGCACACCTCCCTGCAAAGTTGCTGGCTAGTTGTTGAAAAACAAGGATTACCTGTTTACATCACATGATAATTAATCAACCAGCGACTATTTTTAGGTGAGCTAAAACTAAGCGGCTAGTGACTAGTAAACTATTTGTCACTTGTCAACCGGTTATTAGCCATGTTTACATGGAACAACTGTCACTTATATCTGCTCTATCGGGTGACTATTCAGGTGATTTGTTTAGTGTAAAGGCACCCTAAGGAAGGACAGGACAGCTCCTCCAGGGCAGGAGACCCTCTGTGTAACTCCACTCCACTCTGGCCAACAGATAGTAGGAATACATAAAGCCACTTGCACCACTTTTTTTCCATGTAAAAAAGTCACAAATTTTAGTACAGGCCATATTTACGCAAAAATGTACAACTTTTATGTTTTTCCTTATTCTCCCTACCTTTCTAAAAAGTGAGCAGGACTTAGTCAAAGGTGATAGCAACCTTCTGTAGCCCAACAAATTTGCTATAACCTATGCCAGAAACTGACATAGATTAATCCAGAAATCTACACCTTGTTTTGGCTGGCACGGATTTACATTCCTGGAGCATGGACAGTCAAATTTGTTTCAAACATATTAAGAGGCATGCATGCATCTCCTATTAAATTTGGCACATCCTACTCCAGCTCACAGCTGCTGAAGACTGGTGTAAAATTGTCCCTCTTTAGAAAATTTCAAAATTTCCCTGCATATCCTGAATAGAGGGCCTCCTCTACTATCTGATAATTCCCTGATGGGGTATATGAAAATGTGTACTCTAATTCGTACAACCCCTTTAAACAGCTTTTCCTGAACTGAGGTATCGTTGATGTACAATATCTTCAAGATACATCATCAGTAGTTCATTGGTGGGGTCCGCTGCTCGGGATGCCCACCAATTAGCTGTTTCTTGGGTGAGCGCGGTGGCCTTTTCTCAGGTATATGACATCATGTCCATCAATGAAATAAGCTGACAGGAGCTCAGTCTCATTCAGCTGATTCCAGGGTATTTCGAGTGGCGAACCACTGTTGGCCTATTTTGAGAATACATCATCAATAGTGGGGTTCTGGAAAACCTCTCATGGGCAACTTTAACTAATATTGCCATGGTGCATTTGATTTAGGTAAAAATCCTAAAACTGCTTATGACTTAAATGTTAAGGAGCAGTCTAAATGTGTACGAGGCTGTAGGCCTCCACTAGTAATGGACTCTTGGGACACTGCACTAATGTGTGAATGACCTCTCTCCCCATTACGATTTTTTTTTGAGCTGGTACATGGTGTACACGGATAGTCTGAGTGGTCATTATGGTAATGCAACATTTTCTGTGACCAGATTACCCGCCATGTGTATGCACTCTATGGTGTTTTACATATGCAGATCACTTTATTACAATGATGTAAATCGAAAGACACTCCAGCTCCTTATATACAGTGCATCCACTTTATTATCTCTACCACCTTTGTGATAAGCAATATTTTGCCATAATTCAGGCTTACCATTTTTAATTATCTTTCACAAAAATGCAGTCACACTGGAGGGGGGATACAACAAGCATTTGAATGCAACACATTTTTAGCTTTGGAAAGATGCCATCTGCTAAAGGACGCAAAATGACTTTCATTAATCTTCATCAATTGTAGTTAAATCCCGTGGGACTGTTTATGTGTGCACAGCGATGCTGATGATGTGGGATGCTGCTGAGAGCCAAGAGGTGTAACACATGAGCCTTCTCTATAGTAAGACTGGGGTTAGCCTATAGACATACATGGGAGAGATTTAAACCGTTCCCCGTTGGTTCTTGCGTATTAGTAACTCTTATTTATGATCCATCACAAGAAAGAAGCTTATACAACTTTCCAACTCTGTTTCTGTGATACTGCTCCTGATTCTTGGAAACTTTGGGGCCAAAATGGAGTATCTATAGTCATGGGTGTATATATATAAGGGTCTTGGGTAGTTGGATGGTGATAGTGTGGGCAGCAGAGGGGCAAGGGTCCATTTGACCCTATGGAAATATCCGATCCCATGTCCCTCCAACAGAGGGAACATAAAGAGGAGTGTTGATGGGACGCACTGTTCGGGTTTGATGCACAAAATGGCAAAATGTTTATTATAACAGTCCAACCTTTCTTGGCAAACACTTGCCACTTGGCTGGTGGGAAGAGGTGTAAACCAAGTAACCACTGTGAGCAACCTCGGAGGTCTCCTGTTCCACGGCATAATTGGAATGATCAGGCATCAAAAAATTTCACATCTGCTTAAAACGTCAGGCATAGCCCAGAGTTGCAGGGCTCTAATGGCGTCTCTCGAATAGTGATATCAACAGCACAGCGGCGTCTTCCTTTACTACTAACATACCACTTCCCAAACTCAGGCAAAGCCTGCGAATCTTCCTCTATATGCTGACATCCCTTTCCATCATAACTGAGTGAGCATCACTTCTCTGCCCTGTAAGGAGCTGTAACCCCCTTACATTCTACAGTGCAACATAAAGTAATTAACAGCACATAAACAAGGGCGCCATGTGGTGCAACTCTTCGGCTCTACCCCCTTACATTATATCTGTGGCACAGAACTTTTTTTTTGCGTTTTCAATTGCTTTTCAGTGGCTTTTGTTGTGTTAAAGGGGTTATCCCAAAATTTACTTTTGTCACCTATCCATGGGATAGGTGATAAAAGTCTGATTGATAGAGGTCTCACTGCAGAGACCCTCACCAATTCTC
Organism: Eleutherodactylus coqui; assembly: GCF_035609145.1. Taxonomy (NCBI): domain Eukaryota; kingdom Metazoa; phylum Chordata; class Amphibia; order Anura; family Eleutherodactylidae; genus Eleutherodactylus; species Eleutherodactylus coqui. The sequence continues at coordinate 98,008,701 of NC_089845.1, read as the reverse complement.
AGAATGGGGCTCCTGTGTTCTCTCCTTTTCATCTCTATGGGTTTGCATTGAAGATAAATGGAGCAACACCACGCATGCTTGATTACCACTCCTTTCAACCTCCTACTCAGTTGAGGGGGACACAGGACTCCCGTTTTCAGGATCGGTGGGAGTCTCAGTGTACTTTTACACAGACCAATTGTTGTTCACTTGGTTTATTTTATGATCGATGAATAGTTAGTTTCACATAGATGGGTCAAAATATCGTTCTTTGACTAGTTGAGGGTGTGAGCCTCTTTAGCAGGCATGTATATGAAAATGCAACCTCTCCCCAACGCATGCTCATTGGTTGCTGAGTCTACTGAATGCACAAAATTACATGAGTGGCCTTCAAGTGAACACTCACCACTGTGGTCTCTCATTGCTTCACTAAACTGTCAATGCTGTGGCCCCTCATTCTTTTCTCCTGAAAATCTTTTTTTTCAATTTTTTGTTTGAGTCTTGGTTCATCTGTGTTCCATTGAAGACCAAAACCAGCAAGAGAATGTAGCAGTAAGTGTTCTTTCAAAGACCAGCGGGGACTATTCAGTTGAGGATCACTCACACATATTTATGTGTTTTCAGGAATCAGTGAGCGTTAAGTGGGAGGGCAAAATATTCAAAAAAAGGTGGGAGCCAATCAGGGTTCAGTGGGAGGTGCATGCCAAACTAGCTCACACCTCCCTGATAAGTTCTTAACTAGTCATTAAAAGACAATGATTCCCTGTTTACACCAAACGATAATGAATCAACCAGCGACTATTTTTAGGTGAGCTGTAACTAAGCGACTAGCGACAAGTGAATTCATTCTTACTCATCACCCGGTTCGTTACCATGTTTACACAGAATAACCGGATGCTTTCATTCGCTCTATTAGGAGACTATTTAGACAATGGTTATCCCGTGTAAAACCGCCTTATGTGTTTCTGTGATTGTAAAGGGTCAGTCAGGTCTATTCATCTTTCAAGGGATATCATTTTAAGAAATTGAAGGGTTTTACACACAGATCAAGTTTAATGTCCACTTTACCTGCCATAGAAGTCGCTTTAGTACTAGGCAAAAAGATAAATGTTACAGTGATCCGTGTAACACACCTGCCCAATGTGCATCTTTATTGCCGTACTTTAGGATTAGCACAATGTTTACAAAGTCCTTTTCTTTCTGTTATTATGAAAGGGGTTGAGGTTTCCTTGAGATAAGTCCAACCGCCCGGCCCCAAATAGCAGCACTTACTGTTAAGACGGCTCTTCTGTGGGAGTCTCATATTGTCTGTCCTGTAAGGTTTCTCTATTTTTCCTGTATTGTAACGTGTTAAGCCTGGTCATAAAGGAAAACTGCGACACAAGAAAACCGTGTTCTTCTTAGAGCTCAAAGCAATTCCTCAACTCATATACAAGGCGTAGAAAAAAAATGCAGCCTGAGCGAGTAACGATTAGAAAGCTTTTGGAACTGTATTACCAGAGGTGACAGCTCGGAGGAGATAGGCAGGTAATGTTAAGAGGCAGGGGATAAGAGCCTATGACATTATGTCTTGAGGGTTACGGTGTCACAGTCAAACTCTGAACTGCTTTTACTGGATCAATACTTCTCAGTTCAGGACTTATCTTGACTACTGGGTAAAGGCTTTTGCAGATATGAGCACAGCAAAAAGACCAAAATAATGCTAAAAGTAATATTCCACTGCTCTTTCATGCTTGTTTTGGAAGGAAACAGTGGCTGATACCATGTATTTCATATACCTATTGCATTTATACTGTTGATTGGTATCCATTTCCCCTTTGGCGCGATGGCCGCAACACTGGCATGGCACGTTGGCCCTGACATAGAAACTGACGTTACAATGTCAGCCCAGCCCATGTGACCGTGGTGGTGGAGGCTCATGTGCCCTATCATTCGGAACTGGGCGCCAATGAATGAAAAACCATCTGCTGGTGTGGAGCTTGGTCAGAGGGAAGGTGGTCCCCCCAGCCGGCCGATCAGCCATTTTTGCAGTATACATATTCTGGCCCCTCCTCTCAGAGGGTGCTGGTTATTCCTTTGCATCTGGAGTTCTGGTCCAGTCCCCCACATCCTCCTGCTGTGAACTCTCTGTCAGAGAAGTCACTGGTTTTTACATTTATCACTTGGTATTATTACATCTGCTTCCAGTTGAATGTGACTCGACTTTTTATACCCTCCTGAAGGAGAAATGAGCACTCAACTGCAACTTTCCTTTGCAAAATCAGCTGTTTGCTTGACGTTGTGCAAGCTGTACTCAAGGTGGGCCATCATGGCGGTTTACGTGTTAAAGGGATTGTGTGTGATGAGACAACCCCTTTAAAGAAAGATGGTATCTCAGAAGTAACTAGAATCAAGCATTATAGCACTCTATGTAGTGTGTATGTTAGTGATATGTGCTAGTGATCTGATTTTAAAGCAACCCTCCAATTTAAAGAGAAAGTGCTGGAGCCTCCGTGTCCACCACTCAGAACCCAAAAGAAATAAGCTGTATCACATGCTGTTCATTGTGCATGTGATCACAGGTTTCAGCAGGGATTCTCCTATGGCCGCTGAAGTCTGTGATTGGCTGAGTGGTCACATGCACAATGTACAGCACATGACCACCTGTCTTCTACTTCCAGGGCAAACAGAATGAGGAGCCGCTAGATTAGATGAGTAGCGATTTTTCTGTCTTTAAATGTGCTTTACACCCAATGGTAATAGCACCACAGCATGTGACCCAAAATTCCTCCATATGGTGGTACGTTTTCCTGAAATGTAGTAACATGGCATAGTTGTGAAACTATATGCCATGTCCATCTACCTTTCTATACATCAACATAACAATGTAGACGCTGGATGCCCAAAGAGCAGAAGATTCCCTTTTACAATCTCTTCTTTGAAATTAAAAATCATTGCTTGAAAATATAAGGTCGTCCCTGTGGGCTGCACACGGAGATCATGCTCCGATGATTAATATTCTACCACACAGGCCTGAGGGATACTAAAGAGCCCATTACACTCACACGATAGCGCACACTCTAGTAGATAAACCTGGTGCTGATACTGGATTTGTCAGCTCCTCTTCTTTACGCTTGTTTGCCTGTTATGTGAACACGGGCTTTTTCTTATTTCTGAATTGGTCATCTTACAGGGAAGAAGTAAGTCTGTCAATATTACACAAAATATGGGAAACAAATTTGTCTTAAATGATAGTCTAGAAGAACAAATGATAATAATAATAATGCAAAACAGATTAAAAAAAAAATAGGAAACCCTTAAAAGGATTTTCTGGGACTGAACTATTATTGAACTCTCCTCAGAATAGGTCATTAATTGTTTATCGGCAGAGTCAGGA